>NW_023270494.1:1817829-2033215 GCF_011800145.1 Mirounga leonina
GGCTCCGTGGGTGGCCGGGACCCTGCTCCCTGCCCCTGGGGGTGTGTGAGCTGCAGGCTGGCCGGTGTAGGCTCCGTGGGTGGCTGGGACCCTGCTCCCTGCCCCTGGAGGTGTGTGAGCTGTAGGCTGGCCAGTGCAGGCCGTACAGCTGCATGGAGGTTTTTAAAAAGCTGAGGAGTCATACCAGCCCAGTAAACTACAATATCCCTGAGAACATGTGACCACATTCCATGTTCCTAGGATGGCTGACCTCCCTACCCATGGTGGGGTGCGGTGGGAGCTCTCCCAAGATGCAGATTCCTAATCTTGCCTGACTTTATTCTGGGTACAGGCCCTGGACGCACCACCCAATCTGAGACCTGGCCAAAGGGGGGACTTCTTCCTTACAATGTAGATCCGGGGGGCAGAGATGGGTTAGGATGACTGGAATGTGTGGTTCTAAGACCCAAGAGCATCCAGGCCCAGCAGACAGTGGAAACGGACAAGCACATGCTAGGGTCTGGATCTCTGTAACACCGCGGTCAGCCCTCCGAGCCAGTAGCCAGTCCAGATTGCCCTCTGAGGACCCTGTCATGTGGGGCTGACCCCTGGGGGCCCGTCAACCCCAACTGGAGGCGGACCCAGGGGAGGTGTGGTTCTAGAACTCTGAGGAGGAGGGGCCTGTCCTCCGGGCACTGGTGAGAACTGCAGGCCTGTGGCCAGGTAGTCCCCACTCTCTCCTGCAGGAGCTCCCATCAGCTCCCACTCCGGTGCACAGCACACACAGGCCGGCCAGCAGTTCCGGAAGCACCCGGCTCAAGGCCACTCTGCCTGGGCCATCACGCTCTTCCGTGGTCCTCAGCCTGCCTGCTTCCGAGCTGTTCCTGGTTGATCAATATTAACAATTAACCAAAGGCCCAAGGCTGATGTCGTTGTTCACACGCACCAGGCTGGATGATATGTTCTCGGCTCTCTGGGGCTGCCGAGGTGCAGAAGAGCCCGGACCCTGTCCTGTCCCAGGCTCCGTCCCACGGCACCGACCTCGATGAACCACCAAGCCGCTGAAACGACTAGACCAGGTGCTGTCCGGCCTCTCACCTTCCCCAGGCCCCATCCATGGAAGGTGGTCCTCTGGCTTTTCCTAGGTTTTCAGAGACCGTGACCCTGTCGTTTCTCTGAGAAGCTCAAGTGAGCTCTTTCCGGAAGAGCAGAAGCCCATCTCCTGTCCTGTTTGGTTTTTCCTCTCTGGAGCTTACACGCAGAGAATGAGCTACTGGAAGTGTTCTTCACAAAACACTGAACTGTGAGTCCTTGAGGTCTGAAGGGACTTCTCATTCTTGGCCCCTCGTTGTAGTGGCTTGGGGGCCCCCAGACCCACGGCCTCGTCTGCCCTCCTGTGGAGAATGCCACCAGCTCTTGCAAAGGGCTGCCAGGCACAGGCCAGGACGAAGGCTTGCCGCGCTCTAAACCTGACCCCATAAATCACAGGTCAGGATCCGTGAGCCCCATCTCTTCATGAGGTACCCACACGCGGAAATTACGAGAAAAAAATGACACGTTTGGATCGTTCCAGGTTTTATGTTTGCTAACCCAGTTCTACAGTTGTGTATCCAAGGGCATCTGCCTGTGGGTGTTCTGGTGACTATTAAGCTTATATATGGATTTTTCAGATGGAGACAGATGCTATAAGAAACTCTGGATTAAATTCTGAAAAAGATTATTTTTCAAAAGTTTAGGTGGAAGAATCAATCTTGATCTGAAACGACTTCTCTGCTCTAATGAAACCGGAACGCCCCTCCTGGGGTCTGGCCTGCAGAGCTGGGCCGTCCAATTTGTCTGCAGGTCTGTGAAGCGGTAGTGGCCATAACCTCCCCCGAGGGGGTGTCATCTGGGTCATCTTCCATCCCTAACTGAGGCCGGCGTGAGCGTGGTTTGCAGAGGAGTCTCCTCGAAGGCAATGCAGCAGAGGGGAGGGACAAGGTCCCGAGCCCGCAGGATGTGAGTCCCCATCTTTGGGATAAGGGGGCCCAGGAGGTGCAACCATGAGGCCTCAGACCCCAGGGAGATTCCTCTCAATGGCTTTCCTTCAGATTTCTTCCCAGAGCCTTACAGCGACCTGACTTGTCCCGTAACATCTGAGTGCCCGTTGGCTGATGATCTTTTGTATGGGAGTGTGGACGGGACAGTGTGGACAGGAGATGCAAAGTCACAGCCCTAACCCTCTGCTGGCCCCAAAGAGCGCCATGGGCATGAGAACAAACGGGGCCAGGAGAGGAGAGGGACCGCCTCCTGCCCCACCTCCAGGGTGGTCCCAGGGAAGAGAAGAGACACTCCTGTCCCTGCTTACTGCAGTCGAGACAGACTGAGGCCTTCCGAGCCGGACCTCCGTGGACACAGGGATCATGGGTTTCACATGGGGCTTAGTTGGCCAGAGCAGTTAGCAAAGGCAAACAATCCCAAAGGGCTGGAAAAACACTCAAGTAGAAAGAAGCAGGAGATGGTGGCAGGTGGGGCGGCCAAGGCCACAGTGTGCCACAGTCCAGACCGAAGGGGCTGACCTCGCCAAAAATGGACCTGACAGATGTGGAAACTCAGTTACCAGGGTTTTTGGTCCAAACATCAAGTCTCTCTCTAGGTGGGAAACTGGAAGGGGCTGTGGCACATCGCGAAACCCAACCAAACGTGCCATCAGAACTTCCAAGTGCCCGAGCGCTCGTCAATGCCGCCGCAAAGTCCACCGTGGCTGGTCCAGACAGGCCTCTGCGGGCGGAGAAGTTCCAGCTGCAGGGTGGCTTCCCCGGTGGCTACGCCACGGCAGAGGTGGGGAGGCCCATCTGTGGTTCCACCTCAGGACCTGTGCACACGTGTGAATGCCCGGGTGCGTGTGCACAAGTGTGTGTGTGTGCGCACACGTCAGCCAGAGGTGACGTGCGCACGGACCCGGCCCGCAGTTCACAAGACTCCCTGTGAGAAACGGCCTCTCCTCCGTCACGGACTGCGGGTTCAGACCTCCTCAAACGAGCTGCCAGACAGCGGCCTGGTGAGCGGACTTGGCTGCGGAGAGCAGAGTGAGGGGTTTCCCAGCCAGCGGTGCTCTGGCCGCCCGGTCACCCCAAGTCCCCTGGGTGTGCTCCGCGGCTGACGGGAACGGTAGGCCAGCACACCTCCTGCTGTGCAGACAGCCTGCAGGCCGGCTGGGGCACCGCACGGGGGGTAGCTTCGAGCACCTGTGTGGGTGACCTGGACCACAGCCAGAACTCAGAAGGGTCCTGCCTTGCGCTGCAGGGGTGCCCCAGACGCTGAGAAGTAACGGCCATGGGTGCAGCTCTCGGTGTCCTCACTCCGTGTCTCTCCAGGTGTCTCCCTGGGGTTGCAGCCCAGTCCTCTGCTGGCTGTCATGTCAGAGGCCAGGACTGGTTCCAGGCTGGGCAGGGGGAAAGAAGCCGGGAGCTGATGGGCAGGAGGCGGAATTCCACCAGACCTGACCCTCTGGCTACAGAGCTTTAGATCTGAGACGGGAGTTACAATCGGGGCGGCTGTGGCCCTACCGCGCCTGGGCCCGTCCAGTCTTGACCTGTACAGCAGCTAGTCCCCCAGGCTCCCTGCCCCTTCCCTCCTTCCAGCGTCTCGGGAAGAACAAGGAAATAACCATTTGCTAAGCCCATGGCTGCCGGGCTACAAAGCAGAGGAGGACAGGACCAAACTGTGGCTCAGCAGCTGAGGAGAATCGGAGCGCCCCAGGCCCCTCATCCCCCTGTGATAAAGACTGGGAGGTGAGACCCTCACCTGCTGCTCCTGGCCCCTCCCCAACTCCGCCTCTCCTGGGGAGATTTCTGTAAACTGGGGGGAGGGGAGGGGCCCAGTAGGAAACGCACGTGTAATACCCGTGGAACCCACGCTCAAGTCAGGCTCGTGGTGGACAACTGGGGCCAGGAGTGGCTCTCTGCACCCCAAGTGACATGGGGGGTCCTCTGATGGGCAGGAGACAAGTGCAGGGGTGCCTGGGACCCAGGTTGGACCCCTCAGCCCTGCTTCCTCTGCTCCCAGCTAGACCTCCCGCCACACTTGCAAGCCACGCTCCCCGGGCCTCCCTCACCTTGGCTGAAGCAAAGGGAATGGCATCATGGCTGAGACCGTTCTCGGTGTCTCGAAACCACACACACACATTTGGGGGGCGGGCGGAGAGGCGGGCAGTTGCAGAATGAATAAACAACCAGTGTATCCCGAGCCGTGGGTGGGCTCCCAGCTCTCCCGTCCTCTGGCCTGGCCCCGAGCCCCTGCTGTGCCCGCACGGGGTCTCTGGCCCCACAGGCAGGGGTTGGCGGGGTGGCTGGGGCAGGGGGTGTGTCACCTGCTGGACGGCAGCAGGAAGTGAAGGACCAAAAGCCTCGTCTTCAGGGCCACCACCTGCAGCACGGGCTGCGAGCACGAGCGCCCGGGTCAGGTGGGGCATCGTGGGGTAGCAGAGCTGCCGGCATGGCTGGGGGCGGTGAGGTCTGCAGGGGAGACAAGCCTTGGCTCTAACCCGGGAAAACCAAGACAGAGGTGGAAGGACACGGCGACTGTGGCTTTGTCATCGCCATCAGCATGTGCCCCGGCCTGAAGGGGCCCAGGCAACACAGAGGTGGCCGTGTTGGGGCCTCAGTGCCGTGGGGGGATAGATACGGATGACCGTTTTATTCCTAAGATAACTAAAAAGTACAGCGACGTTCTCAAGCACCTGCAAGGAGCCGTCGGCCCAGAGCTGCCCGTGCTGGGGCTGGGCGGTCTCTCCTGCACAAGGTCACCTCCCAGGGTCGGTGACTTGCCAGGATGGCGCTCGCACAGAGGGGAGAGAAGGAGCCACAGAGACGACTGGCCGTGAAAAGCACGGCCACGCAATGACGGGACACAGACGAGGCCACGTGGGAAGTGACAAAGTCACAGCAAGGCCAGGCCGGCAGGAAGACTGCGCCGCTTTCCCTGTCCATTTGGTGGCAAGACCACGACCCCCATGGCCGGCGTCTCGGGAACCCAGACCTGACAGACTGTCCATGTGCGGCGGCAACACAGCGGGCCCTCGAGAGAAGAGCCCGCCGCCAGCCCAGCTCCTGCCCAGGCCCGGAAGGACCGGTCTGCGGGGCGGCGGCTGTGCCCACCCCACGGGAGCAGGCAGAGTGGGCCAGCCGCACCAGCTCAGCTCTGAGAGCGCTTCTGTCGGCCCCGCGCGGGCCGGGCAAGCATCCTCAGCCTCCACCATCTAGACGCACCCGCGTGCCACGGCGCTCCCCTCGCCCACAGGGACTTAGTCTGGGCACAAAGAGCACAGAACGCAGGTCCCCACCAGTGGCGGGTCCTTTCCCAGCCACACAGGCTGAGAGCCAAGGGTGAGGGTGGGGCAGGTGCGAGTCTCAGGCGGGCCATGGCCCCTGATGTGGAAGCGCTTCATGGCAACTGGGGGAAGGAAGTCGGCTGGCTTACGGTTTGGGGACTCTGAAGGCGGCCTGGGGGGAGCCACCCGCAAGGGGAACGCGAGTGGCTGGGCCTGGCAGCCTGGGGCTGCACCGCTCCCAGGGAGGACCCACCTCTGGTTGTTGGCAGCATGTCCGAGAGCCCCTGCCAAGCCGTCACCATCTCTGGGTTCTTTTCCAAATCCGCGAAGTTCTTCCAGACTCTGATGGCGCCATCATCTTGGGGAGAGAGGGAAGGAGGTGAGAACATGGGCCTGGCTGCTGGGGCCCGCGGAGGAAGCCCCCTCCGTGACAGGTGATGGGGCCATGAGACAGAAGACTATGCGGGTCTCCCACGAGGGCCCAATGTATGAGCAGTGGGGCCGGTTCCTGGGAGGCCCGTCTCTACCGGGCATCCTCAGACTCCCGTCTGGGCCGCCAGGGAAGCCGCAGCGGGGGTGCAGTGGGACCCACCACCATCCTCGACCTCTGACCCCAGGTGGCCCCTTCCTGCCTCTGCTCCACACAGCTGGGCCCTCAGCTGGTGGCCCCACAGGCCCCTCACATCAGGAGGCGGGCTGGCCGCCCCTTCCTGCCTGACACTCAGCACAGGGCCCTTGCACTTTTCCACGAGCCTGTGTGGCATGAGCATGCAGCTCCACCCCGTACCCTTCCTCCTGGCGCTGGTCACACCCCACCCCAAACCCCGTGCTCCGACTCACTAGCCCCTCACCTGTGGCCCTCAGAGATGACTCCCACCTGGGGGATGACCACTCGCCTCATAGCAGAGGGAGGACGAGGTCCCTCGGACGTCCGCTGGGCTGCGTCCCCGCCTACACCCGTCCTGCCCCTGGTCTCTGTGACTATGAATTTCCCTGCTCTGGAACCCAAGCCCTCGTGCTCTTCCCCCAGGACCCCCTGGGGACCCACTCCTGTGCCTGCTTTACCAGGAAATCATCCTCTCCTACCTCCTTGGTGCTCAGAGGTGCTCAGTGTGACCTGTCCTACAACCTCTGCTGAGCCGCCTTGGCTCCCCGCCCACCACCCCGGGTGCCTGTCTGCTCCTTCACCCTCATGCCCGCAGCAGAAGGAACTGCTGTGGCCTGACTTCATCTGGTCCTGAAGTAGCGCTGCTTGGAGAGAGGCTGCCAGCAGGACCTTTCCCCACGGGCACACCCTTCACAGCGGGGCCTAGGAACACTCTGAACGAAGGGGGAAGCAGCGTTCCCAGTCCAGTCAGCTCAACTGTGTCGATGGCTCAGAAGCTCAGGTCTAACGCAGGCCGGGCCAGGGACATGCCCAGCATAGGACAGGGACAAGGCAGGCCCAGGACAGGACAGGACAGGGACAGGCCCAGGACAGGGACAGGGCAGGCTCAGGATAGGACAAGACAGGCAGGCCCAGGATAGAACAGGACAGGACAGGGACAGGCCCAGGATAGGACAAGACAGGCAAGCCCAGGATAGGACAAGACAGGCAGGCCCAGGATAGGACAGGACAGGACAGGGACAGGGCAGGCCCAGGACAGGATCAGACAGGACAAGGCAGGCCCAGGATAGGACAAGACAGGGCAGGTCAAGATGGGAACATGCCCAGGACAGGACAGGGACAGACCCAGGACAGGATGGGGACAGGACTGGGGTAATGTGGGGAGCCAGCCTGCAGTCTACCTTGGTCTTCCTCTCCCTCTTGCCTCGTGCGCCCCCTTCTCCCCGCCTGCCGATCCTACCCCTGGCCTGTCATCCCTGAAGGAGGTGCGGTCAGACCAACGGTGACTTCTCATCACCCACAAACAGTGAGGTCGAGTCTTCAAACAGCTAAAGGAGACGGCGGTCACCTGGGGTGGCTCACTGGGAAGCCTATTGCAGGGAGGGGTGAAGTGGTGACATTTCAGACCCAGAAAGCAAGCATGAGGCCCAGCACTGGCAGCGGCCCACCCGGAGGCAGGAGCCTGGCCTGAAGAGGAGCCGGACACACGGTCGCAGAGCTATAGCAGTGAGGGCTGGAGACCCTGCGGGAGCCGAGGCGGGGCCTCCTCCCTCTTCCTCCACGCTCTGGGAGCCCCTACCCCCGCGCCGGCCTCGCCTCTAAGGGCGTCACAGGGGCCACAAGGGCAGAGGCTAACAAGGCCTTTCCTGGTCCGGGGAGGGCCGGGCCCCAGAGGAGGGACCGGTCCCTGGACACCGACGGGCACTGGTCACCTGCTGGCCCCGTTGTCTGTGGGTGAAGCCCGTTCCCTTGGAAACCTCCCACCTCTTCGGTGCCGGCAGCCTTCGCCACGAGCAGTGTCCTTTGCCAGAGGAACAATCAGGGCTGTGCATGAAGATACGCCAGGGTCTCTGCACTGGGTTTGGGGCCGGGGGCCCCAGCCCCGCAAACCCCACTCACCTGTGGCTGTGAGCAGCAGCGAGCAGTCCTGGCCATTCAGGTACTCCATGGCGGTGACCCTGGTGTACCGAGGGTTTCCGTTGTGGAAGTAATCCAGCTTCTCCCCTTTCTCCCAGTCCCAAAAACTTCGGGGAAGGAGAGAGGAAGGTCACTTGTCAGGGAAATGCAAACAAAAGCCACAGGGTGATCCCTCCTCACACCTGCCAGGGTGGCCACTCCCAAACCCACGGAGAGCCACAAGCTCCAGCAGGTTGTGGACAAACAGCCCGCGTGCACGGCTGCTGGGCATTAGCACGGGGTTCCCCAGGCGGTCAGTCCGAGGGTGCCACGGGGCCCAAGGTCCCACTGCTGGGTGTGCTGAGACATCTGTCCGCCCATGTTCATCGCAGCCTGGCTCACAGCTGCCAACGGGGGGACGGCCGTGATCATGATATGGGCACAAAGCGACAGGGGACGTAGCACTGTGTCTGGGAGATGCTGAGCAAATGAACAATACTGTGTATCACTGTTACAATTTTAATTAAAAATCATGACTGTCTATGAATCTTTAATAAAAATTTGTTTCTACTTTAAAGGGAGCTATTAAAAATATAAACAGATGGGTGGCACGGAGTAAATTAGAATCTGAGAAAAAATTTAGCTCCTTTGGTATCGAACAGAAGCTACTTGAGGGCAGATCTCAAAGACTCTGTTGTCTGTCATTATTTACTTTGTTGCTTCCTTTTCTTTTTTTTTTTTAAAGATTTTATTTATTTATTTGAGAGAGAGAGAATGAGAGACAGAGAGCATGAGAGGGGGGAGGGTCAGAGGGAGAAGCAGACTCCCTGCCGAGCAGGGAGCCCGATGCGGGACTCGATCCAGGGACTCCAGGATCATGACCTGAGCCGAAGGCAGTCGCTTAACCGACTGAGCCACCCAGGCGCCCTGTTCCTTCCTTTTCTAACAAAATCAAACCCAATAAATCATCAAGGTAGACTTTATTCTATTTTATGTTTTGCCTTCCTCTAAGCTGAGTTAAAAGTAGACATATGTTTTAAAAAAATAAAAAATAAAGCCTGACCATATGAAGATACCGAAAAAACAAATGTGGAAATGACCCACGCATCCATCACTGCTTGGATGTAGAGCGTGGACGCACTGGGCTATCACCTGGCCTGCACAGGGGACGTTCTGACACCTGCCACAACATGGACAGACAGATGGCACTGTGCTCAGTGGGAGGGGCCAGACACACAAGGGCAGTTGAGGTCCCTGGGGTCTCCGTCCAGGGACAAACGGTGGACGGTGGGTGTGGGGGCCGGGGGAGCAGAAGGCAGGGTTTGTGACTAATGGGGACAGAGTTTCAGTTTTACAAGACGGAAACAGCTCTGGAGGCGGGTGGTGGTGGAGTCTGCACGGCAGCGTGAATGCGCCTGGTGCCCTGAGCTGCGCACTTAGGTTATGGCGCGAAATTTTATGTGCATTTTGCCAGAATAAAGAAAAGAGGAATAACCGAAGTAAGAACACCCCTGAGCTCCTCCCCCATGGGGAGGTATGTTCTCCATGGCAAAAGGGCAACGCTTGCTATAAATTAAACTTGGTGTCTTATTGCTATGTTTCTTCACAGGTGGTTAACAAGAATGAAGCCCTCGTGGGTGCGTCTCCATCGCGGTGCGGTTTGGAGGAGCCCACCACGTGTGCCGTCGCCACCCTGCCCGTTTCTCCGCGGGTTCCCGAGCCCTGCCCCCTGTAGGACCCCAAAGGGCTCACGGCGAGCGGCTGTTACCAGCTGAGACACAAGCGCCCAGCATACCAGATGCTGTCTTTATCAGCCACGGCCACACACGGTGTAAAGGGGTGGAACTTGACCACGGAGGGGACGCCGGGATTCCTGTTCAGAAATATCTGGTCATCCAGTTTTGCGATACCTGCCCAAAGAGACACACAGTGATGGACCTCAACGTATGGCACCTGGGACGATGTCGCGCTACCAGAACCGAAGCTGCACCTCCTGTCTGGGGACCTGGGAGGGCACCAGGGACACAGGCCAAGCAGGGGTGGGACGAGGGCCTGGCTCCCCGACCACAGGGTCCCCCCCACAGCTCCCAGCACGAGGCGGACACGCGGCAGGTTTTCAGTCAGTGCTTATCAACTCCCACGCGCGATGATGCATGAGCGAGCTCAGAGAAGCGCAATGGGGTGGGAGCTTATGAAGAAAGCGGAAGGGCCGCCATTTCTAACTCAGCTCCAGGTGGCAGCATCGGGCACGCACGCAGCTGAACTCCTGGTGGGCCCCTCAGGAGGGCGGTCCCTAATCGCCACAGATCACAGGGCAGCTGAATGGGGACTTACTCACTGGGCCCCAAATGCCAGCAGCAGGAGGAGGTTGTTTTAGAAAAACAATTAAAAGAGGCTAAAAAGGCCAAGAGGCCAAGATAGGGTTAGATGTGTTTTTGGTGACTAATACGTGGCTGATCCAGAGCAGCAGGGGTGCGGGGCCCCTGCAGCATCTTGGCCTCGGGCACAGGCCTGGCCCTTGGGCATCCTGGGGGGTGCTGGCGCTGGCCTCATGATGATTTCAGTCCTTCATGCCCGCCCCACCCCTGTTAAAATAGTGAACACTGCAAACCACCTGGTAACAAGGTCGAGGGCAGTGTGACAGCGGCAGAAAGGCCCCAGACGCTGTGCCCGCGGTGGTGGCACGTTCTTACCGGAGAGCCCCTCGCCCTTGGCCGCGGGTTTCTGGGGAGGAGCCCAGACCGTGGGCCACTGGGAGACACTGGGGACATCTGGCTCCCAAGTCAGGGTGACCGTGCGTATGTGACAACACGGTTCTGCTGGCCGAGGGGGCCAGGGCGAGGCTGGGCGCAGGTTGCCTGGCTAAGCTACGGGCGCCGTTCCCCTTCCTCATCGGTGCACAGCGGCTCTCAGAAAGGACAGTGCACACCAACAGGGTGCAGGTGGCTGAGCGGGACAGTGGTGTCGCCAGGGTCCCCTTCTCTGGGGGCCGGGTCCACCACACGGACCTCTCCATCTCCCAGTCCCACTGGCTGAGGTCTCCAGCGGCTGTGTCCAGGAGTTCCCCTGTGTTCTAATGAGGAGGCGTCTTTTTCCCACAAAGAGTGGAAAAGAGAACCTCTGATCCTGGTTCACAAAGATAGTTATTTGTTTTTGTCCAGAGAACCCAGCTGTTTCTTGAGAACCCCCAGCTCCGGTCAGGCCCCCAGCTCTGAGTGTGGCTTCCCCATCGGGGCCAGTCGGTCTCCAGAGGCGTAACCGTGGGCGGCAGACCCGGCTTCCCTGGGGCCCGGAGAACCAGGGTCCTGCGGAGCAGCAGACCCTGGAGAAGACAGCCTCCCGATGCCCTAATTCCCAGAGCACCGGGCAGGCTCCGGCGGCTCTGTTCTCCTGGAGAGAAGAAGGTCGTGGGGCGCGGCAGGCCCTGGCTGTGCATGTGCACGTGGCGACTGCCGGGTCGGCAGGTGCCGAGTTCCGAACACTAGAATGCTTCAAACCTAGCCGCCGACAGCCCCTTCACGGAGGCCGGAGTTATGAACGGCCAAGACTAGTTTCCAGAAGAAGTGACTGTCCATGCTAAGGACACACGGCCCCAAGGCAACTCACGGGAGAGCGTGGGACATGGGCGGCGGAAGCGGCCCCTAGCGCAACCCCGTGTGCGGAGGGCCACGGGGTGTGGCTGTGCAGCCAAGCGTGTCTGAGGGACAGCCTGTCTCATGGGCCCGCACCCCCGAGTTGAAAAAGGAGCCCGTCACAATCACCACAATTTTAGAGGACAGAAAGGCAAGGTCAAAACAGTCAATCGATAGAATGGCCAAGAGCCCGTGACTTCCCGCTCTGTGTGGGGCCCAGGCAGCTTCGTCCACTGTCTGGTCGGCCCACTGACCAGGGCCACGCTGGCTCCCCAGAAGATGTAAGCGCACCCCACGTCTCTGTGCACCCAGAACCGCAGGACCGGGTCAGCCACAGGGGCGGGAGCCGGGCCTTTATGGCTGCCCATCCCCCAGAGGGGGAGAGGCTGCCTGGCGTGCCGTCCCTGTCCCCGTCCCCGTCCCAATCACACGATGGAGGCCTGAGGCCACTCCGCGCCCCCTCCCCGCCACCTCATACCGGGCGGGGGGGGGCAGCCCAGCCCTGCCGGCAGGTGAGGCTGGGGGCATGCGGCAGGGGCCGTTTAGCATCCTTGGCAAATCTGGTAAAAGGTTTCGTAAAATGTGACTCAAATACAGCTTTGGTTGACAGAGAGTGATTATCCTGGGGACAGGTGGGGGCCAGCTGGACACAGCAGGGTGTCTTTGTCCCCAGAGAGAGCACAGGCCCAGGGAGGAGGGGGGTTTGCTCCTTCCGCTCTGAAAATGGCAAAATGCACAACCCATGGGCCTGTGGGAGGCTGCCAGCCAGCTGGGGCTTCCCTTGGGAGGGAATGGCAGAGGTCTTTGGGGGGCTCCTGTGGCCCAGGGCAGGCCCCCAGCCTCAGGACTCCTGGCCCCCTGCCACTCCTCGAGGAGAGCCTGCGCCCCGCCTGCACCACGCACCGTGGTTGGCGGGCGCCTGCCCCACCGAGGGCCCTCGGAGGCTCTCTCCCTCGCAAATCGGGGCGGCTTACCCTTCTGGATGAGCTGTCGCGCCTGCTGTCTGACCCGCGTGTTGCGAAGAAATCGCCACTCCCGTTCCTTGCGGATCTGACTCTCCAGGTCGTGTTCTTCCGGGATCTTCAACAATAAAAACACTGCATGAGCTTCGGCGGGGACCAAGGACAGCCACCGTGTTTCACCGCGCCTCACAGACGCGGCGTTTCTCCCCAACAGGAGGTCTGCGGCAGCCCTGCGCCTGGTGTGCCCGTGGGCACATCTTCCCAGCAGCGCCTGCTCACTTCGGGTCTCTGGTCACGTTTCAGTGACTCTCCCAGCATCTCACACTGTTCGTTATCAGTACATTTGTTACGGTGACCTGGGGTCAGCGAATACGACTCTGAAAGCCCACATGAGGACTAGCATTTTTTAGCCACGAAGCGTCTGTTAATTACGGTCTACACGTCGTTTTCTCAACCACGGTGCTATTGCATGCTCGGCGGACTACAGTGAAGGGTGAACGTGACCTTCACGTGCACCCGGAAACCAAAGCACATGCCGACTCATTTACTGTGGTTCTCTGGACCCAAACCTGCAGCATCTCCAAGTACTGACCCTGTTCCCGAAAGACAAGTCTGGGTTCTCGGGTCTGGCCGGAGCGCCTGCTGCCCGCCGGCAGGTATGACCAGCAGGGGCCTCCGCGCTGTCAGAGAGGAGCGCCAGGCCTCCCTCCTGCGGTGGGGGCCGCTGGGTCTGGAGGCTGAGAGCGCCACCAGGGAGGGCGGGCTGCACGACAGCATGACGGCAGCAGAGACTCAGGGACACCCCAACCCTGGAGGCCCATGCGCCGTCCTGCTTCTAGGAGCCCAGCGCCCTGACAGGGGCAGCAGGGCGGTTACTTCCAAAGCAGACAAGGAGCTTTAGGAAGGCAGGCTTCAGAGAGAAGGAGCCGGTGGGATGCTGCAGGAGGACTGGAAAGCAGGTGGGCGTGCTCAGGGACTTCTGCCTTTATTCTTTCTCTGATGCCAGGAAGGAGCTGAACTGCTCAGCTTCACACGAGCTCCTGAGAACCCAGCACTCTCTCTGCCGAGCAACAGCTTCAGAGACTGAGCTCATGTCCCTGGAAATAAGCAGATGCTGTGCAAACCAGCCCGCTCTCTGTTCCTTGAGCAGAAAGGCCCATGTGCGTGCACGTGGTGTCTACGAGAGGCCTGCCCCTGGCCAAGAAGAAGCCAGGACTGAAGTCTCCTTGTGCAATAAAGGTGTATTTCCTTAATCCTCACACGTCATCAAGTTAACTCGATGGACTCAGACTCCCTGCTCGAAAACCCAGGGCTGTGAAGTCCCAAAAAATGAGAGAAATGAAACAAACAAGAAACAGCCCTACTTGCTCTTGGCTGAGCCGAGCAGCTGAGCTGACCTCGACCGGCTTGACCCTCTCCTGGTGGTCGGTGAGAAAACAGTGCCCGGGCACAGACAGCCCACACTCGGTATTTACACACTGTTTCCTCTGCTGGAGAAAGCACCAGATGGCGGACGGCGAGCGTGGCCACACGCAGGTTCTCTCCTGCGCAGGCATGGCCGCGAACGACAGGTCTGTACGCAGACAGGAGCTGGGGCCCGCTCCGGCCAGCTGAGGCATGAACACAGGTACAGCAGTTCTCAGTCTGCGCCCGGATGCTCCGCACCATCCAATTACCAAACAAACACAAACCGCCCGGCCTCACTTCTGCGGCCTGCGGGTCTCTCTTGTCAGCATTTCCTTGCTCTGCTCCTTCTTTTTTTCCTTAAAAACCAGAACCCCACACCTAACAAAATAGCAAGAGCTGTAACAAGGACATCCAAACGTGGAGATGACACGAAGAGATGGTGTCAGCCTCCACAGAATGTTTGGTGGTCTGGAAATAACCCCCCAGGGGCAGACAGGGTAGATCGCGGGTTTCTAAGTTAGTTGGTTTCGTTTGTGACAACTTGGAGCTTTTATTAGAAAAGAAATGACAATAATGTCGAGTGATAAGAACAGCCCAGACAAACAGACACCTGCAGCGCCGAGACATCACCCTCTGATGGAGTCTGGTTTCCATGGGAACGTGCCAGAGGAAGCGTGGAAGGTGCTCTGAGCAGGAGGGGCAGGAGGGGCATGGAGTTCCTGGATGCACGTGCCCCAGGGCCCAGGCAAAGGACCCGGGGCCCAGGGACAGACCTAGGGCTGTAAGGACAAGTAAAGCATGGTGTTCCCAGGGCAGCGTCCACTGGCGTCCACTGTGTCTGCCCCCACGGGCATGTTGAGCTCATCCAAGGATGGTCACGGCTGACCTGCACACGGCTCTGCGGCCGCGGCGGGCACCTGTCTGGGGACAGTGCGCTAAGAACCCCCGGGATGAAGCAGCAGGTACAGCGTGGGCGTGGAGCAGTGCTGCATGATTAGGGTTGTGACACCACGGTCCTAGCAGCTCCTGGCTTCTACATAGAAGCCAATTCCCACCCTGAAGCTTCCTGGGGATGCGGGGCCTGGGCCTCAGGCCTGGCTTGTCCCTGGAACAACTGGGGGCAAGGATCAGTGGGTCCCCCAAAGGCAAAACGGGGACAGACCCTGGGAAAGGCTCTTTAACTTGATGCTAAATGCTCAGACCCTGAGCATCCTGTTTCTACCCACCAACAGGGCCTGTTCTGACGACACATCCCAGTGCCGCAGACCTGCTTTTCACCTCAACACTATGATTTTTCCGGTTGTGTGACAACAAGTCCCCCTCCCCGGCCACAAACAAGGAAGGGGGCTCTGGTGCACAGAGAGGTGGTGGGTGCTGGCGACATGGCGCTCCTCGGATTCGGCCAGGCCTGCTGTGGGCTGGCAACCTGGGCCACCAGTGGGAGAAGCTCCGAGGTGAGGCTCGGGGTGCCCTGCGTGCAGTGGGGCCCAGACGTGGGCACCTTTGCCATCTGACTACACTTCCTGTGGAGCATCAGGCCGATGGAGGTGGAGTCCACATGCAGGACACCCACCCTCTCCTGGTGGAGAACAGAGCCCGGCCCTGCTCCATGGCCCTCTATGGTTGGCCTCCCCCAGCCCCAGACCTCGCACCTCCCTGCTGTTCTGGTTTGCCTTTTCTGGAATGTTAGGTAAATGGTGTGTGTGTAGTCTTTGTATCTGGTTTCTTTCTTTCTTTTTTTAAAGATTTCATTCATTTATGTGGCAGAGAGAGAGACAGTGAGAGCAGGAACACAAGCAGGGGGGAGTGGGAGAGGGAGAAGCAGGCTTCCCGCCGAGCAGAGAGCCCGATGCGGGGCTTGATCCCAGGACCCTGGGACCATGACCTGAGCCGAAGGTAGACGCTCAACGACTGAGCCACCCAGGAGCCCCTGTATCCGGTTTCTTTCAATGACGCTTGAGGTTCATCTGTGTTGTGCGTGTATCCATTTGGAGAACCTTCTCAGGTGACTGGTATTTCTATGATCGCATCACAGATCATGCAACAGGTGAAGGACATCTGGCTTCTGTCTAGTTTTTGATTATGAATAAAAACCACTAAAAGACGCACACACAGGTTTTCCTTCCTCCGGGGGAACGTCCATCCAGCAGGGTGCTGGGTTGTACGGTAAGTGTACGTTCAATTTTGTAGGAAACAGCCACACGTCTCCAGAGTGTCTGTGATACTCGTCCTCTGCACACGGATGACAGTCAGCTGCTCTGCGCCCTTCGTCCGCACTTGGGGTCAACGGATCTGAGATGTTGGCCATTGTACGGAGCGTGCTGGTGTCCCCTGCGGCAGCTCGCGCTCCCAGTGACCACCTGCCTTAATGTCACGCCTTCTCCGTGCTCCTTTGCTGTCTGCACACTTTCTGGCAAAGGGTCTCTGCCAACCTTTTGTCCGTTGTTTGTAATTGTGTTGTGTTCTTCTGTATGGAATTCTGGGAGTTCTTTCTGTATACCAGATGCAAGATTTTTATCAGATATGTGTTTTACAGTATTTTTTTCCAGGCTGTGGCTTATGTTTTCATGTTCTTAACAGAGACACTCACAAAGCAGTTAATATGACGAAACCCACTTACCATTTTTAACTTGTGTGGCTTGTGCTTTTTCTGCTTCCCAAAGATCCATTGCCTAATAGGCCAGAAGGAGCTTCTAGAAGTTTCCTGGCTGTAGGTTTCACAGCAGGACGAGATGCTTTTGGGGTTAGTTTCTGAATATGGTGTGGGAGATGGAGTGACGTTCTTTATCTGGGCAAATGGATGTCCAGTCACTGCAACTCCACTTGCTGAAAGACCGTCCTCCGTCCGTAGCTCTGTGGAAGATTGGTGGGACGGGCCATGCTCCGTCTCGGGATCTGTTCTGCCCCTGCCCGGTCCCTTCATCTGCCCTCTCCATTCCACTCCTGACTGATGTCACGGTGACTCTTGAGATCACAGTGCGAGTCTTCTGATTGTGCTGTGACAAAACTTCTTTGGCTATTTTAGTTTCTTTGCTTTTTCCCATAAATTTTAGAACAGGCTTGTCGATGGAAACAAAACCTGCTGGGGTGGCATCGATGTGTGCGCCAGGTTAGGGAGACCTAATACCTTCACGTCACCAAGCGCTCCGGCCCACGAGCACGTCTCCACTGGTCAGGTCTCCACGAATTCTTTCATCGGTGTTTTGTATTTTTCAGCATTTGGGTCTCTCGTGTATTTTTTAAAAAAGATTTATAGTTAAGTATTTAATGTTTTGGGGGTGCTATTATAAGTGGTTTAATTTCAATTTCCAGTGGTTCACATAGAAATACAATCGGTTTTGATACAATGACTGTGTATCCTGCAATCTTACTGAACTCCTCTATTCTAGCAACATTATGCAGATTATTCAGGATTTCCTGCGTACAGAGTAGTGCTGTGTGAGCAGGGAGAGTTTTATTTCCCCTTTCCACCTGCATGTCTCGGTCCTCCAGTAGGATGATTAATAGGAACAGTGAGATCAGAGAGCCTCGCCGTAGTCCTGGTTTTAGAGACAGCACATCCCATCTTTGGCCAGTGAGAACAGTAGCTGTGGGTTTTGTAGGTGTCCTGTACGAGGAAGGAAGCTTACTTCTGGTCCTCGTTTATGCAGTTTTATTGTGAACAGTCGTTGAGTTCTGTCAAACCCTTTTTCTGTAGCTACTGGGATGATGAGAGTGTTTCTACATGAGTGATTTAACAGCGATTCAACTTTGCCTTCTTGAGCTATAATCCACTTGGTCAGCAGTGTCTTGTCCTTTTACATATTGCTGCATTTGGTCTGTTGCCATTATGTTGGGGGTTTTGGGGCCACGTTCGTGAAGGACATTGGTTTGTGTGTTTTTATTCTTGTAAAGTCTTTGACTGGTTTTGGTATCAGAATAATGCTGCTCTAATGAGCTGGGAAGTATTCGCTCCTTTTATTTTCTGCAACAGACTGTGTAGAACTGGTATAATTTTTTCCTTACATTTTGGTGGAATCTCCAGTGAAACTCTTCTGGGCCTGGAGCTGTCTTTTCTTTGTGGGATGACTTTACAAACTCATTTCCCTTCACGGATGTAGGACTATCTGGGTTCTCTACCTCGTGTGGAGTGAGTTCTGGTAGTTGGTGTCTGTCACGGAGTGTGTCTATTTCAGCTAAGCCATTGAGTCTGTGGCTATGACGTCTCGAGGCCACTCTGTCTGTCCTTAAGCTGGCACCACACTGTCCCCCCGTCCTACAACTATGCAGCAGGGTTTGAAATCAGGAAGCTTGGGTTTTTTGTTTTGTTTGTCCTTTACAACATCATTTTTCTTCAGCGCTATTCTGGGCCTCCTGCATTTCCGTCTGAATTTTAGTCTTAGCTTGTCAGTTTCTGCACAAAAATGGCAGCTGGGTTCCTTCATGTCATGGGACAGCCTGCTCCAGAACACAGTTTTTTCTGGCCACGCAGACCGTACAAAATCGGACGGTGAAGTGACAAGAAGCCAAAACTGTCCTGGCTGCCACGTGGTGGGCTACCTGGTCCCCCAAGCACGAGCTGCACTATGGTGTGTGTGGTCACGTTGGGGACAGTTCTGTTCTCTGGTGAACATCCCAGTTTCCTACACTGACCTGTGACGCGGTTTAGGGCTCTGACTTCTGAGGTACAGTCCTAGCTTTGAGCTAGTCTTAGTTTACGTGTGAAACAGACTATTAAAAAAGCTCCTAACGCCTTTATTGCATGTGCGTCATTAGATGATGAATTAAATTAATAAAAGAACACCCTTGTGAATAGCACCTGGAGAAAGTAGAACAGTTTTTTAAAAATTACAGTGAGATAAAAACGCATCCACTTCTAACGTTTAGAAAGGATCTCTAATGAATGTAAGAGAAGGTGCTTACTTACTCGGTGACCTCCTGACTGCCTCCCGTGGGCTACGCGGGAAAAACCCGGAGTGACAGCTGCGAGGACCCTCCATCCCCAGGACATGGCAGCGTCCATGCTCTGGGTGCTGCCACGATCCCTGCTGGCGATGTGTGGGACCCTCCCCAGCGGACACTCCTGGACACACTGCGGCCTCACAGAGAGAGGGCACGAAGGCCGCGGGTCTGCAGCTAACGGGAAGCGGGGGAAACTGACTGCAGCTGTGCATGCGGGCAGCACGGGACCAAAGCCCCAGGCCTGCACTCAGGAAGCGGCTCTGCGTGTGCCGACCGTGCTCCTGGGAGGCGCCCCATTTTAGCACTGGCCGCAGTCCCCGCGCTGATGAGAGGAAACCAGACCCTGGGAGGACACACTCGTTTTCAGGCTTAGAGGAAGGAGCTTGGTGACCTGTGCCCCTTCTCCCTGCCGTCAACGCGGACGGCTGGAACGGCGTTTTTCAGATGTCAAGAAAAGCCGCTTATCACCGCACCGAGAAACCCCCGTAACTTACAGGCGCTGCCACTTCAGCGAGAGGCGTAGCAGCCCCCCCAGGGCTCTCAGCTGCTTGGCCTCGCTCGCAGGAGACTGTGTCGGGGAGACCGAGCTTCTGCAGATACTGAACAAAACCCCAGAGCCCCTCAAAGCAGACTGTACCGAGTTCTAAGGATTGGCTCGCTACCCACAGCACCAGGGCCCCCGCGTCCTGGTGCAAATCCCAGCACTCGCTCACTCGTTCCTTTCTTAGCGAGGGCCCGGGTGGTGGGCCAGGCGCCCTCCTGGCGGCAGCGGCCAGTGTGCTGAAAGCCCTGAAGGTAGCACAGTCCTCCGCCGCCTCCTGCGTTTGCCTCTTTTGTACTTTTGTCCTGATTATAAAGGTACCTGGTGCTTAGTGTGAAAAACACGGAGGAGACAGAAAAGGATAAACACGCTCGGTGCCATGCTGATGCATCACCCGAGACCCGCCATCAGCCTGTTGCTTCAGTGCGTGGTCTGTGTGCAGATGCGTGTGCGCTGCGTTTCCAATGAGGACCACTCTGTAGCTGATGTACGTCCTGCTTTTTTCCCTTTCTAAAAGCTTTAGCATGAGCATTTCCTTAAGAAACTAATTTTCAAGCTTAATTCTTTAATAACAATAAACATCGTATCAAATATTCTGTCATTGCTAAGCCTTTCTCCCCACGTTGGGTGGATCCTAGTTTTCGCTACGGTAATAACACGCGGATCATCCGTGACTCTGATTCTCTCCTTGAGTCGATTATCTCAGCAAGTGAATTACCGTGTGGAAGGGAGCAGCTGCTCATGGCTTCTGATGCTTCCTGCCAAACCGCTTTCTGGGAGTCGGGCTCAGTTAAAAAACGGAAGGAGGATCTCCCCCCGTCAGCAGTGGGGCTCAGTAAACTACAACTCTGTCATCTGCCTGAGGTCCCGACAATGACCGTCTCATGTTTCTACTGACAAAAATCAGGGTCATGGGGAAAGAGGAAAGCAGGACAAAAGCTGTCAGAAAGGGTCCAAGCACTCCTCGAGTAACTTGCTCAGACGTGTAGCTTGCCACACGATTGAGAACAGGCTGCAGTTTCCAATGCTCTTTACGAGGAAGAAGAGGGCTTTCTAAGAAGGTGCTTCACGGGAAACTATGCACCGCCCCCCGGACGCGCGGCTCGAATCTGCGGCGACAGGACACGTCTCCTGCGGGGCCGCGGTGGAATGACGTACTAGAACCGCTCCTGGTGGACGGGTCTTCGAGACAAGCCTGCTCCTCAGCGCAGCAGCCCAGAGCCCGACCGCGGGCTGCCCTCCCCAGGAAGCGGCCTTGCCGAGCAGGACACCGTGACGCACCTGTCTGGGCGGCTCAGAGAGGCTGCGCTGGTGTGGCTTTTCTGACAAGACAGGAAGGTAAATGAAATCTGTTCCTTTTGCTGTTTTGACTGTTCACCGTGACGGCCGTTGGGGGTCGCCCTTCAGCAGTTGTAAATGTGATGGGATGGGAGCCCCAGAGGGTCAGCGGCTGGGCCATCGGGTGGCCAGCTGGGGCAGTGAGCAGACCTGGCAGGGTCAGCCATCGGCTCGGAGCAGAGGGCTCAGACCGCTGAGGCCAGAGGCCGGGGCTCTTGGGGAAGGAAGGAGGGCAAGGGAGCCGCGCAGCGCTCTGCGGACCCCGGCGTCTGCGTGAGGAAGCAGACGGCAGGCCCACTTTGCACCCGGGGCGGATGCGCACGCTACCTTCATGACAGGCTGGGCGAAGTACCGGGCACTCCAGTCACAGAAGCCGGTCTGCGTTGTGGCCGAGACGAAACTTCTGTGTCCAGCGGCGTCATCTGCATCGTCGGTGGTCTTCAGAGGCGTTTTGGGAAAGGGGGAGAGAAAATAGAACGAATAGTCTGATACTCCACACACCTCTTTGTGTGTTCGAGAGGATTGGAAAGGAGACAAAAATCAGTGGTCTGGCTGCTAAGAACGTTTCTCTGCTGGCCTCACGTCTGCGTCCTGGTGGCAAGGGACCCTGACTGTGTGGCCGGGGCTCTGGGGAACCCATGTTAGGGAGGGCCATGGAGTCTGCGCTCAGGGGACCGTGTCCCCCCAGGGCTGGCCACGGTGGCCTGGGCTGCAGAGCCTGTCACTCTTAAATTGGATGCACAGGCCAGGCGCTGTGAGGCCAACAAGGCCCCCAAGGCCTCCATGGTCTGGTAGGGCAGGGACTGCCGGCAATCTGGCACCCAACTGTGTGAAGTGGCCCCGGCATGGGAAGGACATGCAAGTATGAAGACTTAAAGTGCGTGGTGCTGCTTTACTGGATGACACGTTTGTTTCCCACGGCAGGGCCTACGGTGGCTGGGGTGGTGGGACCGAAGGCGCTCCTCAGAGAGGGGCCCCCATTGTCCAGGGGAGCCTCGCCTGGGGGAAAGTCCCACGCCTGGGACACGGTGATAGGGTCTCATCGCCTGCCTGCAGTGGGAGCCTGCACTGCTCGGCTGGACCAGGGCCCTGGGCTCACGGCCTCAAGGACAGTGAGCGCCCCCTGGGCCCAGCTGCTCTGGTCAAGCTGACCCATGTCAGGGTCCAGCCAGGAGGATGAACCTCCCACTGGGCGCTCATGGCCGTATTTGCTCCACAGAGTACAGCAGGAGGCCTTGAAAGCCAGGGTGGGCGCGGGGCCTGCTCCTGCAATCTCAGCTGAGAGGCCGAGACCACGGCTCCTTATGTCATAATGGACCACTCACGGAGAAAGCGGACACCCCACTCAGAACAGGCATTTCACTTCTGGGGGGCAGCTACCCCGTCCAGTGGAGGAAATGGTACTCACCCACAAAGGGAGAAAGCAAATTAGCTCATGAGCTTATCTGGCTACATGGAAGGTGCCGGAACAGTGAGCCAACAACAAAAGGCCACAGGAGCGAGGACCCCGTGACTCCTGCAAAGCTGTGATGACGGTCCAAACCGAGAGCCACAGCTGGGGGTGGAGGGTGTGGTGGCCCCCACGTCCTGGGCTCAAGAGTCTTGGCTCACACTGAGGCGTGTGGCGCTCAGCACCTATGTTCACCAGCATGAGCACCAGGGAACGGTCCGAGCGTACCTGGTCCGGGCCCTTGTCGAACATCTTCCGTGTGCGGGGGAACTGCTGGGAGTGGGGCGTGTACTGCACCCCTGCAGGGCCAGGGGCACCAGGGCGGCCTGTGGGCAGGTCTCGGCCGACTGGCTGCTTGGCCACGTCGTTGGTCAGGCTGGAGCTGCTGGTGCTGGACGTCGGTGGGGAGCCCCTGTTGTTGCGGGAAGAAGAAACAATGCTTTTTACCCAAACACGAAATACCCTGTCTTCACACTGCCCACCTAGACACTGACAACGGACCCGGGGTCAGGAGCCCAAAACATCCCCACTTGCCCGACACATCCCATGCCTCCAGACACCAGCTGCCGAAGCTGATGATCCTTCCAGGCCCTGCCTGCAGGTTCTAGGAGTTGTTTCCCCAGAAAGCTGGGGGAGCCCCAGACAAGCCGCACCCAGCTGAGCAAACCAGCTGGGGCCCTAGGAGGGCGCGGCGGCACGCACCTGCTTGCGGCTTCCTGCCTGTGGACACTGGTGTAAGAGGGGGCTCTGCCTGCTGGGGGCTGACCAGCAGGGTCCAGACCCTCGCTTATAAACTTCTGAGGGGGCGCAGAAGTCAGGCTCAGGTCAGAGGAAGGCAGTGAAGAGTTGTAGCCAGGGGCCCCCATGAGAGACACAGGCCACTTACCCTGCCTGGTGGATGTGGATGCCCTTGTTGGTGGGGCTGGCCGGCGCCGACTGGGTGAGCGAGGATGTGGTGAGGATGCGCTGGGGCCGGGCATTCACTGTGGCCTGTAAGAGCAAAGGGACAAGCGATATGGACGGTCAGCTGCTGGTACCTCTGAGGCCGCGGGCAGCAGCAGGAACGCTGGCTTCATGACCCGAGAAGAGGCCTCTTGGCCGAGGAGATGGTGCACGCCGATGGGAAGGCCCTGCAGGCAAAACTGTGTTCTTCCGCTTTTCTAGAAGTCACCTGCCTCAGCCACGAGACCATGCCAGGGTCAACGGCGAGTCGGAGCCCTGGCACCGCACCCCGGGACGGCTGAGAACACCACCCCAGGCTTCACTTTCTGTCTTTCCACTGCAGGGGCTCACACCGTGTCCCTGGATGCAGCACCTCGTGGATGGAGATGAGGTAGCAGGTTCCGGAAACTTCCTCCACAAACGTGCAGTATTTGACATTTCACTGAAGAAAAGGATTTGTGCCAGCCTGAGATGAGCGTTTGGGGGGGAAGTCGTTTAGTTTTGATTTTCTGAAGTAGGGTTTGTGTGGATTGGGAAACCAGACATCTGCTGGAGGAACACGTGATCAGGAAGCGCAAGCAAACAAGGGTGTTTACGGCTCGCCTGATGGCAGACCCACCATCTGCCAAGTTCTCTCCTGGACGTTTTGCTCTGGGTGCCCAGGGTGGCTGGGTGGGCCCTGCTGGTTCTGGACACCCCAGGTGAGGGGGCTCTGAGGGTGGACGCTGCCGCCCAGGTGGCACTCGGGACAGGTGGCGGTTGAGGCGACCATCTGGGCTCCCTGAGTGCAGCCCGTGCCAGACTCAGTCACAAAGCTGGCTGCCGCCGCCTGGCGAAATAAAACCTCAACCTTCGTGGGTGATGATGTAGGGCCACCCTACTGGGGGACCCTCGTGTACTCTGACCCTTCCCTCAGCAGTCGGGATGCTGTACCTCCCGCGTTCGGACAACAGACAGAAAACTGCAGAAAACAGAACAACCATAAGACTGTTCATTTACAGAACATCAATGTTTCCCTGAAAACCCACCACTCTGAAGTAAGAACAGCAAGAAAACTGAACCATAATCAACTTTTAAAAAATCATTAAAATTTTTTTTTGAATTTCAAGAGTTATATTGTTTGTGAACTTGCTTTGTATTTAAATTATCTGGCCACCTCCCTTCCCCCCAAAACCCAAGAGCCAAGCGACCCCCCCCAAGTGGTCTAAGGAGAGTGCAGAATCTAAGAAGCTGTCAACTTCCATGTGTCTCCCCAAAGTTCCAGAGACGGGGCTGGTGGCAGGGGAGACAGAAAACCTCTGTGCTGAGATGCAAACCTTAGCAGAACCCACCCCCTCTCTGCCGGCCCCCAGACTCAGTGGAGCCCACCCCCTCTCCCTGTGGCCCCCGAGACCCTCCCACCTGCCTCTCCCAGGCCTGCAGCCAGCTCTCTGCCCCTCAGGAGGCCCTGCAGACTAACCGGGCCCTGGTCCCTCTGCCGGGGCATCCGGGAAGGGGCATCCACGGTCCCGTGTCCACGCCGTCCACACCCACGGCTGCCACATAACTCTCCGTCCGTGTCCGTGTTAGAAATCTTGAGCGGTGGGCATGCCAGCAGCCTTCACACTGGCGATCACAAGGCTTAAGGCTTCAAGGAAGTTGTTTTTTAGCCCAACGGCTCTACCTTTGACTTTGACTCGGCCTTGATCAGGTGTGCGGTGTAGGCGTGTAGGGGTGAGCGTGAGTGGACCCGCCTGTCTGCAAACCGGGTTTGGGGACACAGGGTACGAGGGGCAGGTGGAGAGCCGGGGAGCCGCAGAGGCTGTCTGGAGTGGCTCCTTCCCACGCTGGTCCCAGCTGTCGCTTCACACAGAGAGCACGCCGCCAGAGAAGGTCAGCTTCAGAAGGGTAACAACACTTTTAGGCTCCGAACTGAGGACTGGGCCTGGCCGTGAGCCCCCGTCCGCCCTGCACACACTCCACCCTTGCTCGTCCTTCTCATGGTGAAGACTTGCTGTTATCCTTGCTCCAGGATGCGGCCCTGAAGCCACTGGAGGGGCAGGTGCGCCCTGACAGGTGGCAAAACCACATGAGCAAAGGCCGCAGGGAGGGGATGGTCATGGCTACGGGTCAAGTTCTCAGAGGCGGCAACCGTTACTTTGTTACAAGCCAAATTCTCAGGTCAGATGTATTCTCTGGGCCCAGTGCAAACACAGAAACGGTTCACAGGGACACATGCAGATGCATACACACACACACACGTGTGCACACACGAGCCCACCTTTGCTCCCTGCCCTGTGCAGCTAACGGGGGGTTGGGGCAGGAGCCTGGGGCTGCGGCGGGCCCCTCTGTCCCC
The DNA here is from genome assembly GCF_011800145.1 of Mirounga leonina. NCBI lineage: Eukaryota > Metazoa > Chordata > Mammalia > Carnivora > Phocidae > Mirounga > Mirounga leonina. The sequence continues at coordinate 1,843,171 of NW_023270494.1, forward strand.
AGCTCCGTTACTCTCTGGTTCTTCCACCGAAACACATCACCTCACAAGGGCACACAAAGTCTGACCCAGTGCAGGAAAAAGGCCCTAAAGCAGTGTGGTGACTTTGGACAGCGGAGTTCCCGACTGGGCCGGACAGAGTCGGGTTCAGGACGCTGGCGCGGGCTTCTGATGCTCTTTCCTGGGGGGAGTGTGGTACCTGCAGGAACTGTGTTGTCAACTTCAGGGCAAGGATCTGGACTCATGTGAGAAGGTGCTTCCCACAAGGATCATCCGGAGGTAACCTGGGGCTAGGTGGGATGCAGAGCCCCCTGGCTGCTTGGTCACGGAGAAGACACCTATAAAAGCACGAGTCTACTGATCCAAGAAATAATTTTTCTGTAAGCGGTAGTTCCTAGATAAACAACATAAGTCTCCCTCTGGAAGGCTGAGTCCTAGGGAGTGTTCGGTGGCAAGAGCGATGGTGACCAGGAGGCATTGCCCCACGGTCACTGACAAGCATCAGAAAAGCCTCAGTCTTTGGCCCCCGAGGAAGAGAAGCCGGCAGGGCTGAGGCCGGGGGGTCTCACCAGCCCCCTTTCCAGGACCAGTGCACCTCGGAGAAGCAGCATGTGCATAGAGTAAGGAGGACAAAGAAGAAGGAAGGAGACACTAGTGTTTCGCTTTGCTTCACAGGATTATTGCATTTTCCATCACGCACGGCCTACAACGAGCCCAGCTCTGCAGACGGGCTGGGGGATGTGAGTAACGGGCTGAAGGCTGATGGAGCTAGAATGGGACCCATGGGCCTGGACAGCCACCCAGTACCTTGCGGCCGCGAGTCCCTGTGCAGGACACGCAAGAGGGCCCAGAGCAGAGTCTCTGAAACAGATTCCCAGAGGCCACCCCAGAGCCACTGGGTCCGAATCCCCGAGGGGACCAGCTCTCCTGGGGCCTGGTTCCTGCACCTGGCCTGGCAGGGCCCATTGGCCAGTGACTCTCAGATAGGGGCAGCACCTACTTCTAAGCTAAGCTAGTCTGAATGATGACACCGTCACCCCTGGGTCTGCAGGGAGGTGGGAACAGGCAGGTGCACGAGAAGGTTCAAACTATACACGCAGATGCCTCTCAGTCACGAATGGTTCGCTAGGACTGCTGTGATTTCCTGCTCCCAGGACCTGCACTGGCCTGACGGTTCTCGGAGTCCCTCCTGGTGGAGGCGGCGGGAAGCAGTGGGGCAGGGGAGGCCGGGGGCACGCGGGGCGGAGGCCTGGGACTGGCGCCTCTGAGTCGTGGGGGCGGGGGGGTGGGCAGCTGAGGGCCTTCCGGGGAGGAGGTGCTGAGCTGGGGAGCCTGCGGCCTTCCAACAGCAGAGGGATGGTTCTAGGGGGAAGATGCCGACACAGAACCTCCACCTCTGGAAGCTGAAAGCTGTTGGACTTGTGTGAAGGCAGGACGTTTACACGCAGACACGGAGCCCACGGAAAGACGGATGCAGAGGTGCCTGTGTGGGGTCCCCGCATCAGGCGCTCTGCGTGTCGCTGGCCTGGAAGCTCACTGCAAGCCCACTGGGTGAAGTCGGATTCGGGGTGAGCACAGCGGCTTCGCAGGTGTTAGCTGAGGCTGCTACCCGGAGGGGGAGGGAGTCCCTGCACCAGGAGAATTTTAAAAGACACGTCAAGAAGCTGATGCTACGAACTTACGAGCTGCGTTTTAGTCGCAGTTTCGTGGGTACCTTAGAAGGTGCTGTTTTGGGGACGATCTCAACCTTGGCTGTGTTTCTTGGTCGCTTAGGCCTTCGGTCTGTAAGAAGGGCGTTCAGCCTCCAACCACGCGCAGGCCGACCTCTGATCTCCGTCGCACTGGCTGCGCGCATCCCACAGCAGGTGCAGCGACCGCATGCTCGTTCCCTGGGTGTGGAGTCGCTGGCGGACTATTTTTAGGTGAGTTTATGTGCTTATAAATTTTCTCATAAATATTAAAAGTAGTGATTATTATTGCATGTGACCCTGACATTTGAACCCCTGTAGCTTGAAATTTCCTTCCGGGTGTTCTCAAACCACAGATGACAGGGGTGGTGCCAGGGAGGTCGCTGGGGCCGACGCGGTTCCCGGGGGTCTTCACGCTCTTCTTTGTACTTCTACGTGGTTTGAAATTTTCCATAATAAAAACTACAGGCAAAATGCAAACCCCCAGCCTGTGTGGAAAGGGGATGTAAATACTTGAAATTAGGCCATAGCTCTTGAGCTGTGTGGGTTCTTGAGCTGGTAGCAATTTCTATATTTGAATGCAGAATTCTATGGGGTATTCCAAAGTAATATGACTGTTTTGACTGTGATGAACAAAAATCTGCTTTCAGAGCTGAATATCAAAAATAGGTCCATTTCTCTGTAAACTGAAATGTAATCCCCTCGTTAGCTACTAGAGTAGAGAGTAAGACATTTTTGAAATTAAATTGAGGACAAGAAAATGTTTCCTTCATGTTTGCACTTCCAAATCTTTTAGTAGCAGTGTTTCCTCTTAAAAATGAACACACACAGACACACACGGATGCACTCAGACTCTCACGCAGACCGTGTTGTGGCTGAGCACGGCTTCTGGGAAGCATGGACTCGAGCGGAGGCCCACTCTGATCTCTGTCCTTCCGCTTGGGCGCGCCCGTGGGTGTGCCAGCCATGTGCCCTGGGACGCGTGTGTCCATCTAGATCAGCTCAGCAGGCAGAGAGCCACCTGCCACTTTTAAGCATCCATTAGAGAGTGCTGTTCCGAAGGCACGAAAGGCTATGTTTCTGGTTCCTGCAACCTGCTAGCGTGGCTTTGCCTGGTAGGAGTGGTTATACATACGGCGTTTAATTACCGTAAAGGGGGGTGAGGGCAGTCTGTGGCTCATGGCTACACACTTGACACATAATCGAAAGAAACATGGAAATGTGGTTTCTATGCTTTACGTGCTAGAGAGAGATTCCTAAGAGGAGTGCATTTGACTTCCTAACATCAGGTCTACTGCGATGAATTTACAGTCGTTAAATTTTAAGATTAGGCACTGAAATTATATTTTTAAATAATTCAGGTTGATTTTCTGTAAGGTTAAATACATAAAAGCCACTGAAAAATAAACTTATAGAAGCTGAATACTGGTTTCATCGTGACCAGAATAACCAAGGGTGGGGGGAGGATGACGGGAGCACCTGATGAACAAGTGCCAGCCACGGCTGGGCTGGCCACGGCCGGGAGGCTGTCCTACGTCTCAGAGAGAAAACAAGGTCTCGAGGCACCTCTGTGTGTCACACACTTTTAGGCAAAGGTAATGACCTCAGCTTCCATCTGAAAAGACTGGAATCAGAAGAGCAAGTTACACTCAGAATAAACAAAAGGAAGGGGGTAATGAAGATAAAAAGAGGTACTGATAAAATGGAATGTAAAAAGCAACAAAGAAATAGTAACGAAACCAAAAGCTGGTTCTTTAAGGTTTCCTTTAGCCAGAACGGTTGTGAGTGAGAGGAGCCATAAATCACTGGTATTGGGAACCAAAGGGGACATCATTACAGACCACACAGACCCTGACAGGATCACGAGGGTAACGGTAGCCCTTACCTAACATCCTGGCACCCCAATACCGCTAAGTTGAAGCAGGACAGCGCCCCAACTGAAGCTACCCGTAAACAGAGATCAGGGTACACTGTGAAGCGCTTGTTGGAAGTCTCTAAACCATGGTGTAGACCTGACTGCGCCTGGGGTTCCCCACGTGAATATCCGTAACTAAGACCAGGAACTCGCGAGCTTTGCCGGGAACGCCGTCACACATACCTTGTAGGCGATGCTGTTGAGCACTTTCATGGCCAAGTCAGATACATCGGGATAGGGGTCTGCAGCCAGATGCAGTAAGACTCTCCAAATCTGAGTGTAAACACTGTTAAAGGAAACTCCTAGGAGAGAGAAATGGGACGTTTCAGTAATAAATAGCTGCCCGTGTGTGCTTGGCTGGCTTCTGAAGACCTAGCTGCTGCCGGGAACAGACACTTCAAAGAGCTGGGGCTATGGGAGGCTCGAATTTTGTTGTCTGGTCAGGGGCCCAGAAATTCAGGAGTCCCAGCTGGCAAATAGGCTTGATGACTTCATCTTCTGAGACTGGATCTTTCTAGAAGGAAGAGTGAGTTAGAAAAGGCTGGCCTTCCTTGAAGCTCTGGCTGGCTGGACAGCACTACCTAGGTCCTGAGGACCACTTGATTTCACGCCTAGGTTTCTAGGAGCCATCATGGCCTACGTGAGCTACGAGTGTTGGATAGGAGTCCCATGTACACCCTTCTCGCACTCGGGGCGTGCTCTGGGCCGTGACTCACTGAGTCTTGTCCACACACCACACGCGGTACTGTCCTGAGTTCCCAGGAAATCGCAAAGGGGGTATATGATGTGACCCAAGCCCTCCAGGTCCCCACCAGGCTACACAAGGTCCTGTCTGCAGAGCTGGATGCCATGGCAGAGGAGACAGGATGTAAACCCGGACAGGGTGCGTCACAGACGTGAAGGAAGCAATGTCACCGAGGGCCTTCCCCAGGGGGCGTTCAGCCCTATCAGACCCTCATGACCTCAGCCATTGGCACTATCCGGGCATAACAGAGGGACAGTGAGGCCCAGGGTCCAAAGGATGAAGGACTCAAATGCCCCCCGTCTGACATTCAGCCCCTGCCGCGTCTACAACGTTGCTGCCGTGGCGGCTCCAGGAAGGTGATTCCTCTGTCAGGAGCCAGGATGGCTTTATGGAAGAGGACACGGGGGCTTTGGAGGCGAACTGGACTGTCCTCCTGGCAAAGCCTTTCCTAAAGGGAAGTCAGCAGAGCAGACAACGGACTGGCACGTAGGTGACAGGAATGTACGGAGCGTTTGGAGAAGCGGCACGACCACGACCCGGGTGTGCAAGTCAGAACGGCGGGGCAGCTCAGAGACCCAGGGGACAGAGCAGGTGGGGCCAGGTGCAGGCCTCTGGGAGGAGGGGCCGTGGAACAGGGTCTGCACAGGCAAGAAGGGGAAGGGCAGCCCAGGGAGCGGCGGGGTGAGCCGGGGCCAGGAGTGGGGAGCAGTGTGGACGCCGCACCCTGGCTCACTGCTGAGGGGAAGCTGGGGGCCAGACGCAGGGAGGGCCCTGCTCTCACGGACGGCGTGACGAGCTGGAGAGAGCAGCACGTAACTGCATCCTCTTTATCTGGGGGAGCCGATGGTTTGTTGACAAGGGCTTGTTCAGCCGCAGAAAGCGACGAAGAGAGCATGATCTGAATCAGCCAAGACCCCAGGTCATCGGGCTGGCCAGCTCAGCCCCTCTCCCCTGGGTGAAGGACGGCATAGGGGACCGAGGATGTCTGTCGGAGGACAGAGCGTCTCTTCATAAACACGGCTGTTCACACGGAACGGGCTGCACCCGACCAAATCAAAGGCAGACCGGACGAGGCACAGGAGCAGGCTCCTTCGCTCACCTCAGCCCACAGCCTCTCCTCCGGAGGTGGAGGCGGCACGGCTTCACGTCCACACAGCCGCACACCTGCTGCCCGCAGGGGCGGAGGAAGCCCCGTCTCTCTCGAGTTGGCCTCGCGGTGACCGTGCGGAAAGGCACGGCGGCGCTGCCTGGGACGGGAGGTGCCATCAGCAGCCTGCTCTGGTGCCCGCGTGTGTGCGGACGGCGGCTCACATGGGCTTCGTGGCCCTGGGGGTCAGACAGGGTTCCCCTCTGGGGACCAGGGCTCCGTACAAATCTGGACTTCGGTCGGTGAGAGGTCTCGCTTGGAGGGGAGCCCGTGTCAGGGTGAGCGACCCATGCGGAAATGTGCGCTGTTTCCCCTCACCCTTTAACTTAGAGACAGGACCAGATGAACACCTTCGACCCTGACTCCACGGCTGTAGGACAGCCATCCAGATTTATGACCAAAGTCTGAGGAACTCTGGGAGCATTTGCTAAAACCCACTTCCGTATCGTGGCAGAGTGCCCGCCAGCAGGAACTGCACCCCGCATGACGTAAGCACTGTTTCCATGAAGCTGTGGCTCCCACGTCACCTGCACGAGGGCTGTGGGATCATGGCCTACGGGGACCGGGTGGTCACTCTCAGGGAGGCAGTGCGCTCAGAAGGGAAAGGAGAACCAGCCCCCGTGTGGGGTGGGGGGTCCTCTTCATCACCACTGACCCAGAGGCTCTGGGAAGGCCCCTCAATCTCATCACAGCCACTGTGTGGAAGTCCACCCTCTCCATTAGTCTTGGGCTCAGCTTCCCTGAAGCGTGGCCACCATGGGACAGACAGCGGCAAGGGGGTGCGCTGCAGATGACACACCCCCGCCACATCGCCACAGCACCCGGGGCGGGGAGGACGGGGGCGCGGCGCTAAGGAGCTTGTTATCTGTGTGCCAGTCAGAGAGTAGCTGCCTGACCAACCAGACCCTCGCTCAGCAGTGCCTCTGGCGTAAATGCGAGGAGGGGTACAGGGCGTGGCGGCACCAGACCAGCGCCGGCAGGGGCGAGGCATGCCATGCACCGAGGAAGCGTGGGACACGGTGGCCGTTACCATCCGTCCTGTCACAGAATTTTGATTTTTATTACTGTTGTGGCCTTTTTTTGCAGAAGATTTTGATTTTGATATAACAGTTGTGATTCAACAAAGAATGAAAAGGCTCTAGTTTTTGCCAGGGTCTTTGGCCACAGTGAATGGTGTATTTGCTGGTGAAAACATGAAACTGGCACAGAGCAGTGGTCTGTGCATTTTACCCCGTCCCTCAGTCCAGCCACCGCGCCCTCGGCCGCCCTGCTCGTAAAGCGGCTGCCAACCCAACGCAAGGTTGTGAAGGAGTGCGGCAGTGGCGGGAGCCCCCAGGGGTGCCACAGGATGCCTGAGTCAGCCCTCCGGGGGCCAGGGAGGCTTCTAGGTTGTTAAATGCTCGGGAAGGGCGCCTGCGTCTGGCACTCACTCAACTCCTTCCTCATGAGCGCGGAGAACCTATTTCCACGTCTAGACCAAAAGTAATAAAAGATCATAACTAATGGCTTTACATTTATTTTTCAGAGCAACGGCTACAACTTTCTAAACAGCATAAGATGTAGGAAAATTTGCTCGGCGCTCTGTGGCCAACTCTGGATCTCAGAAGCCCCCGGGCTGGCTGGAGGCGCTCAGAAAAAGGAGAAGCTGGAGCTTGCCACTCGTTCCCTGGGTCTCATGGGTCCCTGATGCTGACGCTCTAAGAGCTGATGTGGGCCGAGAGCCTCTGCCCTGTCCAGCAACCAGCACCCAAAGCCTGGGGCCGCTGTCCTTGCCCCTCTCTGTGACGCGACCCCGTCGCTGGGCTGCCCCTGGTGATGGAGCCCCTTCAGGAGCCCGTCACTTCCTCCCTCTGCCCACGGGAGGCGTGAGCAGTCCTGGCCCCAAGGCCCCGAGGCCGGAGCATCGTCTAGACTGGGCAGCCACCCCTGTGTGCATAATCCTGTCTGCCATGTTCCTCAGGGTCCCTACAAGACACACGTAATAATGGCCTTTAATCAAGCGTTGTGGCCATAAAAATATAACTGATGTTGTGGCGACAGAAAACAACACCGCTCGCTCTCTCACCGCCGTTCCCCTGCAGCGAGAAATCAAACTAATGGGCCGTAAAACCTTCCCCGGGATCGTGCGCAGCTCCTCTGGAGACAACCACGCTCCCCTCCCCCTGGTTGATGGCGCCCTGCACTCTCCTGGCCCCTCTGCTCTTCGTGCTCAGAGCTCGCGGCTCTGGGGTCCCCAGGGCTGCTGGGGGCTCGCAAAGGCCTCCTCTGTTAGGACTTCTCGAGGTCGTGGGGAGATGGAGTGAGAGAGAGGAAATGCTACTTCCTGGCCAGTCACGATGCAACAGGGACAAGTGGCCTCCGGCTGAGCAGGGCCCCCAGGGGCCGATGGGAAGGTGGCTCTGCTTGCCAGGCCTCCTTCTCCAGTGGGGTGGGCAGTGCCCGTGGCTCCGACTCCGTCCCTCTGCTCCTCTCTGTGCCCCGAGGGCAGTGGCCCTGACCCCCAGGTTCTGAGCAGGAACTTGGGCCCAGCTCTGGGCGCACAGCCGGGTGGGGGCAGGCTCCAGGCTGGCGAGAGCTTGACTCCTCGCTCTCCCCTCCCCAGCCCAGCTCCAGCTTGGATTCGTCACTATGGGAAGACACTTCAGGTGGTATCAACGGTCACAAAACTTCGCAGGGGGGTGATCGTCCCACCTCGGCCAGGCCTCTGACTGTGGCTAGCAAGCGCTTTGGGGGTGAGAGTGCCCACGGCCGCCGCAGTCTGCTCCCGAATCCCCAGAACAGAAATGACCCCACCTCACTCCCTCCAGGCTGTGACTCACTCCTGTGAAGAAGCAGAGTGACCGTCCCTGCCCCCCAGGACCTGGGGCGTGCAGCAGGGTGACTGAAAGCCTGGGGCGGGAGGGTGGCCCAGGGGCAGGCAGGAGGGGTGCGTCATGTGGGCCCCGATGTCAGCACAGGCACGGGCCGTGTCTCCCCACCCTTCCCACTCCCACCTCTGGGCGCTCTGATGGGGTGAGGCTCAGAGCGGGAGGGGCCCGTGGGGCTGCCCGTAGCACAGGGGAGCAAGAAATGGCAGCTTCACCAAATCCGAGTAATAAAGATGGCGAGGTCACATCACGGTGGGTCAGGGACCCTCCTCCTCCCTCCCCACCATGGGAATGCAGAATGTCACCTGCAGTGAGGACCAGGCGCTGCTGGTTTGGAGAGGCCATGCGGTAAGGTCAGAGAGGTTGTCCGTGCCTCACTCAGGGGCCAGCATCCAGCCTGAGGGAGGAGGACAGCAGTGGGTGCACTGGGAGGGCTGATGATGAAGGTGAGGGCTGTCTGCAGGAGCAAGGCCTTGAGTCTGGAGCTGACAGCAAGTGCGGTTTTCACGGAGGCTTCTGTGCTTGGCTGCCATCGCACAAGCCTGGCAGTCTGTAGGCACGTGGGCAAGATCTGAGGGGGGTCCTGGCATGCAGTGTGCTGAGACCTGTCCTAGGGTGCGGGGGCCCAGAGATGGGGAGGACCGACTGGGGGCCCACGTGGGAGTCAGGCCAGATGGCTGGTGAGTCAGAGACATATGGGGTTCCAGAGGTGAGGGGCTACGGAGACTGGGTCCTGGCACAGCCCCACGGACACCAGGCTGGCATGCTTCAGGTGCTGGGGATCCAGATGGGGTCAAGGGAAGCCCAGGTCCCTTCCGGGGAATTCGTTCCTGGACATGTGGAGAGCAGGCGAGACCATGGGGAGCGCCTGCAGCGACAGAGCAGGGAGGGGGCTGGGAGGGGAGCTGGAGGGCCTGGCATTTCGGGAAAAGGTGGGAATAAATGGACGTCCCTAGGTTGCCACGGTTTTGAAAACCTCTTTTGCAATATTCAGTGAGAGGCTAGAGAGATTGCCGTCCTTTGGTTGAAATGAGACAGAAAACTGTCTTCAAGCAGGTGAGAGCTGCAAGCAACGGGACTCGGTGGGTGACGCGTTCTAAGCGCGTGTGCTGGATGGGAACGCTAACTCATGGAATATGCATGAGGCGGCTCCATCAACTCCAGCTCATTTTAGAACTTTTCCACTCAAGTTTTCAAAGATTTGACTGATACAGAGATAACACTCAGCTTTCTCCGGAGTCAGAATTTGTGAGCAAGAAGATAGGGGTGATGGGGCTGCCGGCTCTCTGGAGGAAGACCGCAGGCAGGGCAGTGGCGGGAGGGGCTGCGCTGTGTGGCCTGGAGACGGACAGTGCCTGCCTCTTCCCGGGCAGCTGCCGTACTCTCGGCCTGATGTGGCCTCCGGTGACATTCTTCATCCTTGCACCGCCAAGACCCGCTTCCCCCGCCAGCACCCAGGACAGGGTGTCCACTCACGAGAGAGCGGCGCTGTGTCCCAGGCAGGAGTCCCACCTCAGGTGCACAGCGCAACTCCACACGTGCCCTGTGATGTGGCCTGGGCACCGCGGCCTGAACCTGCTGTTGCCTCGGCCAGCACACGCGGTCTTTAAACCCCGGAGAAGGCGACGTGCCACAGACAATGGGAACCTTCTGACGAAAGTTCTCAATGGTCCCTTGACGACACGTGACTTCAATCCCTCTCGCACCGGTTCCATCTGACATGTGACAGAAGCCGTGTTTCTGTGAGTTCGGAAGCTGGTGTGGCTTCCGTTTTAACAATTTCTTCTCTTGACGGCCAGCCATGCGTGTGAACAGGGGGCCGCAGAGTGGATGTGCATCCTTGGTTGCAGGCGGTGCCGGAAGGCAGGACTCCAAGGCACCTGGACGTGTGCCATGTGGCAGGACGCGGGTCAGGACGAGGCCCCGAGGAAGGCAACGGGGAGGCCACTCAGGAGAATCCTGCAGGAGCCAGCGCAGGGGGATGCTGGCCTGGGTAGCGAGGCCGGGATGCAGGGGTGAGGGGACAGAGAGGAGTCACGGACGACACCTGGCTCTGGGCCGAGGCCCCGGGTCCACTGTGGTCCCTGCAGTGAAGGTGGGGTGGGAGTGGAGATGCCCGGTGCGGCAACCAGCTTCAAGGTCTGCGGCATTTCTGTGCTTCTTCCATGGCGGCGTGTTCTGGAAGCCGGGCACGCTGGCGGCACTTAGAACACGGCTGAATGAATGAATGAGCCTGCACATCCTGAGAAAGAGCAGCAGGGGATGTTGCCGACCCCGCAGGGCAGGAAGGTCGTGTCCCACACGCGGGCTCTGGCGGGCCTCAGGGCAAACGGCGGACCGCCTGCTTGTTTTTATATGGCTTGCAAAGTAAGAATAGTTTTTACACTTTTTAAGTGGTTCGAAAAAAACCGTTGTGTGACTTGTGACTATTTTGTGAAATTTGCGTTCTAGTTCCTAAGTAAAGGCTGACTGGAACGTGGCCCGATTCATTTGTTCACCTGCCCCCTCGTGGCTATTTCTGTGCCACCTGCAAGGCTGAAAATGTGCGCTATCTGGTCTTCTGCAGAGGATGCCTGCCGACCCCTGCTCTGGCGAGAGGGTGGGAGGTGCGGGTCGCCCTGACTCTGGGGCGGGGAGGGTGGGGAAGGGGGTGCAGCGGCTGAGCTCACCTGGCTGGTGGGTCAGAGCCACAACATGGTGCATTTCTGTTTCACTGAGTTTCTCCTGTTACTTCATGTTTTCTCATTGTTGATACATACACAGAAGTACTAATTCAGACTCATATCAACCTGGGTTTTAAAAGACTCCTGTGGGGCCAGCCTGGGAACTTAGCCACTATACACAATGTTGAGTATGTTAAAAGAACATGTTCTAGTTCAAAACAAACACCTTGCAAGTGACACTCAGAATGTATTTTACTGGTGAGTTAGCAGAACCCGTGTTCATGCCGAGCATCAGCCCTATGCCTTCTGGGCACTTGGGATATTTTAGCAAACAACCAAACGCACAAATCTGTGATGTTATTTCTGTTTAGATGGACAATTCACATTGGTATTTTTGAGCTAAGTTCTTGGTGGGTGGGCATGTTTGGTGAGCAAAGATCCCTTTCCGGTTCCTGCCACCCTGGGGGGCACAGTGGCCACGTCTGGAACCCATAGCCCATCCAGGCCCTGATGGGACACCACATGGACTCGACCTGCAGGGATCATGGCAGACGTCCTGAGCCTTGCTCCAGCAGAGGGGCAGACTGGTGTGGTTCACGCAGGGACCACGGCCCTGCCCCCTCCAGATCACGGCCGTAAGTCAGAAATACCACCATCACCACGCGGTGCGGAGAGTGTAACGCTAGGGCACAGGGCTCGCCACAGAAATAAGCCAACGACTTAGAACGGGGGCATCAGCAGACAGGGAGATCACAGATGTGAACGCTGACGTCGGAACACAGGAAAGAGCACCAGCGCATGAGCTATTTCCATTCTCAACTCCAGAAATGAAAACGGACGAGGGAGAAAAGTGAAAGAAAAGAGAAGGAATAATGAAACAGAGTTACCAGAACAAACATACAGATCTAATGAAGAAATCGACAAAGCGGAAGTTGGGACTTGGAGACACCAGGGAAACGAACAAACGTCTTGTGGGGTTACTTGCGAATAAGGAGCAGAAGTACACAAACAGCAACAGGAGGAGTACAGGGGCGCGTGTCCGGAGACAACGGAGGCTACAAAGTCAGGAGAACACTCTGCACAGTTCCATGGAGTGAGAACATTCGACTGAAACGGGCATCTTGGAGCAACATAAGGTGCCAAAGCTAACCTAGGAAGAAACGGCCCGAACACTCCTGTGATGGTTGGAGGGAGGACTCGAGGTTAGGCCCTCAGCCCACAGAACGGGTAAGTCAAGCCTGGCAGACGAGGAGGGGCTGGTGGAGCAGCAGAACAGCGCCCGGCACAGACAGAAAGCAGCGGGAAGGAGCCACCCCGCGCGATGCGAGCCGTAGGACAGGGTTCCCGCGAAGTCTGCGGCCTGTAAGGGGCACCGTGCTTTGGGGGCTCGCAGACAGTAAATGAGCACGGACACCGTGGACAAGCTCCGGGGATTCGGCTCTGTTTGTGATTCCTTAAATCAGGAGCAAAACACACATGGAGGGGCGTTACGTTAGTGTCCCTACGTTTTTACACGTAGAGCGTTTCTCAACATTAACTAAAACTCCAGCTGAGGCCTGGGAAGCCACACTGGGCGGTCGAGAGGGAGAGGCCCGCCGGGCTGGGTCAGACGAGGGCTCTCCTGGGGCAGATGACTGCAGGGACAGCCACCGGGCTACGGCAGACGGAAGCTTCTGGCAGCCTTCCCGCACACACCCAGAACGGCCCGTACATATCATCAGAGCAAAATTAAAGGGACTGGAACTTCCGGTTGCCTGCAGCACACATTCCTCGCACCTCCACACTCCAGTTAACGCTTGTTGCCCGACTAGGACGGTCCCCGCGTCCCGCGACCTGGCACGCACGGTGGGCGAGCCCTGGGTACCGCGGGCGGGCGGGGCAGGCGGGAACCGGGCGCGGCACTCACCGATGAGGGAGTTGAGGGCGGAGTAGGAGCTGACGCGGCGCATCTTGTCGATGGTCTCGAAGGACAGGATGTACTCCTCGTTCTCGGGGCTGCCCAGGGTGCTGCTGGCACTGCTGCTCGTGCTGAGGTTTCCGGGGGAGAAGGCCACCGAGCTGCCCGCTGGCCCGGATAGCACAGAGGGGGGCACGTCAGCACGGCCACCCGGAAGAGACGTGCGCCTCCCACGTGGTCCCCCCACCCCGGCCTCCTCTGCGGCCGCGCCTGCGCCACAGCGAGACCCCAGGGCCAGCAGATGGCACCGTGGGACATGCGGTCAGGGCAGGGAAAGGGTGGGGCCCGGTGTATGTAGTTTCAGAAAATCACACCCATGACTGTCCCGACCCGAGGACCCGATTTCCAACATCTTACATTCTTCTGTCAAGCTCAGATTCTGCAAGGATTTGTTCAAGCTTCTGGCGGTGGTGACGGCACGAATGTTTCCATAGGAACTCACGGAGCGGAGTCTGGGGGTGCACGGGCTGTCCCGCACTGGGGTCAAACTCCCACCCTCTGGGAAAAGAAGAAAGAGTTAATGGCGGCCTTGAGGGGGCTGCAACAGCAGGTGACAGGAGCTCCCACCCGGACCAGCGCGAACGCCACCGGCAGGCCCATCACTCAGTGAGGGCCTCTGACGCACGCATGTCGGGTCAGCCGGACAAAGCTGGACACAGGCAGGCCGGGCGGGAAGGGGAGGTGTACGGAGCAGACGACCAGAGCCCATGCTTGCTGTGGTGCGGGACGCCGTTATAACAGACCTTTCAGAGCAGGGCTGGCGACCGGGGCTGCCCTGAGGGCAGCGCCAGGCGCTCTGTGGCTTGGCCGCGGGCAGCTGCCCTACAGACGACAGCAGAGTAGTGGCCGGTCGGGGCCACAGGCCCTCCCCTCTGCTGCCCCTGCCCTCCTCCAGCGCACCAGCTGTTTCCACTGAGCAAGTTCATTTTCATTTCCCTTCCCTAACGTCCTAAAAACAGTGATGCTTTTGTTATTGATCACGAGCCCTCCTTCCTGCAGAGAAGCTGCGCTCTGGGGGAGGGGGCAGCCCAACACAAAGAAACAGAAATCCAGCAAAAAGGACAAATGGGAGAAAAGGAGCTGCCTAACGTGACTCATGAACAGGAAACCGGCAACAGCTCATCACAGGAAGAGCTGACCTACGTTTCTGTGAGCCCCACTGCACACGTTCCGCTCTCCTTCAATATCTCCATGAATTTGATTTCCAAAAATGGTAAAAAGGAAGGAAAAGAGTCAGAGAATTAGTGTGGCTCCTCTTGCTACCCTTTCTATTCTGCTAAGTGCCTGGCAGGACGGGAGTCACAGGGGCCACTCAGAGCGGGCAGCGAGCTCAGGCCCCAGCACAGGGGAGGGCAGCTGTGGTCCTGACCTGGGGTCCCCGCAGGCTCCCTGAGCTTCGACGCCGTACCTGTGGTTGCTGGAGAAGGAAGGGGGTAGTTCTTTTCCTCCTCCATGAACTGCAAGGCCACCGTGCAGAAATTGCTTTCGTACTGAACGACGAGATGACTCAGAGCCACCACCAGTTCCTGCCGAGAGGGACAAAGACAATAACACTCACTGGCGGCTGGCAGAGGACTGCGGAAAAGCAGCGAGGCTGAGAGTTCATGCCGAGTGCTCGAGTCACCATACAAAAAAGAAAGGTTAAGACAAACTCTGCACAGTGTTGGCAGCAGGGACCGGCCCTTCCAGGGATGCGCTTGGGAGCATCCAGAGGGAGTAGGAGCTTCCGGACAAGCCATGTGGGCGGGATCACTAGACATGAGCAGCACAGAGCAGGTGTCCTCGGGACACAGGTGTGAATGACACCCTCCAAGGGGAAGGGCGGATCGATCCTGGGACCCAGGCTGAGATACGTGTTGATTGGATCCTGCCGCTGGGTTAGCCATTCGATCCGGGCGTATTAAAGCAGAACGTATCTGACAAGCCAGGGCATGCTCTTTTTATTAAATACAAAACTTGCAAAGATAAAAGGCAAGGAAGTTCTACGTGATCCTCAGGCCTGACGGCCTGAGGAGATGAGCGCAGTAGGCTTGTTGCATGACTGCCTGGGGACCCCTGGCTTGCACGCGAATCCTTGCAGCCCCATACTGGGGGGGGGTCTGCCCAGGTGCCCAGCTCTGCCCCTCCTCTCATGCGTGGGTCTCTCCTGCCTTAACCCCACACAGCCCTTTACCTCCTTTTGTCACGTCTGTGCACGGCACTGCCCCCAAACCCACCCCCTGCGTCTCCCCCCACTCTGAGCTCCAAGCTGGCCCTTCCAGCACTAGCAGAGCATCTCTGCCTCAGCGCTCCCGCAACCCCAAACTCAGTGTTGCCTGCTGGCACCACCCCTCCCTTTCAGCCCCCATTAGGGACTCCTCGGCTCATGCCCACAGAACTGTGAACCCCCAACCCACCTCCCACCCAACCTGCCCAGAGTCTGACGGCACTGACCTCCTGTGAGCCTGCTCATGCCCACTGCAGACACCCCATCTGGTCCTCGCTGCGGCGCCTACGTGCCTGCCCACTCGCCCTGCAAACCAGAGCACATGCCCCGCGGGGCTGCCTGCTGCCCCCTCCCAGCAAACAAGTAGCCTGTATTGTCTTCTAAGAGCACTGACTCTCCCCTTCACTCTGATATGGGGCGAGAAAAGCCCGTGCCGGGCCCTGGAACATTAACTCGCACCCAGGTCCTGGACCCTCTGATGCAGGGAATGCCATCAAAGGTCAAACACTGAATGCACTGCCCACACCCAGTGGCTCTGGACCAAGCACATCCTGCTGGGGTGGCGGCCACCCAAGGTGGCTGCTGCTGGCCATGGGCTCCTAGAGTGCGTCTGACCACAAAACGCAAATGCGGGGGTAATTCTGGCAAGGATGCGCAGGCTGGGGCAGAGGCCAGGTGCATTCTCAGCTTTGGGAAGCAGTTCAACATGGGCACCCTGGCACCCCGAGACACGTGGCCCAGCCCCCCTGGCGCCGAGGCACGTGGCCCAGCCCCCAGGCACCCCCGAGGTACGTGGCCCAGCCCCCCGGCACCCCCGAGGCACGTGGCCCAGCCCTCCAGCACCCCGAGGCACGTGGCCTAGCCCCCCTGGCCAGCAGCACCTCTCAGCCTCATACGGCAGGGTCAGTCCCACCTTCTTCCCAACCTCCTGCCTTCTGCTCACATGCAGAAAACAAGGCCTTGCCTGCCTGGGTCCCGGCTGCTCCTTGCCCCTTGTGCCCACCACCCTCGATCTAGCACAGACCCTTGAAGGAGCCACGGCTCCTGCTCCAGGCCTGAGTATTTGCTGTTCCCTTGGCCTGGAAAGGCCTCCCCAAGTGTCCCCCAGCCCACCCTGTGTTTCCTTCAGGCCTCTGCTCAGACGTCTCCCTGAGTGCCCCACGTTCATCCAGGGCTCCCCCCACAGACACACTCTACTTCATCCTGTTTATCTGCCTCAGAGCACGGTCACCCCCTGCCACATCACAAGTGTGTCTGTTCAGTCTTCAGCCTGACCAGCTGCAAGTGCAAGCTCTCGGGAGAAAAGCCAGGTTCAGTTCCTGGCTGGGTCGTCACAGCCTGGTGACCCAGGGCCCAGCACACAGGTGCCTAACAAGTAGGCACCAAAGGAACAGAGTCTCTCCCTTCAATCTCTGCCATTCTAATCTCTAGCACGGGGTTCACTTCACCAAGTTGTCATAGGATTCAGGACATCCCGCCTGGGCACACGCACTGCCCCACGGGGAGTCCGGTTAATGCTCGTTTGGTTGTGTGGAAGGTCGGACCACGCGTCTTCCCAGGGTCCTCCCTGCAGCCTCTGTGTGCTGGCTGCCTCCTCCTTGCTTCCTCCCCCAAGGGCTGCATGTTTCCAACAACAAATTACTGCCTGACATCTGGTGGTCACAGAGTCTCAGACTCGGCCTCGTAACTATGGCAAGACGGAGCAGTGTTCAGGGGAGCACATTGGCTCCAACATGTGCACCCTCCAGGCTTGCCTCCGGGCGCAGGTGCTCTGGCCCGGGCAGCTTGCCCCCTTCATCTGCACCAGGGACCCGGGTCCTGGGGTGCCGATGGGGAAAGAGCCTCTGATACTTTCCGTCAGTCTCGCTCTGGGTCACACATGCGGGTAAGGGCGGTGGATGCCGGGGGCTGGTCCTCTGCGGGGCTGTGGTTACTAACCACAAACACAACTAAAAGCACAGGGCTGCTAGGCGGATGGTGGCGAGGAAGCTGGGAGCGCAGATGCAGGGTTGGATGGGTGACATACTTGCACCCCCTGCCTGGCCCTTCTGAGGAGGTGGACGCTGCAGACTGGGCACGCTGCACTTCGTCCTTCACGGACAGGTTCACCTCCAGAGGGATCTGGGAGGCTGGCGTCCACATGCGGACTTTGATTTTATCAAGTAAGCTCATGAAACGTGGCGACGCTCTGCTATTTATCGCCTTATCAACGATATGCACTGTAACAAGTAAATGGAGGTCATCTCTCCCACATCGAATACATGGGACTTTACGAAAACCCCGCCACATAGCCCTGTTTCTCTCCTGCGCCGCAAGCTGGAACATACAAGCGGCTGGCTGCGCATGTGACCAGTGCCCTCGCTGTGGTCACAGCCGGTGACCCTGACCGGGGCCTCGGAGCGGGGTCTCCTGGACCAGCAGGCTGGGCCCCGCTCCCTCAGGGTGCTATGCGCCACACCAGTCCCACCATGTGGCTCTGGACAAGGAGAAAACCAAGCTGCCATGGGTGCTGGGGTCCTGCAGACGGCGAAGAGTCCCTGTCTCGGAGCAGGCACCACCTCCTCCCCAAGACCTTCCCTGCCCACCCCACTCAGATGGCATCGTTTCTGCAACTGCTACCCTCCTCCCCTAAACCTCTGTGCCCCCATGTTCCCATAGCAAACATCACCTCACTGACTTATTTAATAGGCATGCTGGGGCGGTCTGTCTCCCTGAAAGCAGGGCAGGGTCCCACGGCCTCCCCCAGCACCTGGAGCACAGCACTCAAGCATTTGCTGAAAGAATGAAGTACTTTGGCGCTGTGAGGGGAGTCCGGATAATACCCTCACAGCAGGGCCCTTCACCATGTGCAGAACCCCACGACGATAAGCCACTGCCCTCCTCCTCATCCCCTTGCTGCCCCTCCTGCTGCTCGCTGCCACAGCCACTCAAATGGCGGGCAGCCCCTGGGCACACCATGGGCCTTCATACCCCTGGACCTTTGCACATGCTCCGCCTAGCCTACCTGCTCTCCCTGTCCCTCACCTCCCTGGCTCCTGGCTGCTCAGGAACGAGCTCCCACCTGTGGAAGCCTTCCTGACCCCTCTTCCCTGACGAGGCAGGGTAGGTGCCACTCTGACCTGTTCCAGAAAGCTCTGCGCCCACCTCTGAGGTCCTGCATATTTATGGGTGCTTTGGCACCATTGCTGGTTCCCGTGTCTGCCCCTTGAAGGCAGGCTCATCTTCCACTCTATGCTCCAGGGCCTGGGATGCAAGAGCTTGCATGCTGAGCCCAGGATGGAGGAGCACGTGGGAAGAAGAGCTATTCTCGGCCTCCAGATGGGGCACACCCCTCATTGCGGGAGGGGCTCAGATATGCGGCCGCGCCCCTGGGATGCAGCTCCAGCATGCAGCCCCCCAGGCAAGGCAGACAGCAATGTGCCCTCAGGAGAGACCTGGCTACACCTGGGACAGCGAGTGGCATTCAGCCAGGACCAGGACACCAGGGGCCTTATCAAGGCACTCGGGGATGTGCTCAAGAGCACAGCAGGCCCAGGCGTCCCCACGGCTTCGCTGGCCACCATCCAGACACTGGAAACTGAGAGGGACAGTTTTCCAATTTTTATTAACGTTTTTTGTTATTTTTAGGATTTTCTGGAAAGAAGGAGTAAAGCTTTCCTTCTTTAAAAGGGATTTTAATGGACAATTAAAGGAACCACTACTGTGCTGCTATGATCAGTGGCTCTGAGTAGAGGCACTCTGCTGGTGGGCGGCAGGAAAGGAGCCTGCGATCGAGAAAGTGCGGGCCAGTAAAACGGGCCTGACGCCAGGGTCTCGTGTCGCAGTCCTGATGGGGTGCTAGCTAATCGGGCACATGAGCAACAGGCTCAGCAGCCCCTGAAGGGAACATGAGATAGAAGGAGCCCTCCCGTGTGTCAAGTCTGGCTGACATGAACGTGCCCAGATTGCGTCCCTCCCAGGAAAACCAGTGGGGTCCAAACGAGCCAACGGCCCCAGGCCATGCCCGGCCTCCCTCTCCCCCATGCGGTGGTCTCGGCCCGGCAGCTGCTCGGTGCCATGTGAATGCGTGCCACCCTCGGGAAAACCGCCTCTGCTGCATGGGCAGCCTTCCAAGTTCACCAGTAAACCACGCGGGTCCCTGGTGGTGCCTCTGCCTGGGGGGGGCGGGCATCTAGCTGTGCCGGGCCAACTTCCCACAGAGGTGTGAGGCCTTGGACGGAAATCCGTGATATTTCTACATCTAAACAGACAAGTACAAATTTTCAACTTTAGAAAAGTGTTCCGTTGAGCCGCTGACAAACACGGGGGCGGGGAGGGGAGTACACTACACAAACCTTTCCGTCTGTCTGTGGGTGTCTACTGCTCTTTTGAGTCTCCGGGATTTGTGTATGTGTTGCTCCCAGGCAGGAAGGAGCCTATTCTACAAGCTGCCAGGAGGCGCAGCCCTGTTAAATGCCTTTAAATGAAGCAAACACACGAGTATCTGGTGAAGAAACGCATTTTGTAGAGAGTTAAACAAACATTTCAAGGTCTGCTCTCGAAAGGGTGCGTGCCAGTGAGAGATGAGGGCTCGCGGCTGCGGTCAGGGATGCTGGTGCAGACCCCAGGGCGCCGTGCGAGACCGGCCGCCAGGCGCTCTGCTGCTGCCTGCGGACCTGGGGGCCACGCACCTTGCGGACCACGGGGCTCCCGTCGTTGATCAGCTGGGCCAGCATCATGGCCACGTTGTGGTCGATGGTGGTCGAGTGGTCGGTCCTCTCTGCAGAGTTGCCCACGAATGTGCCAAGGGCGAAGACCGCTGCGCAGCGCACCTGCAAGACGGGCCAGGTCGCGGTCAGGCCACAGGGGGTGGCTGGGGTCCGACCCTGCATGGTACCACCTGTCCTGATAGGGCAGCAGGGCGCGGGGAGGCAGCCAAGCACCAAACTGGGCACCGTGTGAGCCACCAGGGAGTGAGGGACCCGGAGGCTAGGTGATGTGGCGGCATGGTCTCTGGCCCTCTCCAGATTGCCGTGGGCGGGTTGGCGGGCCCTGGCCTCAACATACTGGCAGTGGCGGGCTCACCTCAGGGATGGGGTCAGAGAGGAGGCTGCAGAGTTTCTCGTGCGCACTGTCCCTCACGCCACACCACCTGGCCGAGTCAAAGTTCTGCCAGATGCGTCCCAGGCAGATGGCCACCCACTGGCGCAGCAGTGGGTGGGGATCATTGAGCTGCTCCAGGCAGATGGCGATCAAGTTTCCCTGGAGGCAGGCTTCCTGCGAGAAGGCAGACAACAGCCGGCGGTCACTCCCAAGCCGGGGCAGCGAGGGGTGCCGGCGGGGGTCACAGCCCTGTTGCTCGTTGCTCAGGGAAATGCCCATATTGCAACTTACGTTCAGTTTTCCTCATTCCAGATCCCACCAATTTCAACTTACCTGCAAACGGTGGGCTACATGAAGGCCCCGCCCCGTGCCCCAGGGAGCCCCCTTCTGAGGGAGACTGTTCTACAGACATTCAGCCAGAACAGGGCAGCTGGGGCCAGGCCTCTGCAGTGGAGGGGGGGGGGCGGCCGTGGCACTCACCTGTCCGGTGTTGTAGCTGTTCACAATCACGGCGAGGATGAAGGCCGTCATGGTCCGGTGTTCAGCCTGGAAAACAGAAGTCAGCCTGGTTTTGCTCTCTCCCGTGGTGGAAACCCAAACTTCCCCAAGCACAGCACAGCTATCCTTTCTGAACCTTTGCGATGAGCCTGGTGTGCGGACACGAGAGTCAGCTCTGCTGTCTCTGGATTGGAGCCTACAGACAAAAAAAGCCCTTTGAAGAGGGTCTGGTGGCTCTGGGCTTGGAGCCTCGGGCACAGGCTGTTCCCCGAGCTGCGAATGCCACAAGAGGGGACACGTCTGCTGCGGCCCCGCGTGAGCAGGGGGCCATCCCGCCGGTGGGAAGCACCCGACTGCTCACCCCTCACCCCTGCCCAAGCCTGTGGAAGCACGCTGCCCTCGCCAAGAGCGCTGGCGGGAAATGCGTGGATGCTGCGTCCTCAGTTCCCAGCTTTCTCCTTCCCAGTCTTCCGTCGCGTGGGTCGGTCTTCATCCTGCCCTTCCCTCTGTGGCCCTCCTGAGGGGGGAGCCAGTCAGCCTATTTCAATGGTTCCGTGGGGCCTGATGTTTTTAATGTGCACCTTGAGCGGAGTCTGAAACGGATCCTTCTCGCCCTCACCCTCGGATTTGTCAAGGCCACTACAGTGCCAATCCCAGCCTTCCTCCTCCCGCCTTAACCCCTCAAGTTCATGCCGGATGTTGTCTGTTTCCACAGCCAGGGCGTACTTAGCCATGCCAACACGTCTGCCAACTCCTTAGTCTTGTGCTGCTGCCTGTGTCCCTGTGGGCTCAATCTCCGAGCGAAGCATGGTCTTCGTAAGGGTCAATGCTGGGGGTCTGAATGTGGCGGGCTCTGAGTCTCTGGCCACTTGTCCCGAACAGTACAGGAGCAGGTGGAGGGTGCTGGGGTGACAGTCCGTTTCCTCTAGTGCCAGTGTCCGTCACCCGCTGAAGCTGTCCACTCCTGCACAAAGGCCCTCTTCTCGTTCTGGCTACTTCTAAGGTTTTCCCTTTTGCTCTGAGATGTTCTACTTCCATCAGGATGCGTCTTTGTGTGGATCTGTTTGTATTCAGCCTTTGCAAGATTCACTGTGCTTTTTAAAAAAACTCATTCCTTTCTTCCTATCGGGAAAATTCTCAGCTATGGGTGTGCTCACATCCTCCTTCTCCCCACTGTCCCGATGGAGCACTCTGGCCTGGGGCTGGGAGCAGTGGGACCCCTCCTCGCAGGCCTCTGAGCCCCCTTCATGCCTTTGTTTGCTCCATTCTGGGTGACTTCTCCACGAATTCTCTCACTCACGGTGCTGGTCTGTGGTTCACTTCATCCACGCAGCATTGAACAGCAGTGGCTACGTCTTCTGTTACAGGTTCTCTCCCCTCAAATCTGCCTATTTACCAAAAGAATCCAGTTGGTCGTTTTTTTTTTTTTTTAAAGATTTGACAGAGAGACAGAGCGTAAGAGGGAACACAAGCAGGGAGAGCAGGAGAGGGAGAAGCAGGCTTCCTGCAGAGCAGGGAGCCCGATGCAGGGCTCGGTCCCAGGGCCCTGGATCATGACCTGAGCCGAAGGCAGATGCTTAATGACTGAGCCACCCAGGCGTCCCTCTAGTTGGTCATTTCTGAGGATGAGTAAAAAGGAAAGAACAGATCATTTTCTTCTAACAGGGACAAAAGTACTTCTGAGGAAACAACATAATGGTGTTATTTCTGGACGTAACTAAATTGTTTCATTCAATCGTCTTACACACACTTACCCATACGGATTTTACAGTCTTTTTCAGACAGCTCTATTACTTTCAGTTCTCGGGGCTGATTTCCTATTTGCCGACTCTGCTGGTTCGCCCACTTACGGCTGAGGCTCTCAGGCTCTGGGCTGTGCAGGCGTGCGGCGGGAGGTTCTGCCTTTGCTTCCAGGCCCCTGCGGAGCAGGGCTAGTGTCCTGGCCGGGACGTGGACACCCGGGAGCCGCGTTCCTGAGCCCTTCCCGCAGGTGGGGTGGGGCGCGCCTCACAGGCTCCTGGCTTTCAGCAGGGGTCTGTTCTTGTGCTGCCGCCGATCAGGCGCCATCCTGGGCGTGGATGTGGGTTTGCTGGGCAGGGGACCCCAGGGTCAGCGTTCCCTTCCCACTGTGGCTCTCCTCAGACTTCTTGCTTCAGCTTTTGGCATTTGGCATTTGGCAAACTTCTCTTTCGAATTTCACTATGGGCTCAAACATCAATGTGTTTGCAGCCGAAGCAGGGCCCACCCCGGCCGGCTTGGCTCGCCACTGAGCCACGATCACCCATGCAGGGTCCTTTTCCATTTGGTCGACGGTGTTCTTGCTCACCAGAAAAGCGGGGAAGAAACTGTCTCCAAGCCTCTTGTGAAGTGTCAACTTTCGCTGCCTAGGATGACACTCCCTTATCACACTTAGGTTAAAACATGTGGGTACTATTTGCCTTTTATGTAACCATCCTGTTTTTAATGTCTTCTGGTTTTTCTTCAGTAATCAGCATTTAGTTTAGAACACCAGGACTGTGAAAATGAGCTCTTATGCTTTAAATGTGCTGGCAAAACTCAGTTATATCAAGGAGCGACTCGGGATGTCTGTTCTGTTCTCTCTGCCATGCTAGGAGCTGCAGGGAGGGAACCTAGGGATTAATTACAACACATTTGTAGGAGTCGCTGTAAATGCTGTTCATAAATTACTATTGTTGAAGCATTTTAATAAAAGAAAAAAAATTGAAACTTAAATGTTCACTCTCTGCTTTCCTTCCCGATTCATAAGGCACATCGGCAACTTGTCATATTCCAGAACCTTCACTAGGCATGTGAGCTGTCATATCATAGACGTGCAAGCACTCATTAATCTAATTCCACTGACAGGATGTGAGAGAGAGCTGATTCTACTCTATTGCAAACACATGCCAGGGAGACAGACGAATGTAAACAACCAAACTAACCTGCTCAGACACAGAAAGGAAACAGCTCTGAAATCAGGTGCTCTTAAGCAAAGGCACACCGCTTGCCCACTCCCTGACGTGGCCCTCCGCCCGCAGGGAGCCCCTCGCCACAGAAACCCCAGAGCGTGACGTGTGAGCAGAGACCAGCGACACAGATCTGAGACTGTCCAAGGAGAAGTGAGGGTCCTCTTACTGGCATGTAAGGGTCTGCCAAGACCGACAGGAAGTATTTGTGACCGTTGTCCTTCACCAGGTCAGCTTGGCACGACTGGGGAGAGAAAGAGACAGGAGACACCGTGAGTGCAGCTACCTGGAGGGGCTCCCTGCTTCCTGGGATGTGTGAATAGTGAAGGTGCAGTGAATGTCTCATGCCTCCGTGATTTCCTCAAGTCCAGTGTTCGTTTGGAAGAACAGCTAGAACGGCTGCTTACAGACACACCCTCCTCGGCTGTGGGAGAGGGGCTGGCACCTCACACATGCTTAGGAGTGCGGCAGCTCCGAGACGTTCCCCGAACACCTCTGGGTACCAGCCGGGAGGGGGGCCCCTTCACCTCGGCGGCCCGAGCCCAGACCCTCCCTTCCCATGATCCCTTCCTCCTGCCCTCCGAGGCAGGATGCACCCAACACTCGAAATCCTCCCTGGTTTCTGCAGACCCCAGCCCCTGCCGAAGCTTTCCTTAGGATTTTGCTTAGACTTACAAAAGACTGGAAAAGGATCCTCAGTGTGAGTAAAGTTGTGGGGACCATCTGTGCTACACGTTTCAAAGTGCTTCCCGGAGCAGAGGCCTGACTCCGTACCCCAGAGCAGAGCCCTGAGGTGGGAAGCGTAAGTGAAGTGTCGGGCGTGCAGCTCTTCCCAACTCCCCGGGCTGCACTGCACCTGTATGCCCTGCACGGCTCTGGGTTCACGAACTCAGCACACGTTCAAGGACCCGCTGGTGCCAGGCACTGGCTCAGTTCTGGACACAGAGACATGACCCACACCCCGCTCACGGTCTCTGGAGGAGACAACTGTGTGCATGTGATGGCATGGCAAGGAGACCCTGGGGATGTGGGGGCTCAGGGAAAGGAGGGGGTGCCTACTCTGAGGGACAGCTGGGATTTTCTGCAGAGTCGGGATGGAGGGGAAGGCAAGCCTATCCTGTGGGATGTGGGATGCAGATGGCACAAGGCCTCAGATGCTGCATGGAGGCCCCGAGGAGGCCTGTAGGGGCTGGAACCCAGGAGGGTCAAGGCAGTGGGTCTGCAGGACTGCAGCGGAGGATGAGCCAGACCGGAAGGGGGCGGCACATGCAGCAAGGGCGGAGGGAATGGGGATGACCACGGACCCCGGAGACAGGAGACGGAGACTGTTTTCGCAGGATCTGGGGGGTGGTGGGGGTGCGGGTGGCACAACTGCTTGGCAAGATCACTGAAGAGCTGGGGTGCTGGTCACAGGCCCTCAGAGAAGGAGGCGTTCTATTTGGGGGCCAGTGTGTTTGAGGCGCCTGAGACACAAGCAGAGCCACCAGGAGGAAGGTTGCACGTACACACTCCAGCGAGCAGAGCGGGATCCAAGACGACCTTCCAGATTGGAAGTCACCCTCATGTTGGGTGGGAACCCAACGGCACAGAGCGGGAGGAGGGTGCTCTGGACCACGGAGGACGGGGCCCTGGAGGACACAGGAAACAGGTGCCCAGGGCTGAGGAGTGGGAATTCTGGAGAAGGGAGCCTGGCTCGGAGGCAGTGGCCGTGTTACCAGAAGCCCTGATGTCACACCAGGCTGGCGGGTTTGGGGGCATTTTGGAAGTGCTGGTTCTTCAAGGGGCTCAGATGATCATGCCCTGGACACTCAGGGTTTGGGTGCATAGTGCCGAGAGAAAGGTTTCTGTTTGCACAGAGGACAGGAAAAGGCAGAACTAGAAGCAAGGAGCTAGGTCCCGCGCCAGGCTGCCCCTCTTGCTAGCTGTTGGGACCCCAGTGTAGAGCTCTGTGCTCAACTCGTGGGGTCGAAGGTAAACACACAGTATACGCAAGAGCATCTGAGAGTGACCCGCGTCCTGGACGCTCTTCTTCTTGGAGGGAGTGACCCTTGGAACATGGGCATGATGTTACATGGGCTCCGGGACTAACGTCCAGAAAAACTGGTTAGTGGCATTTGGGGTAACATGTCCACGGAGACGATGAATTTCCCCTGCTCCCACCAGAGGACAAAGGCCATTGAAGAAGAAGTGAGCGTCCGACAGCAAAGGGAGAAGGGCTGCATGCTCCCCTCCACGGGTGGGGGGCTGTCTCCTGCATGCAGCCCCCTCCCAGCTCTGCAGACAGAGCCTCCCCCCCACCTCCTCCACACGGCCGGCTTCTCTGGCGCTCTGATAATTCGGTGTTTCTTCCTCGCACCAGTAAACCGATAGGGCGGCCACTGGCCCTGCCATGTAAGTGGGACCTAAGCAGGGTGGGGCGCGGGTGGCTGGTCAGGAAGCATGGGCACCGGGGACTCAGGTGAGCAGGCTGATTCCCGAAGAGCCAGGAAGCCAATGAAGCGCGAGTTTCCAAGTAATCCTGCAGGGACGCCCTGCTCTGAACTCAGGTGGTGACAGAAGATCTAAGAAGGTATCAACACGATGTCCTCTCTGTAGAGACGCCGTCCAGAGGGGACCGGGAGGGAGCAGCACCGACGCCCCTGGGAACCACGGCCCGGTGCCCGATTCTGAGAACAAAGGCCCCTTCTTCTTAAACCAGAGGTTCGACAAGTCAGATCAAGGCCTACGCGTTTATAGTGAAGCCCTCCAGCGCGCCTCATCAAAAGAGTGACTTGGTGCCGCTAATTCACGCCCCACTCATTCTGAGCCGAGGTGCATGCGTCAGGGGCCTTCGGTGTGGAGCCTGCTCTGATGAGGGGGTCACGCGCCATCTCTTCGCGGGTCTGCCTGCCCTTTCAGGCCTCAGCCGGAGTCGCTTACCAACTGGCTTAGAGCTTGCTCAGACTTTCACCAACTCGGCTGTCCCACCCCTGCCCTCTGTCCACACCGCATGCAGGGACCTGGGACACACGTACCCTGGCCAAGTGCCTCATCAGAAGGAGGGAAACACCAGGCCTTTCGACTACAAAGGCACAGAAATGTAATGCACAGACACACACTTGTCACGGGCTCGGTGGAAAGCCTCGCCTGGAGCCTGGGGGGCTCTGGCAGCCGAGGAGCCTCCGAAGCAGCTGCGCCCCCCAGATCCAGCTGCAGGTATGACATATTAAGGCTGGAGGAGAAGCAAGGGCATGAACACAAAGTGGTTTTTATAAACACACCACTGTCCGACCACATGCAAAACCACCTCTGACGTGCTTTCAGTTCTTGCTACAGCTTTGGTTCTTCTCTCTCGGGATTTCAGGGAATTGTGCTTTCAGAACGAGGGACAGGGAAGTGAGGAAGAGAAGCAGAGCAAGCAGGGGAGGAAGGGAGCACACATTTCACTGTGGCACCAACCGAAGACACAGTGCAGATACCAGGATGGAGCAGAGAGCAGGAGGGATGGTTTCCTCAAGGCTGATTTACAAGGCCAGGCAGGTGGCAATACTCTGGAAAAGCACACTTCCTTCTCCTGCACGCACATGACAGTCTGTTACGGGGGGCGGGGGGGGGGGTGGAGGAGGGCATGGGACGTCGGCAGGGACATCGGCAGGACCGTCCTGAGCACCAGTGGGCACCGCCGCTCATGACCTGCCGTGAACTCGGAGAAACACACAGAAAGTCAACTTCCCATCCATGTGGGTCCCAGAGTTCAGTCCTCAATGAGAGAAAAGGAAGACCCAGAGCGGGCTGCAGGGTGGCTGTTGCCAGAGCGAGGGGTGCCCTCGGAGACGGCGAGATGGTGTCGGGATGCGCACACACCGTTTTAGCAACGGGGCGAGGTCATGAAACCAGCGGTGCCTGAGAAAACGAGACCAGGGCAGGCTTTCTGCTTACTGGTCACAAGAGCTCACAGCCCCTCACGAATTCCGCAGCACGTTCATTAGCGTGTTTATGTCCCTCCGCACACCTGAGGCCCTGGCGCGACGGACTAGGAAGATACTTAAATATACAGGGCGCCTGGCCAGCGAAGTCGGAGAAGCCCGTGACCCTTGATCTTGGGGTCATGAGTTCATGCCCCACGTTGGGTGCAGAGAGGACTTAAAACAATAAATGAACATAAAAAAATATTCTCCAATCAGATGCTCTTCTGTCAAAGGTAAACTTCGGAATGAAAACACCATCAACGTTGTAAATAACCAGGATCAATGGGAAAATCACTGGCACATATGGACGCTTTTATGCCTTCAAACTACTTTTTCACACGTTCCAAAATTTGTAAATATATTTAAAAGTTCAAAAATCAAAATGCTACAGAAAGGCATAGACGGAGAAGGCAGCTTCCCCCCTCTGTCCCTGCAGGGGCTGCAGAGTCGGCGTGATTATACCTGAATGTGGAAAAGTGACATCTGGATATAAAATGAAAATAAATGTTAAAATAAAAGGCAAGTGAAGCTCTCCCTTCACCACTACTGTAAGTGCTTTGTTAGCTTCTTACTGATTCTCCCAATGTTTCTTTATGCAAACCTATGAAATAGGAACACAGACACTGAGCCATCCTTTTCTTAAATGAGAGGATGCTCCCGCTCTGTGAGGCAACCTTGCCACGTGGAGCCGGCCTCTCTTCACGGCGAACGTGCAGCAGTCCGTCAGGAGGAGAGTATGGCTTGTTCAGACCCACGCGGGCAAAGCTGTAAATTCCTGTAAGCAACACGGCCCCGTCACAGGGCAAGTGCATTTGCAGTCTTGATACCTTGTGCCCCAGCAGCACAGCCTGCTGGAAGACACCTGAGTGCTCGCCCATCTGAGAACGAAAATCCGTATTCAGTGACGCCCTGCTGCGCACGTCCCTTATCATGGGAAGGCCTGAGCATCTCCCCTACGTGTAAATAAGGGCCATTTGTATTTCTCTTTCTGGGAACTGATAGTTCATGTTCATCTTCTGGCCATTTCTCTGCTGGACTGTCAGTGTTGTTTTTGATTTCTTGGAGCTCCTTACATATTATGAAGGCTGGTCTTTCACCTGGGAGAGGAGTTTTAAATACCCCCCCCCAATTCTTTGACTTTGCTCATGTTTTTTTTAACCCCCCATGCAAATGTTTTATTGCCATGCAGGCAAATCTATTAATTTTCAAAGACATCTAGACTTTAAGTTATGGTTAAAAAGGCTTTCATCACTCTAAGGCTAAAATAGAATTTACCTGGGGAGCGCCTGGGTGGCTCAGTCATTAAGCGTCTGCCTTCGACTCAGGTCATGATCCCGGGGTCCTGGGATCGAGCCCCGCATGGGGCTCCCTGCTCCGCGGGAAGCCTGCTTCTCCCTCTCCCACTCCCCACTGCTTGTGTTCCCTCCCTCTCTCTGTTAAGATAAATAGAATCTTAAAAAAAAAAAAAATAGAATTTACCTGGGTTTTCTTTTAGTGCTTTCATGGTTTCATTCTTTATATTTAAATAATCTTCTTAAAGTCAATTCTGGGGGCGCCTGGGTGGCTCCATCGGTTAAGTGTCTGCCTTCAGCTCGGGTCATGATTCTGGGGTCCTGGGATTGAGCCCTCCATCGGGCTCCCTGCTCCTGGAATTGAGTCCTGCATCAGGATCCCTGCTTCATGGAGAGCCTGTTTCTCTCTTTCCCTCTGCTGCTCCCCCTGCTTGTGCTCTCTCCCCCCCCGCCCCCGTAACAGACTGTCAAATAAATACAATCTTTAAAAAAATAAAAAAGAAAGTCAATTCTGGTGTTTGGGATGCGCAGGTGGACAGCTAGCTACCCTAACACCAGAAATTCAGGAGCCCGTCATCCTTACTGAGTGGATCTGAGCTGCTGACTCGACCCTGCACAACGCCCTGTGTACACTAAGGCCCGTCTCTGTTGTGCCCGTTTGTCAGCCTGTCTGTTCATGATCCAGCCCCACAATGCTCTTTAGTACCAACGCTTTGTCATAAGTCTTGATATCTGGTAGGGTTAGTTCCTTGCCATTTTCCTTCCTATTCAGTCTCCCTGGTGATTCCTATTTATTTCTCCGTAGGAAGTATATAGCATGCCTGTCTAGTTCCAGAAAAGAGGGAGGGAAAGAGCTTGCTGGTAATTTTATTGGGATTGTATTAAAGTCTAAATTAATTTAGGGAACACTGACATACTGCCGATGACAAATCCTTCTGTAAATAAACGGCGTACGTTTTTATTTGTTCGGGTGGATTTCTGGAATGCTTTACAGTTTTCTTCTCAGAGGGTTTTCATGTCTCAGGTCAGGTTTATGCCCAGATTTAGGGTTCTCCTGTAAACGGGTGCATGTATCTTCACTGGCTGTTCCTGTGATTTCTGTATCTGAATCTTGAATCCCCCTTCCTCGTAACACCTCTCATTAGCAGCCTGGTACTGACTCCACTGGGATTTCCAGGCATATCAAGTGCCAGCCGTAGTGGTTTGCTTCTACCTTTCTAGTTTTTGTGCCTTTTATTTCGGCCTCTGTGTTAGCGGAGGGTGACGGTGGCTTCTCATTCTGCTTGCTTGCTGCTCTTAGTGTCTCCCTGCTAAGTCCAATGCTGGCTTCTGGGCTTAAATGTTAAGAGGAGTAGCTAATGACGTGCTCATATTGTGTGGTTTTCTTCCTTCATGAGAAGATCGATGTCAGCCTTCTTCTACTGATCAATATTATTACTGTAACGGCTCGGCTTCTCGGGGGCTGACGCAGAACCAACCCCCCACACCGGGAGGAGCCCGTTGGGCAGTGCGGTGCTGTCCCTTCCATGTTTCCATGTTCTTCTGGGTTATTTCCAAACACAAGTATGGATGTAATGTGGTTTCCTTTTTGTGTGTGATCTTTTTCCATTTTCTTTGTGTGTGGTGACATATATACAACATAAAATTTACCATTTTATTGATATGTAAAGCATATGGCTTGGTGGCATTAAGTACGTTCATGCAGTTGTGCATTTTAGGTTCTCACATTGTTACAGTAGTTCCATACACAGAACAGTGATGTTTGCCTTCAGTTCGCAGCTCCAGAGGGGTGAGATGCTGCTGGGGCTCTCCGCCCCAGGGGGCCACCGGACATGGCGGGTTCTTCCCAACGCCTTTCCCTGTTCCTTCTAGGGAAACTGGTGTGTTTGAGCCTTCTACTTCTTCTGGAGTCCATTTGGTAAGTTGTATTTTCCTGGAAATACAAGTTTGCTATATTCAAGTTATTACTGCATTTTCAGAGATGTGCGAGTCAACACGTTCTCCTTCCCATAGTTCTTCCCACCTTGTCCGTTCTTGGTTGTGCTTTGCCCCCTTCATCAGGTGAGCTGATTCCCCCCGCCCCCCACAAAGAAACAGCTTTTTATTTACTGTTGAGTTTTTGTGTTTTTGTTTGCGAACTCAGAGAAAGTCCTCCTTGGATCTTCACTGAACAGCTCTTCTCTGCATACCTATGGCTCCTTTGGCTGTCGTCCTGGTTGATGGCTTACTCTACTCTGCTTCTCTGTCAGGGTTACACGGGGACTGAAGGTTGCCAAGTTTCCTCTGAATGTGGCTTTAGCTATATTCCATGGGTTTGATGTGCATTATTTTTATTGTCTTTTGGAAACTATAAACGTGTCTTGTATTCTTCCTTTGACCGAAGATTGAAGGCAATCGCTTAAAAAAAAAATTTCTAGTCGGAAGGCCCATTTTGTTTTCTGATACTGTTATTCATCTCTGGTCCTACTATGCACATTGTCTATGCTAGTTCTACTTTTTGGAAATTCTTAAGGTTTCTTCTGTGGCCTAATATATGGTCAGATCTTGTACACAGAAACCGTGTTTATACTCAGCACACGGCGTTCCATGCACGTGGCCTGCCTTACTTGTAAGCCTATGTTATTCTTAACAAAAGCAGCAACAAGAGTTTTTAAGTGCCCGGGCTGTAGGACGTGCTCTGCGGCCATGGAGACGGAGCCCACCACTGGCTCTTCATCACCACCTCGAGGAAGTTGTTGGAACTCCCACTTTTATGTGAGGAGGCAAAGGTCCCGAGGTCTGCTGGTGGCGGGGCTGGAGCCCCAAACCAAGGCTGGTCCAAACCACGGGCACCACGACAGCTGTGGAAAGACCCACCCCGGCACAGCTACGTGGCTCGGACGCTCTTACCAGGAGGCAGAGGTTCGGCTCGTCTTGCTTTGTGCGAAAGGCTGGCAACTTCTTCCCACCATGTGTCTTGTGGTTTCTCTACTGGCAGAGGTTCTTTTATACACAGATTAGCTTCCATTTTTATCAGATGAATACAGGGAGGGAGGAAGAGCAGCGGAACAGCACTAGATGGCCTATTCCTCCCACCCCGAGTCCAGCTCCCATTTTGAAATAATAGCTATGTCTTTATTTAGCAATCTCAGACATCTACTACTCCATCATAGAAGGTGAGGGTTTTGCTCTTTTCCACTTGCGACTTTGTGTGGCCTCATCAGAGCCTCTGGTGAACTCAACACTCATTAATACCCATTAACATCACACACAGGCAAATCTGTCTCACTAGTGACTCCAGCTGCCTTCTTTGGTGACATTTTCTCACCGTAAACCTTTTGTTTCACTTGCTTATTTTTCTAATGCTTCTCCAGCCATTGGACAAGGCCCCTCAATTTTGCACCTGCTCAGCCTATCAGATAACCATCAGCTCCTGTGTCTCTGTCCACCTGGCCCAGGGGAACTCTGCTCTGCTCTGGGTGGATTCTGGTCTCGGCCCGAGAACGGCCTTCACCCTGGAGCCAGCCCTTCTGCTGGACTGGCCCCCGTGTTTCTGGAGCTCACCTGAGATTCCTGGATTCGTCTGAACTGTCTGATTTGTTTCTGTTGCACAGCTCTGCTAGTGTCCCAGCCAGGCCCTAAAACTGTCCCTGAGGGTCACGCTCAGCCATGCCACAGGGGGTCCTCCACCATGTGGGGCCAATGACCCAGCTGCAGGACAGGCAGCAGCCCGGAGAAATGCTTCTGGACGAAGAAACCCAGCCTCTTAGCCTCCTCCCCCTCTCACGTGGGGCGCTCGCATGCAGACTTTGTTTTCACCACCACTCACCTCCGTGCGTCTGCGTCTTGGCTCCTGGCCCTGTCGTCCCCATCAAAGGCATCAGAGCACCCTCCAGGCATGGCCTCTCAAGCTGGCCCAGCCACCCTCGGGATCTCCTTTTAGCTTCCACTTTGAATGAACGTCCCGAATCACAGCCTTTGGGTTAGCTCTTTCCACTCGCCCCGGCTTTGCTACACTCTCAGCTCTTTGAGGCCAAGAACCCTATATTATTACTCTTTACGGTCCCCGAATGGAGCACAGCCTGGTTCCTATCGGAGGCCCACTAAGCATTTGCTGATCAAATAGAAAAGCCGATGTGTGCACAGAGAAGCATTATGATTCCTAACCATGGGTGATAATCACACCCAGTAACTGCTTCCAGTGTGGACAATTCTGTCCAGCTACCTGTGAAAGGAGGAGGGAATGAGTAGCAGAGCCAGGATGCAGAGGCCCAGCCTCTCCCCGCTGTGCCCTGTGGGCTTCTACCCAGACCCTGGAGCCCATGTCACTGCCAGGTGCGGCCTCGCGGTCCTGGGTGGCAAAGGTGTCTAAGCTGGCGCTTCTGGGACCGTGCAGCAACCCAGCCTTGACTTCAGGCTCCACACATCACAACTGTGGTTGCCCTTCTCCTAAAACACGCAAGACTGGAGTCCTGTGGGCTGTGCTCTTGGGCTGACCAGTATCCCCATCCTCATCCTCGCTCTGATCAGCTCTGCAGAGCCAGCGAGTCAGCCCACCCTGACAATGAGTCACGAGCCCCTGAGTCATCACCCAGGAAAACGGCCTCTCTTAATTGCCCCTGGCGGCGGGTGTCGGGCTGATGCTTCACCTCCTCTCACCAGGAAGTGCCCTGCAGCCTGAGTCACCGAGCCCATTCATGCTGCAAAAGGGTGATCTGTCACCTCCCCGTCTGCACCCAGTGCTGTCTGCCCACAGAGGGGCCTCACGGCCCGATGGTGAGCAGCAGTGACAGCCTCCTGCCTCCTCCTTCTGCTGTTCCTTTCGCTCCTGGAAATCCAGAGCCATCTGACAACAACTGTCTCCCTCCTGCCAGAGACAAACAGACAGGCACACTCAGTGGCCTCGTCCCAGGCAGGCGGCCTCCAGGGCCTGAACCAGTGGTGGAAGGGGCAGACCCCAGCTCTGGTGACGTGAGGGGTGGGGGCTCTGCTGTTTGGGTCCACAGTTCTCCAAAGGCCCCTTGAGGGTGGATCTGAATCTCCCAGAGTAAAGCTCACTCTGAGGGCCTCTGAAACAGCCTCATTAACGAGGATGGCGGCAAGGAAGAGGCCATTCTGCAGGACAATAAAAACAGCACCTCGAATCCACTCAGACAGCACCTCCTTGCTGACTACAGCTTCCCCGTGAGACGTGCAAACTTGTGCTCCCCGATGCCGAGATTTAGTTTCTGCACTTTATAACATATAGTTTGGAAATTAAATGGACCATCGACGCAATTCAATTATTGATATCAAAATGAACAGGCAGGAAGGATAAGTGACATCATCAAGCACCTACAGCAAGCTCAGATGTGGGGCTGGGCTTTCCCGTGGACCCGGGCCTTCGCTGCCCGAGCACCTGCTGCATGGCAAAGCCACCTGCTCTATCTGCCTGCAGGGGCCGGGCCGCAGGGCAGGTGTGGGGCCCATAGGGAAACAGAGAGACAGAGGACACAGGTTCCCGGGAATGCAAAAACAAAACCACTCCAACACCAAACCTTATCAAATAACTTAAACCAGTAATGAGGGAGAGAAATTAATGAAAGTGAGTAAAGGAATCATGGTTGACCTGGGACACAAAGCAGGTCATGTAACACAAATCCCAGTGAAGCACAGTGAGCTCCATGTGGGGGGAACAGGATGGAAGCGGGGTAACGTGGACACACCAGCAAACACACCCCAGTCAGGGGGTCGGGGTCCCGTCCTCGGTGACCCGTCAACGTTGAGTGTGGGGACCCCTGCCGTGAGGTGATGTGGAGGCCCTTCAGCTCTGTGGTCTTCCTCCCCGAACCCATCACCCAACATTAGACACATCCCGACGGAGGGACCGCCCCAGAATCCCCCCGAACTGCCAGGCCCCCCGAAACCGGGACGTCAGAGACGGCTCAGCCCAGAGGCGCCTGAGGAGACACGAGGACCTGACAGAGAGGAGAACCAAGGAAAGTTGAACAGAGTGTGGACTTTGGCCAGTAATGACAGTGTGTCAACACGGACTCCTTATGATACTAGCAACAGGGGAAAGTGGGTGTAGGCTGTATGGGAACTTTACTTACTGTCTTAGGTTTCCTGTAAATATAACCTGTTCGAAAAGCAGTTTCTTAAGACAAAATCTGTAGGAACAAGGCATCAGGGAGACAGACAGACAAGCTGCCGGTACAGGACTGATGTCTGCCCCGGGCCTGAGCGTGCCAGCCCCTTGCAGGCACTGGGCCGTCAAGACAGCAGGCTCGGAACTGCAAACTCTCTGGCCGTCCTGGTCACACTCAGATCCCAGTGACACGAGTCATCACAGGATGGAAGAGAAAGCCAAACCCGCTCATTTTGTCAACTGAGTTTTCTGTGTGAGCCTAGAGGGGGCGGTGGGAAAGGGGGGTGCAGGTGCAGGAAGGGAGGCTGGTGGCGTCAGAGCCGAGGAGAAGTGCGCATGCGCTCTGGACCGGGAGGGGACTACCACAGGGACGGGGCTCCTCTCTAATCCGCCTTCACTCAGAGTGTGCTCTCTCTTGGCCCCAGAACAGCTGCACACATGCTGAAGCCCTCGTACCCCCAGATGGGGACTGACTTCATGAATACATGGCACAGATCGTTGTTCCAAATTCGCAGACCTTGTGCCCTCGGCCCCCTGGCGGCCGTGTAAATCAAACTGTATTAACTGTAACTTGAACTGCAACTGACAGTGTCTGTGAAGAAACCCCAATTAGCGGCAACCTAGCTTACAGCTTACAGGAATCTTTCAGGGACCGTCTCTGCCGCACCCCCCTCCACATCTGGTTAATTAGCAGAAAGACAAAGCATAAGGAGGGGTCTGAGGGACTGACTAAAGCCACCAGCACCCTCCCGCAGAGATCACAGGTTTGGCCATTCTATATGCTTTCTCATCCTCTCTTGATGTGTGACCCCCACCCCACGACCTGAAGGACAATTTAAATGAATATTCTGCAATGTTTGCTTTCTCCCTCTCCCTTCCCCTGTGCTTGTCTGCACTTTCTGAAAGTTGCAGATGGCATGATGCTTTGCCTGGAAACTTTCCTAAGAAAAAGGACATTCTCTTATATTAACTACAAAACCATGATCGCTCTCAAGAAATTGAGCTTCGATACCATGCTATTATCTGATACTCAGTCCATATTCAAATTTCTCCCAATTGTCCCAACAAGGTCCTTTACAGCTTTTGGTTTGGGGTCTGGGATCCAGACCTGCACTTACTGGTCATGCATCTTGAGTCTCATCTAGAACAATCTTCCCACATTTTGTTGTCTTTCTTGGGTTGAAGATCTAGAAGGGACAGTACAGTTGCCCAAAGACTGTTCCACAACTTGAAATTTTTAACAGTTCTACTGAGGTCAAAGTGATATACGACAGGGCGCCTGGGTGGCTCAGTTGGTTGGGCGACTGCCTTCGGCTCAGGTCATGATCCTGGAGTCCCTGGATCGAGTCCCGCATCAGGCTCCCTGCTCGGCGGGGAGTCTGCTTCTCCCTCTGACCCTCCCCCCTCTCATGTGCTCTCTCTCTCTCTCTCTCATTCTCTCTGTCTCAAAAAAAAAAAAAAAAAAAAGTGATATACGACAACTCTGCACATTTACAAGCACAGATCTTGATAACTGTGGACATACATACACACCCGTGAAGCCATGCCTACAATCAACTAAGGGATCTCTGTGCTCAAAAGTTTCCTGTGCCCCTTGGGAATCCCCCTCCCCAGGCAGCAACTAACCTGCTTTCTGTGACCATAGTTTGCACTTCCTAGAATTTTATGTAAATGGAGTCGTATGGTATAATACCCTTCTTTTCCTGGCTTCTTTCATTCAGCATAACCATCTTGGGCTGGTGTATTCTTTCTCCTTGCAGTGGGCATAGATCACTGTTGGCTTACTCACGCGCTGATGGTCACTTGGGCTGTTTCCAGCGTTTGGCTATTACAGATAAAGCCGCTGTAAACACTGTGTACAATTTTTAGCAGACACATGCTTTCAAGAGACCAGAACCGCTTCCCAGGCCGGGCGTGACACCTGCGTTCCTCTGCATCTGCGCCCACACGGGACACAGTCTTCTCATTTTGGACATTCTAACGGCCATGTGCTGCTGCAGGACGATGTGCGGCATCTTTTCAGGTGCTTCTTCGCCAGCAAACTACTTCCTTAGCGAAGTGTCTGTTCAAACCCGTTGCCCAGTTTTTGGTCTGTGTGTTTGTTTTCATATTGAGTTTTGAGAGTTCTCTATACGATCTCACTATGAGTTTTTATCAGATAGATGATTTGCAAATATTTTCCCGTTTTAACTTTTTAATGTGGTGCCAGGTGTAGACTGCAGTTCACTTTTTTGCATGTGGATGTCCAAATGTCCCAGCACCGTGGGGTGAAAAGACACTCCGTTCTCCATTGAGCTGAGCTGTCTGCATCTTTGTTGAAAATCAGTTGACCATGTGTGGGTCTACCTCCTGACTTCTCATTGGGTTCCACGGGTTTGATGCCGCTTTCAGTCCTGACTACTATAGACGTAGATAAGTCTTTTTTTTTTTTTTAAGATTTTATTTATTTATTTATTGGAGAGCGAGCGAGCGAGAAACAGCATGAGAGAGGAGAGGGTCAGAGGGAGAAGCAGACTCCCCGCTGAGCAGGGAGCCTGATGCGGGACTCGATCCCAGAACCCTGGGATCATGACCTGAGCCGAAGGCAGTCGCTTAACCAACTGAGCCACCCAGGCGCCCCAGACGTAGATAAGTCTTGAAATCAGGTGGTACTGGTCCTTTGAACTTTGTTGTTGTTCTTTTTTCTTTTTAAAGAAAGGTGTTTTGGCTATTCTAGGTCCTTTGCATTTCCTCATGGATTTTAGAGTCAGGACCCAGGATGATGGGATCTCTCCGTGGATCCAGATTTCCTGTAATTTCTCTTGCCAGTGGTTCATGGCATTAAGTACACAAGTCTTGCGTCTCTTTTGAGGGGATTCATCCCTAAGTATTTCATATTTTCGATACTGTTGTAAATGTTTTTTTACTTTAATCTCAACTTTTCATGGTTAATATTAAATATAAATAAAATAGTTTTGTGTGTTGACCTTGTAACCTGCAACCTTACTAAGCTCACTCACTAGTGGTACTAGGTTTTTTTTTTTTTTTAAATAGATCAATCAGATTTTCTACAGAGAGAATCGTGTTGATTGAAAAGAAAGGCAGTTATGCTCTTTCCTTTATTTCTCTTGTACTGTGTGCAGCTTCCATGTGTGCCAGAGAGAGGTGACGAGGGTGGCACCTAGTCCTGCTCCTGACCATGGTGTTCAGACTCGTACCATGACATGTGATTTTGGCCCAGCAGTTTCGGTAGATGCTGCTCGTCATGCTGAGGAAGTTCCCTCTGTGACTGGTTTGCTGAGAGTGTTCTTAAAAAGTCTGAAACAGATTTTAGGTTTTGTCAAATGCTTTCTTTGTGGCATCTTTGAGAATGAGAATATGGCTTTTGTTGTTACTGTTGTTAATGTAGTAAATTACAGTGATTTTTCCAGTCGTTCAACTGCCTTATATTCCTGAAATAAATCCCGCTAGGTCATGAGTT
Source organism: Mirounga leonina (assembly GCF_011800145.1). NCBI lineage: Eukaryota > Metazoa > Chordata > Mammalia > Carnivora > Phocidae > Mirounga > Mirounga leonina. The sequence continues at coordinate 1,881,707 of NW_023270494.1, forward strand.
ATCAGCCTTTCTAGATGTGGCTGAATTTGATTTACTGAAGTTTTGTTTGGAATGTCTGCGTCGGTCCTCAGGAGGGACGCTGTCTGGATGTGGCGGCAGTGTGCTCACTGCTGGTCTCACACAACGACATGGGACGGTGCTTCTCTGCCAGCCATTTCCTCAGTGACGTGCTAGAACCCACCAGTGGAGCCACCTGTACCTGGAGCTTCTCTGTAGGAAAGTTTTAAACTACAGATTCAATTTCTTCAACAGATACAGTGCTATTCAGACTCAGTTCCTAAGTGAGAAGCTCTTGTCATTCAAGGAATGTCTATTTCCTCAGCGTTCTTGAATGTCCTGGCATCGAGTCATTCATAATATTCGCTTACTGTTCCCTTAATGCCTCTAGAACCTTCCGGGATGCCATCTCTCATTCCTGATTTGGGAAGTGGTGTTTGTTTCTCTTTCTGTGCAGCCACTTGGGGAACAGGATGGAGGTACCTCAAAAAGTTAGAAGCAGAATGGCCTCTGATCCAGCAATTGCACGAATGGGTGTATAACCAGAGGAAATGAAGTCTGTATCTGGGTGGTGGTTTGTTCATTTTATTGATCTGCTCTAAGAACCAGCTTTTCGTGGAACAGATTTTCTCTGCTGTTTTTCTGTTTTCTTTTGCATTGATCTCCACTGTGATTTTTATTTTTCTCCTACTTCCTTCGGGTTTAATCTGCTTTTCTTTTACTAACAGCTCAAGGTTGAAGCTGAGGCCAATGATTTAAAATCTTCCCTCTTTGCTAATGGATGCACGTAGAACTGTAAAAGTTTCCCTCTCACGCTGCTTAGCTGTCCCCACAAATCCTGATATACTGTGTTTTCAGTTCCCCTCAGTTCAAGGTATTTTTTACTTACCTTCAGACCCTTCTGAAAAATATTTATTAAACGAATTTTATTTCACTGATTTTTTCATATAATTGTTTACATAATAAATTGTAATAAAGTATATCAGTAAAATTACATTTTGTATTATAAGCGCATATTTTTTCCAGCTTTGACTTATAATTGACAAGCAAAAATATGTACAATTTTTGTATATTCAATGTACTAGTGTGATATACACACATGCTGTGAAATGATCACCACAATCAAGTTCATTAACACATCCATTAACTCAGATAGTTACTATTGGTTTTGTTTTTTGGTGTGGTAAGAACACTAAAGGTCTACTCTCAGTATCTCTCAAGTGCACAACACAGCACTGTTACTACAGTACTCCCCAGACTGACAGAGACCTGCAAGTCTGTACTCCTCGGCCTGCGTCTCCCTGTCTCCATCACTTGCAGCCCTGGAAACCACTGTCTTGCTCTCTGGTCTGTCAGTTCGACTGTTTTAGATTCCACAAATGAATAAGGTCAGACGGTATTTGTCTTCCTCTGTCTGGCTTATGTCACTTGGCACGGTGCCCTCCAGGTTCAACAAATGGCAAGATTTTCTTCATCTTTAGGGCTGAGCAATATTCCAGTGCATGTATTTTCTTTATCCATCACCTGTTGACGGACACTCGGGTTGTTTCCATGCTTGGCGACCGTGAATGATGCTGCCGTGAACATGGGAGCAGGTCTCTCTTCGAGGTAGGATTGCATTGCCTCTGGTTCAACGCCCAGCAGCGGGAATGCCGGACCGATCAGCGGTTCCATTCTTAGTTTTCTGAGGAACCTCCACACTTTTCCACGGTGGCTGCACCAGTTCACGCTCTCACCAACAGTACTTGTCTTGTTCCCTTTTCTCCACGTTCTCGCCAACTCGCTAACTCTTGTCAGTGTGAGGTGGTGTCTCACTGTGGTTTCGATTTGCATGTCCCTGGTGATGAGTGACGTTGGGTATCTTTCACGTGCCTGTTGGCCGTCTGGATTCTTCTTTGGAAAAATGTCTATTCAGGTCTTCTGCCCATTTTTTAACTGGATAGTTTGGGTTTTTGCAATTAAGTTGTATGAGTTCCTTATATATTTTGGATATTAACCCCTGTCAAATAGATGGTTTGAAAATATTTTTTTCCATTTCACAGGTTGCCTTTTTAGGGAATTGTTTCTTGTGCTGTGAAGAAGCTTTTTAGCTTGATGTAGTCCCATTTGTGTATTTTATAAATATTTACAACTATGCATGTTATCTTACATAAATATTTATGCTACTTCTATACTTTATTTATAGAACACTCATATTTCAATATTAAATATTCTATATATTTTATACTTACATTACTTATTAAAATTTCATTTTACAATGTAATCATTAAATGACTTATTTAGAAGTGTGCTGCTTAGTCTCCAAGTGTTTGGAGGTTTTCCTGTTACCCATCTGATTGTTTCACTCCACCGTGGCTGCAGAACACGCCGTACAATTCCAACTCCTCTAACTCCGGGTGGTGCGCAGACCCCCTCCTCCTCACGCCCTCCCCTGCATGGCAGCCCTTCACATGAAGTCTCAGGAGCCGACACCCCACACGTTGCTGACCCCACCAGCGATTACCGCTGGTGCGTCCCTTCGGTGTCGCGTGCCTTAACGTCCTTACTCTGCCTCCACTTAGAGATGCTCTCACCGGGCACAGCAGGCCAGGCCGGCGGCTTCTCTTCAGGGACGTTAGGGCGCCAGCCGCCATCCCCTCCTGGTGTCGTTCCCGACCAGTAACCTGCTGTCTTCCTTCTCCTCACTCCTCTGTTCTCCTTTATCAGCTGCTTCTGAGTTCATAAATTTATCCTGCTTTTAAGCAATTAGATTATGACTTGGGGTGGTTTTCTTCATGTTCCTCGTGCGTGGGGTTCACGGAGCTTCCTGGGTCTGTGGGTATATTGTTTTCATCAAACTGGAAAATTTGGACATTTCTTAGCCACCATTTCTTCAAGTATTTTTTCCCGCTGGCCCCTGGAGGGGCTGTGAACGCACTTCGGTCACGTCACTTGCAGTGGTTCCACGACTCAATGATGCCCCTTAGTCTGGTAAGAATCCTCTGTCCTCGCTATGCTGCGTTTGGGCAGCTGTGATTGCTTTCTTCTGCGATGTTTAGTGGGTCGTCGATCCCGTCCAGCATGTTTTCCAGGTTACGCTGTGGCTTCACTCTGCAGAAGGTTCAGCGGGCTCCTTGTTGCCTTCCATGTCTCAGTGGAAATTTTATGTGGAGCAGACTTCCAGCAACCATTTCCATGTCCCTGTCGGCTAATTCTAATATCCGTGAGGGCTCAGAGTGGGTTCTGGTGGGTTTTTTCTCGTTGTTGTGGGTCACGTCTTCCTGCTTCTTCACACGCCTGGTTGGTAGCGGCGGGTGAAGGGTAACATGGCGCATGCGTGATCTGGGAAGAGACCCTTCTGGGACCAGATTCCTTGGGGAACAACAGGAAGGGCCCTCCTTGTCCCAATTCGTGCCTTCTGTCCCACCACTGTCCCCACAATGTGCGCCACCCTCGGTCAAATGGAATAGACCCATCTGACCCTGTTCCCCTTCCTGAAATCACCCTTCTTCCTTCTTCCCAGACACAGCCTGCCTTCTTTAAGGCCAGAGTGAGTCTTGCCTCTCCCCGAGTCCTTCAGGGGCCCCTCTCAGGATGGCACATAGTGTGTACTCAACACATGCCTGTGGCTCAAGAGGGGGCCCCGGACTCGCCCCCAGCTGGGGTCCAACCTGAGAGGGCCACCCCATGCTCAACCCCTGGGGAAGTGCCCTGACGGCGAGGTGGGGCCCAGCGTGGGCACAGGACATGGGGCACTGCAGACCTCAGTCTGCTCCATGCAGGCTTTGATCCTAAGCATGGGCTCCCTGTGCGCAAACACCATGTGCTCTGACCCCTGTGGGGGCGGCACCAGCGACTCAGGGGGCTCTGCACACAGCACGAGAGCCCACGGAGCCTGGCAGTGACCAAGCAGGACTTCCGACCGGATGTGAAGGAGGGAGGGGAACAGCTCCCCAAAAGCATACGGGACTTTAGTCTCTGGAAAACTACCTGAGTGATCATGAAAAGGAAGGAGGAGGTAAACGGCCCTCAGTCTCAATAGGAAATATGTCAAAACGTCTCTCCGTGGGATGATTGCCTTTAAATAAATAGGTGCAACAAACTGGCTATGAAATGAGTTCACTGGAAGGTCCCTGGCGCCTGCAGGCATGGAAAAGAACATTGCAGGCGAGGGCATTTCCAGCTGGCTGCAGGAACAGCTCCTCAAGCATTCTCAAACGTGTAATTCCTTCAGCGCTGTGCAAACAGGAAGCGCGTGGCCCTGAGAGGTTCGTTCAGTCGGGTAACGAGGGAGCGGCAGCCGGTTTGCTGGCATCCGGGCACTGGAGACAAGCAGGCCCCTGGAGGCAGATGGGCCCGGGAGGCGGTTCCTAGCGGATTCCTCATACCCAAGTACGATGACCACTGTAGGTCCCACGAGAACACGGCAGCGAGGTGCAGCTCAGAAGGGCTTTTCACGTACAGAACACTGAAGCAGGATCAGATACTCCTAAGACTAGAACTAAACATAGTCTGGTTCCGGGAACTGACAGGTCCTAAAGATCCTGTACGGACAAGAACGTGGTGGCTTACCCACGCTCCGGCAGCGCTGGTGGCCCACGGGCGGGGAGGCGGGCTCGGGGGGGGGCATTCCCTTCGATGGGCTTTGGTCTGAGCTGGGCCTTCCGTGCACCCAGGAACCGAGTAACGGCACTGATCCATTTCCAAGCGTTCCGTACAGAAGACACAGCATTGAAGGAGAGAAAGTTTCCGAGTAACCCCCCGGGAGAGCCCTTCTGTTCACATCGCTTGGCTCTTCAGCGAAACGTGAGGGGCAAAACAGAAATGACCAAAAGGCACAGCCTCCTCACCCACAACAACAAGCTTTCGGATCAGCAAGAAAAGGTTTCCGTGTCTGACACCAGCCGGGCAGATGCGAGACTTATGCTTTTATTCCTTTTATTCTAAGATTTCCAGGACAGCTTTCCAGGTCACGGCTCTCATCTCCACCCCGGCTGCTGGAAACATGACGGCAATGATTTACAGAGGGCTGGCGTCGGGAAGTGAAAGCTCGCCCAAGTAAACGAGGGCAGCGGGGCTCAGACTCAAGTTCTTAAGTCTGAAATCTAGGGTTTTGGTCAATCTTTCAGAGAGGTCATTTATCTGAAGTTAGTTCAATGCATGGAAAGGTAAACATTTTGTCAGAACATACAATGTTCTGAACATCACTGTGAAGCTGACAAGCAACAGAACATTCTGTGGACACAGCCGTGTGCGGGGCGCTGGGCCCAAGAAGGGTCAGGGCTGAATGGAGGTCAAGGTTAGCCTGGGAGGCACTGACAGGGAGGGAGAGCGTTCACAGCACCGAGAAGACCACGGAGACCAAGCAGATCCAAGATGAGCGGATCACCGCGTCTGATCAACAGCGTGCGTGAGTTCTGGTCGGTACCACTAGACCAGGAAATGTCCCCGACACACGGGGACAGAGCCACCTCACTGGCCTGGTTTGCGTGACTGCCTGTGCAGAAAGGCCAAGAGAACCTACCGTCCACGGCCAGAACTACAAGATTCAACAAGGCTGCCGCTCGAGATCAATACGTAAGAACAGTAATAACCGAGTTCAGCGTGACTGGGGTCCGCGGCCACCTGGAAGCTCCTGTGCTGTGAGACGTGCACTGGGAACACCTGCAACCCTCGCATCCTCGTGCAGCCATCACCCCAGGTTTGGGCCTCATGGCAAAGCTCGGCTGCCTGGAGGCTGTGTGGGTGGCCGCAGCACCCAGGCGAGGGAGGACCCGGTCCCGCGGCAGCCTGGAGCTGCAGGGGCTCGTTCGCGGGACAGCAGAGGGTGTAGTGAGCAGAGAGCAGCATGCAGGACCGAGGGTGAGCGCTCAAGAAGGCCAGCCTGGCCGCGCCCAGACCCAGTCACCCAATGGGGTGTGGCCGGGGAGGGGCCCGGCCAGGTGAGGCTGTGGTGACCGGCAGGAGGGGTGACAGGGTAGGCGCCCACTCCCCCCCACCCCCTTAACCCCTTAAGCAAGCGACCATCTGGCCATTGGCACTTCCTCCCCATCTCCGCATCCACGGTTTTTCTGAAGCTGACTGCCCTGTGTGATGGCCTCTTCTGGGGTCTCTGTTTCCCACCCAGCACACACCCTCACTCTGGAACCCCCTTTGTGTTCTGAGTCAGACCTCCAGCGTTGGGAACCCTCCTTCACTCTCCTTTTGTGGCTCTTTGTTCTCCATTCCCCCCAGGGGGCTCACCGGCAAGGTCACCGGGCACCAGAGTTCCCCGCCTCCAGGCCTAAGGCGCGGGTCCTCCTCACCTGGGACGTCCCGAAAAGTCACCTCCTTAACATCCACCCCTCCTGCCCAGCGGGCCCCTCCTCAGCTGACCTACAATCTCCTCTAGACTGAGGCCAGACACTTAAAAACCACAGCTTGGATCTTGCTGTGTCTCTGTTCCCAAATCTTTAATGGCTCCTCTCGGTGGGCTAAAGGAAGTGGGACGCCCTCCACTTTGAGGGCTCCTTGCATGTGCCTCCAGCACCTCAGCCCAGTGGGGCCATCTGCCCTCCCTGTCCCTCTATCCCTCTCAAAAGCTGTCCCCTCCCACGTCTACACCCATCAATGCCCCCCGTGCTAAGAATGCTCGGGTCCCCCACACTCACGGCACAGCCCCCCGCGGCGTGGCGACTTTCCGCTTACAGCAGGGGCTTTGCCCCACTGGAAGTGACCTGTCCAGGGCAGAGACCACTGCCTTCTGCATCCCCTACAGCCTTCAGCATGGTCCTGTCCAGCCCCTGATGGAGTAGAGGCGTGACTGCCGCCCCGCAGGCATGAGGACGGGGAGGGGGTGGCTACTGACAGCAGAGCTGCAGGAGACTGTCCCTGAGCTCAGGGCAGGGGAGGGAAAAGCACAGGCTGGAGACAGAGGGCCCGGTGGGTGTCCAGGCGAGGCAGGGCCAAGTTTCAAGAAGGAAGTGGTCGGGGTCATTTCCTGCTGGAGGACTGGAGGGGACATGGGTGGGGTGGGGTGGGAGGCAGCGTGCAGCTCAGGTGACCAGGACTGGGCCCCAGAGGGATGCACCTCCCGTGTTCTGGAAGGAGGGGGGGATCAGCAGTGCCTGGAGAAGGGGTGGGGGAAGGCAAGGGCACCGAAGGCAGAGGCTTGGGTGAAGGTAGGACAAGAAATGTGGGGTCTTCGCGGGCAGAGAGAGGACACAGCCGTGCTCGGCACCTCCGCGAGCCCCCGCTCTCTGCACCCGCTGCCCGGGCCAGGCCGGCTAACACGCAGAGACCACCGGGCACCAGTGGGGAGGACGCGGACTACTCACGCTGTCCACGGCAAGGATCTTGGCCCAGATGAACACCAGAAGGGGCCGCAGCTCTCTGGCGGAGCTCTGGAGCAGTTTCAGCACGTAGGGGAAGATGCCCACAGACAAGGCCTGGGGGAGAGAAAAGAGTGTGAGCGCGCCAGCTTCCGGGGGCGAGGGGCACAGGCTCGGGACACAGTGTGGCGCTACCTTCAGCGCGTGTGGGAATGTGAGCAAAGGGGGCTCTTCTGGATCTCCTCATCTCTGTTCTCCGAGACACTGCAGTATTTTTCCAGCCCTGCCTGGTCTAGAGGCCACAGTTCATCTCGTGAAGAACCCGTGGCTTCCCATCTGGGGACCCCGCCCCCTGTGGCCTCACCCTCGCACGGCCTTGTTTGCTCTGAGCAGCAAAGCAGAGGACCCCTTAACTGTGAGTCTCACAATTCAAACCACAACCCTCCTGCCCTCTTGGCTCCAACCTTCACATCTGCCCCTGAGATCGACCTTCAGAGAAGAACTTGAGCCTTGGATGGGCGAGTTTGCTGGTTAAGACGGGGAGCAGCCGTGGGTGTCCCTGCTGCCCAGATTTTGGTGGTGCACCATCCTGGGGGGGCTCTCTGCTCTCAGGCAGGGCAGTCAGAGAGAAGGTGGCCATCTCACAAGGACAACCGGGCAGAGCCCCGTTATGTCGGTCATCTCAGCACAGATGCTCTGCCCTTATCTCCGATTTGCTGGCATTTCAGAGATATGGCAAAGGTGTCCCCCTCCCAGACGGGTGGAGCGGTGTGACCCAGGCCAGAGGCCACTGGCGGGGCCTGTGTCCTTTTCTTGTTAAAGGCCATGTTTAATGAGGGACAAGCATCCTGTCTCTGGTTTGGGCAGATGAGTCCTCCTGGAAGGCCCAACCCATACCTGTTGCAACACCTCATCTGTCAAGTACCTGTTATACTGTCAAAATTTCCAATTAGCATCAGCTTAACTCTTTAAAGGGCCAATATCCATTTTTAAAAAATGTACCACATAATAAAAATCTCCCTTAAGTGTTATTAATATAAGTTTCCCTGTCTTCAAGTTTCCCATGGCGGATGGGAAAAGGGGGTAGAGAGCAAACCCCGGAACGCTGCAGGGACGGAGGCTGCACGGCGCGTGTTTCTCGAGCATAAAGGATACACTGCGAGTTCTTCCCCGGTGACTGAGCAACATTGATTCGCACAAGCAGATGAGCAGGCCACGCAGCTCGAGAGTCACACGAGACCCTCCCCGGTGATCGAGACACTCTAAGTAATTTGCGGCCCAGGTGCCCTGAGTGTGAACCGTCCAATGGTGGGTGAACTATTCTTCCTAATTCCTTGACTTTTCCTTTTCTCCTTCAACCGTGGACTATCGATTCTCACTCTCTAGTTGACATTATACAATGAAAAAACTTAAATATACACAAATGGAGCTATAATAATACGCTGCCCTCCCACATGCTCGTCACTCAGCTTCAGTGACATGAACCCGACGGCAGGGTGCTGGCGTGCCCGCCCATGTGTCCTCCTGGACTATCTGCATGTCACACACGTTTCATGTGTAAATACAGTCTTTACCTCTAAAAAATAAGGTCTTTTATAAAAGAACCACCTCATGCCATTACACCTAAAAAAATGAACAGTTACCTTTTAATAACAAAGTATTCAGTTCATGTAAAATTTCTAATTGTTTCGTGAATGTTAATTTTTCAAACTTTAACTTTCAAATGTTTATTTGCACATATGACCAAAAAGATCCATATATTGCAGCTGATGGCAAGTCTCTCGAACCTCCTGTCATCTGTCGGTTCCCTATCGATACCTCTTTTCTTGTGATGATGTTGTTGGAAATAGGTCACTGTTTGATCTTATTTCTGTCAGTGTTTTCCGTTTTAAATGGCCGTTTCCACTCTTTTGCAGAATGAGTCAGCAGAGAAGTTTCCAGCCTGTGCTGAGCACCAGAGTGTAAAGTCGGTGCATGGGTGTGTGCCTGGCATTCGGCCAGCTCAGGGGGACCCTGCTTCTTGGCTCAGGCAGGGGCAACACTTTCTGCCTGCAGAGGTGAAGCCTCATGGCGGATGGGAAAAGAGGGTAGAGTAAGAGCAAACCCCGGAACGCTGCAGGGACGGAGGCCACATGGCATGTGTTTCTTGAGGACCCCGGGGGCTGCCCGGCCCGCCCCACACACAGTCCCCCTCCATGGCCGGTGACGGTCCCTTCCGGGTTGTGAGGCACGTCCTCAGCCTACATCTGGGAGTCTTGCCACGTGCCCCACCCCACTTCTGTGCAGGACGCACGTACCAGGCTCACCGCCCAGGGGCCCAGGTCCAGGAATCGTCCGAGCAAGTCCAGGGCTCTCAGCCGGTGCACCTGGCTCAGCAGCACCTGAGGAAGAAGAACAGGACGGTGTCACTGCAGGGCCACGCATCATGCCATGGGGCTGGCCGGGCAAGCTCACACCTGCCCCTGGCTTCGCGCCTTCATTCACCTGCGGCAGGTGCTCCTTCCTGTGCAGTTCCAATTTTTCATTAACAGCTAAAATACGTGCCCTGCTGAAAGTATTAGAACAAATACTTTTTAACTGCATTTAAACTATATTATTGTTATCTATCATTGCATTTCTCATCTCTTTTTAAAACTAAATAAAACACCGTGGCTTTGATTCTGCATCACCCCCCGATGCACACCTCCCCACGGCTCGCTTTTTCAATTCTTATCCAGTTTTTGCTATTATAAATAGTGCTGTGATAAATGTCCTAACAGGCATATTTCTGCACATTTACATGGTTTTTCCCTAGGACAAACCCAAGGGTCAGAGCTATATACTTTTATTACCAAATTATCCCCTAGTTGAACTAGCTTGCACTTCCAACGACGCGGGTGGGCGCTCTCTCCCCAGGCCTTTGCTGACCACAGGGCACAGGACGAGGGCTTGCTGTGTATGCTCTGGTTATGTGACCTTGGGCAAATTACTTGACTTCTCTGAACCTTAATTTCTTAATTTGTAAGAAAGGACAACACAGAACAGAACCCCGGAGGTTTTATTAGATATCAGATTAAGAGCTCCTGGGCACCAGAAGCCCACGCCAATACGATGGGTAAAAATAGCCTTTGGATCTGAATTTCCTTGACTACAAGTGAGGTTGATTATCTTCTGTCACGGGTTAAGTGGCTATTTCTCCAGTAGACTGGCCACACGTGCCTTGACTTTCCTGCTTAAATTTTTGGCCTTTCCTTAATGATGTGAAAGAGTTCTTTATAAAGAGCAACCTTTGCCACATCTTTTTCTCTTGTTTTCTTTGTTATGTCAGAGTCTAAAATTCCTGATGGGGTCACTTATATTGACTTCTCCCTCATGGTCTTTACACTCAAGACCACGGAGACCCCTGAAGGGATTCTTCTGTCTGCTGCTGCCCCAGCCACCCAGTGTGTGTTTGTGGGGCATGACGGGACGGCGGGGAGACCCCTCCCACCATTAATCAGCTGCAGAGACAGACAGACAGCCACACTGCAACAATCCTCTGTGACGGTGGGCAGGGCTGTGAATCATGTGAGCCCCCACTCTACCTGGGGTGCAGCCAGATCCCAGCGGGGAGGCGGTGTGTGGGGTTCCTGGGCAGCAGGCAGAGGGGAGGGGAAAGCTTGGGGTGTCTGAAGATGGGTCCTAGGCTGGGGGTTTCCTGAGAGGAGCAGCAGTGAGCTGTCCAATGTGGTTGCTGGGGGGATGGACTGGCCGGAGGCTGGATGGGGGGCAGAACGGGGTGGATATGACCCTGACCGATGGGGAGGAAGAGACCCAAGAGGGCCGGGGACGTGCCCATGGAACCTGATGGCCGACAGAGAAGGTGAGTCGGGGAGGGAGACTCCGGAAGAGAAGGTTTGGAGTGAGGTCAGAGAAGGGATGGGCAGATAGGCCAGTGAGGCCAGGCCAGGCATCACAGGGCGGTGCTCCTGGCGGAGGAGAAGCTGGGTAGCGGGATCAGTGAGGGAGGGAAGGCTCCGGTGGTGTCACCTGCTCCTGCAGGTCGGTAGCAGGACCCGGGAAGACAACCTGTGGGTACAGGTGTGGATCATGTTGGTGTCAGGGGGAGGACGCTGAGCGGAGCTGAGTGGAATGGAATGGGGGTGAGGAAATGGGGCAGCCAGGGCTCCCATGAGGGGCAAACACGAACCGGAGGGACAGGCGGGGAGGGGTCTTGACAGCACCAGGTCCAGAGGACAGGCAGCCCAGGGGCCGGGAAGTGCAGGAGAAGTGGCTGCTGGCCGTGGCCCCTGGAATACCATCTTCCCTCAGCCAGTACCTGCTCCAGACCCACGTCCACACCTCTGCCTCCAGACGGGCGCAGGTGTTTGGGGGTGCTGAGTTTCTGATTAGGAACAGGGAGGTCATGGGGGGCCCGATCCCTCTCCCACTGGACTCGTGGCTAGCATGCCCCACTGCTGCCTGAGGTCAGGAGGTCAGGAGGGCAGTCGGCGGGAAGGTGCGGGCATTGGGGCCGCGCAGGCCTGGTTTTCGTCCTGTCATTTCCTGACGGTGCAGCTTAGAGCTCGTAACCTCTGGAGACTTCCGTGTCCTCAGCCAGAGAGGTGCAGGCGATGACCTATGACTTGGGCTCATTTTCAAAGCTGAATGAGACGAGGTCCGTGGAAGCACCTGGCGCATGCTGTCCACTGCGAGGGCGCGCCCTGGACACTGACCTCCCGGCGTGGGCATGCAGCTCAGGATGCCTCCCCTTTCGCAAACCACTCACTGACTGTCTTTGTTCTAAAGGAAACAAAGCTGCCCGAGGTGCTAGTTTCCGGGTGACCCAGGCAGAGCCGGGCCTGGCACCAGGTTTGTGAGCGCAGCTGCAGTCTGTCAGAAATCAAAGGCGGCAGCCGCTAACGCTGGTGGAGCCCAGGAGATGATTCCCTTTGTCATTTAAACTGCTAAGCACGGATACGGCTGTTTTCTAGGGCAAACGCTAGAGCGATGTGCGGTGGAAGGACGGGCAGCCCAGGCCCAGAACCCTGGCCGTGCACAGGGATGGTCCGTCTCGTGCGTGCGCTGGCCGCTGGGGGGGCGAGGCCCCACGGCGGCGTCTTCCTGGCAAACCCACCAGCGAGCCAGGAGCCCCGTTCACAAGGCCGGCGGCGACGCGACCTGCTGACACGCACCAGACGGCCTTCAGCAAGGTGGGACTTTGCGTCGTGGCGATTCATGTTTCATGGAAAAATAAACATGGTCAGGGGTGCCTGGGTGGCTCAGTCGTTAAGCGTCTGCCTTCGGCCCAGGTCATGGTCCCAGGGTCCTGGGATCGAGCCCCGCATCGGGCTCCCTGCTCCGCGGGAAGCCTGCTTCTCCCTCTCCCACTCCCCCTGCTTGTGTTCCCTCTCTCCCTGTGTCTCTCTCTCTGTCAAATAAATAAATAAAATCTTAAAAAACAAAAAAAACATGGTCAATAAAGACTCCTGGGGAAAATGTCATGTGTTACATCGTCTTTCTGATTCCTTCTGTTCATTTATATTAAAAATAATTGAAGGCTACCATAAACTAAGATTTATGTTAAAATAAGGACTGGCTTTTGTTTGTACTTTTTATGACCATTATTCCTGTTTGAGATGGGCCGGGATCTGGGGACACGAGAGGCAAGTGGTGAACGGAATGTTCCCGTCTGTGGCGGCGTGAACACCCACGTAACATGTGAACGCCCACGCTACACTTTGTGCGCCTCGAGCACAGACGGCGCTCGGGCACCGGGCTGAGGCTTCTTGGTGGGGCCAATTCTTACAAAAACAAGACTCTGAAGCTCCAACCCTGGCGGACCGTGGGGGACCCTGCGGGCCAGGCGCCCGGGAACCTGCCGACTAGCTTCCAGAGCTACCCATGTCTGTAATACGTGTAACAATGACACCCCAGTTGCTTTCCTGCTGTCGCCTGAGAATGACCCTGCGCTTTCAGACCAAAAATCCTATTTGTAAATAAAAGGAGGCAGTGAAAGCAAACAGGCTTCCTGATGAAGTGCCCGGATGGACTCTCGAGGTCTGGAGGTACTAATGCTGTCCTGCGAAACCCCTTCTCTCCCTCCTACAACATGCCGGTCCTTCCCTCCCGGTCTGGGGCTTCTTTGTGCCCTGGCCAACCGAGGGGGCGCAGACAGTGATGTCATGTCCACTGAGAGACCGTGAGCACCTGCCCTTGCGGTGCTGCGGGGATCGAGAGACTTCCTTCCTATCCCTTCTTCTAGAGGCAAGAAAAGACCCCGGGGCTGGTCAGGGAAAGTTATTTCCAAGCTTACATTCACAGGAGGGACTGCAAATCAGCTGGCCTGAGAAGACATTTCGTTTGACACTGCAGGTTATCAGCTAAAGCCTCTGAGTCTTCAGGCACAGAAAATTCTCCCTGGCTTGTGGGAAAAGCAGCAGGGATTGGAAAAGCCACAAAGTCTGCATTAAAATTCTTCTTTCCTTAAGCAATTCTTTCTGACTTGCTAAGGCCCTGGAGAATAATTTATGGGTAACGGGGTCCAGGCTTTGGCAAAAATAAACTTCCTTAAGAGAAAGCAGGATGAAGTTAACTGAACTAATGAGAAAGAGGCCGACCCTGTGGGCCTGGTGCTCGTCTGCACTCCGTCCTTCCCTTCTTGTTAAGTAAAGGTTCCCGCATTGATCCAGGTTGGGCATAGCCCAGGAGACTGCCTGCCAGGATGATGAAGAGCCTGCTGCTTACGGCTGAGAGAGCACACACACAATGTCTCCCCTCCGTCCTCTCAGAGCGCTGCCCCTCACTTCGGCACCAGAAAGTTGGCTCTATTAGGGCCTCTCCTTCCCTGAGGGAATGTGGATTGTAAATGGAACGTTAAAAAGAAACGTGGATAGCAGGCCATGTACAGCAGGCCTCTCTGCCCAACCCAGAAGACCTGATTCCATGTGCTTGGCATCTGGCCCCCGCTTTGGAAAGGACGGATGTCACTCGGTCATGCTGTCGAAATCACGGAAGGTCAGTGGTACCCTCACAGGTGAACATGCTGGTGACCCAGAAGGCGCTGGAGCCCAGCACGTCCCACCTGTGCCCCAGCCGTCCCTGGAAATGTGCCCGTTCACCCCCAGCACCGCGAGTACGCGCTGAGGGAGGGAGCGCTGGTGGCTCTGCCACACGGTCAGCTGTGTTTTATCCTTATTACTGACTCTCTTTTTATTTGTTTTGGCTTCAAAAATGTGCTTGTTTACAGCTCACCCTGCGAACTCGGGATCGTCCTAATCTGGAAGCTAACAATCTCTATGCTCTATTCGTAACCTCAATCATTGTACACAATGCTGCAGCCTGTGGCTACTCCGGGCCCCCGATCGTCTCTGCAGCACGTCGACCACATTTCCAGCACCCGTCCTCCCCGGCCCCCTCTGCCGTCTGAGGGTCCCGGCACACAGGCCTGAACCAGGTGAAACCTCTGGTTCTGGGGCCTGCAAATGGTCTTCAGGGCCTGCTGAGCAGCAGACTCCGAGGCAGTCGACCACGCCCTTTCCACAAATACACCTTCACCGACACAAAAGTTCTGTGAAAACTTCCTCATCTTCCCACCTGTGAGGCACTCTGGTATTCTGCCATTCTCCCCCATCTGAACCGCTAGCCAAATAAATTAGCAGAACGAGACCCACAACACTGAGCTTCCAACCACTAGGGGGGCACAGTCTTTGTGTGAGCATTGACACAGGCCACTGGAGGGTCTGGCACATGCCCTCCATGGAAGGGAGGGCAGGGCTTTGGGTCCAGGCTGCCCGCCACCCAGTCAATGACCCGCAGTCCACGGGCACCTGGCGAGGAGGCACGAGGGCCGTCTGTGACATGCTCACAGCTCCTGCCCTTTCCTCCTGGGTGGACTGGCAGCTCATGTCCTTCCAAACAGAAGGGCCTGATGCCACTGAGCACATTCGCTGCAGACTTCTGTGGATCCCCCGGAAAGGGCTGCTGACTACAACCCAAATTAGTATTTAAATGAGAATGGGGACGGGAACTCTGACATCCCCAGGAAAGCCCTCCCCAGAATAAGTCTGCGGTGGGACTCAGTGACCTCTGAGGGATCTGACTGATGTCCCCGAGAGCCACCTGGCTGAGAACACAGCCACGCACACATATCCGCACACCCGCACACACATCCCTGGCTCCGGTTCCTTCCCTGCAACGCGCTCAGCCAATCGGCGGATCTGAAGAAACTCACCTGCAGAACAATGGGAAGTTGCTCGGGTGGGTTCCTGTTCTCCACGCCCATTGTGAGCCACACCTGGAATGCAGTCAGCTGCTCAGCAAAGAAGGGGCTGTGCTGTGGGACAGGCGGGGAGCATTAGTTAGGGACCCCCGTTCCTTATCAGCTCTGTCCTGACGCACCCACCCGCCCCATCAACGCAGCCCCTGCGCCTGCCCAAGTCCGCAACGGTCCAGGCGAGGGAGGTCAGGGCAGGACCGCAGCAGGGGAGCTGGCGAGGGTGACAAGGGCAGAGCAGGGGGCGTGTGTGAGCAGACCACACAGGGGCAGGACGACACTGTTGAGATCCCAGATAACTCTTGGCCAGAGCCCCAGGAAGGGGGTCCCTGGGCTGAGGTGCGAAAGGAGCTGAGAGAAGAGTGTTTGGGGGAGAATGTGGGGAATTCTGCCCTGGGCATGTTGAGTTCGAGATGCCTACTGGACACCCTGTGGGCACGGGGCTGAGCTCACAGGGCAGGAGAGAGGTCTGCACGGGAGGCGCAAATTCTGAGAGAAGCGAGGAGGAGCAGGGGGCCCAGGCTGAGCCCAGATGCCAAGGGCGGTTAAGTGCGGAAGGAACATGGGGTGGCGGGCAGGCGGACAGAGCCTGGTTCTGCCTGGTTCTGCGGTGACTGGCTGAGCAGTGTGGAGGTGCAGCCTCGGGCACAGTGGAGTGCACTGGGAAGGGAAGATAATCTGGAGAGTCCAGTGTAGACGGTTCTGTGAGGGGGAAGGACAGAAATGGAGTGGGCTGGAGGGGACAGGGGCCACCTGGTCAGGAACTCCAGTTTAACGGTGGGAGGGTGAGGCGCGTCTGTACGTGGGTGAAGCAGTGGGGGCGGGCAGGGCGGCTGCTCCACCACGAGCTGGGGAGGGCTCTCTGCGGGCGGGAGACGGGGAGGCAGACGGGCCTGGATGCAGGGACGTGGGCACACATGGCAGGGCTCACAGGGGTCTCTCCATCACTTCTATTTCTCAGTGAGACAGGAGGGGAGGACACGGTCGAGCAGAGTGGCATGGGAAGGAACTGTGTGTGGTGACCTCAGTGGGGACACAGGGGTTCTGAGTCCTGCCTGTATGTGGGCACAGGCGGAGGGAACGGGCACCGAGTCACCCAGAGTTGCGATGTACGCAGGAGCCCTGAGGTCAGTGGAGGGAGGGGCCAGCAGGCGGCAGGGCTGCTGGACAATGCACTGGGGTCAGAGTCAGAGTGATGGGGGTGCAGGGACAAGCTGGACAGCCAGCAGTGGGGGCATGGAGGTGGTCTGTCCTTACTGGCCCAGCGGGGGGGGGACGCCTTTACCCGCAGTGACAGGGACCGGGTAAAGCACAGGAACGGCTCAGGCTGAGGGAAGGTCTGGGAACCGAGAAGCCGGGCAGCAGCAGGATGGCTGGGTTTTTCACTCTGACAAAATCACTTTCACCTAACACACAGTTCTGCTGTCCCTGAGCCCCAAACAAGAAGAATCCCAAGTTATAAATCTCTGCCTCCCATCCCTATCCTCCCTGTCCCACGGGGGAAGGTGAGGCTGTTTCAGAGGTGTGTCTGTGAGTAAGGAAGGGGGGCGGGAAGGTGGGAATGTGGCTGTGGCCTGGGGTTCTGGTACATGTGGACCTGTGTGGACATGTGTGTTTACACGACTCTAAGCCGTGGGCAGACCCAGGCCTGCTCACTCCACGCCGTCCACGGAGGAGCCTGGTGGTCAGAGCCACAGTGCTCCCTTAGAAAAGTCTGTCACGTGAGAAGCCAGCGGAGGACACGCACCACCCAGGAATCCATGTTCCTGCAAAGTCAGCTTGCATCACGTGAACCAAATCTGGAGGGCAACCTGTGAATTGGGATGGAGCCCCCAAACCGGCTTTCCTGTTTTTAAGTGTGAATTATTCATCAATTGATTAAAAACAGCAGCCCCGTTAAGCTCTCCCTCCCCACAGGGAGGGAGGAGGGGAGCTCAGGTAATTCACATCATTCCAGCTCTTTTCCCTTCCTTCCAAGTTAGTTTTTGAATTACGGATGTTCGCATGTAGCTCACTGCTGAAAAAACCGTTCCGCACAGCAAGAAGGACAAGCATTCCTCATCTCTTCACCCAAAACTGTCCAAAGGGAAAGCGCCTGCCATCGGAACACGCAGTGAGGTTTGGTGTGCTCCTCATTGTGGGGAAGCCCCCCAACACAGGTGGGGCTCAGCGTCCCAAAGGACGCTCCAGGGAACACCCTGAGAGCTGCCCCACGTGCGTCTGACGATGACTAAGAGCTGGGGCCTGGGCCAGACCTCCAAGATTACCTCCATCATGTCAATGCTGCTGTGCAGATTGTGGGGAGACCGGAGACCAGGAGGGGCGTCCAGAGGACAGCTCATGCAGGCCTGGATGGAGGCTCTGAGTCATGGGGCCATGTGTCCAGGGCCTCCCAGGACAATTCTGAGGCCAGGTGGGCCACTCCACGGTCAGCCCACGGGTCAGATGGCCCGGGCCTGAAAACAGGTGCAAGGGGAAAGGACAAAAAGCGGGGGGCCAGATGGGCACAAAGAGCCACACTTGACCACTGGGGAACCCAGAAAGCCTTTTGCTGTCATTGTTGAGAGAGAGGAAACGGTTAATCTCAACACCCTTCCTCCTCATCCCCCTTGGCGTCCCTGGTCCAGACACACTGACACTGGCTGGTGCCATCCTGACTGTACGGTGACATACTCGCTCCTCATGATGACCTCACCACTTAGAAGAGGAGATAAAACCGCAGTGGCCAGGAGCATTTGGATTCCAGCCCTGTGTCAGAACTCAGCCTGCAGAGGGCTCTCTTTAAGCCCCTCAAGAAAGTCCATTATCCATGCTTCCCACCATGTGCAAATGCTCCTCCCCTCCCCTATGTCAGCAAATGCTGATTCTCATCGGGCTCCTTTCCATTGTTGACTAAAATCTGTCTTCCCAACCACTGACCTTGGAAGAGTGACATACATGCTGGGCTTTGCTTTAGGGTATCTAACAATAAGGTTTTAAGATGAAGCCAGTAATTTATAGGAAAATTATTAGAACAAAGTAGTGAATTTAATAAAGCTGCTGCACAAAATCACCTATAAGCCCTATGTACACAAAGAAAAACAGTAAATGGCATTTAGGAATATACTATTTATAGTCATGTTGACGGATGGGAAGACTCAACATTGTAGAGACGCCCCCAAATCCATCTATGGATCCGTGTAATCTCTGTCAAAATTGCTTTCATAATCAAGCGTGCTCAGTACCCATGCAAGGACAAAGTGACCAACTGGGCAGAGCAGAGAACCCAGAAGCAGCCCCACAAAGATGGTCGCCTGATTCGCTGTAAATAGCACTGGGCGAACTGAACATCCATGTGTGGAAAAGCGTATCGCGAGCCCTACTTCACACCATCCATATAATTAATCCCAGACAGACTGCAGTTCTAAGGGTAAAAGTAAAACAATCGAGCTTTCAGAAGAAAAAGAGAACACCTTCTCAGGGGTGTGCATCTCAAAGTAAACATTTCTTAAGCAGGATACCAAAAGTCTTAAGCATGAGAAAAAAATTGGCAAATTGGATTATGTTAAAACAAGAAACTTCTGTTCAAGAAAAAAAAATACTGAAAAAATGAAAATAAAGTCCAGAGCAAAAGAGAGAGAGAGAGAGAAAAAAAGATATTCGCAATGAGTGACAAAGGATTTGTATTCAGAAGATATAAACGATCACTACAAATCCATAGGAAACACACAAAAGAACAATCAAAAGACTCAATCAGGCAGTTTACAAAAGAGGATATTCAAATGGCCAACGAAAATACAGAACAATGCTCAACACTATTGACCATCAGGGAGATACAAGATAAAATTTCGGTGAAACACCTCTCACACTGAACCAGAATAGCCAAATAAGGGGAAAAAGGGGTAGAAAGTATCAAGCATTTATGAGGATACAGGGCAACGGAAACACTCACAAGGTGTGGGTAGGACTGTAAACTGATGCGGTCACTTTGGAAAACTGCCTGGCAGCATCTACTAAAACTGGCCATATGAATGCTGGCGACCAGAAATTTCACTCCCAATGTGTATCCCTGACATAAATGCACCAAAGGCAAGTAAGAAATTAGCAGCACCCAGGGTGGGCTGGGACCAGCTTGCAGTAAGAGAAGCATTCGCCTTAGGAACAAGATTTAAAGGCACAACAAAAAGCTCAGTAATTGAGATTAAAAAATACTTTAATGCAATATTTAAAAAAATGCGAAAATCCATAATGAACAAAATATCAAAATTTCAAGTAAAGACAGCCTCAGAATTACTGATTTCTCCTTTCCCTCAGGCTCTAATGACTCGGCCTGGCACTGGCCAGCATTATTTGTGGGGGCTGCAACCTGGAAACTCAAAATGCCCACTGGCCAGAGGAGGGGTACATGGCCCCTGGAGAACCCTACGCTGTGACGAGAGCTGCAACCACGGAAGCAGACGTCGTGTTGAACGAAGGCAGTCAGATGCAAAGGCTACATACATCCTGTAGGATTCTATTTACCCAAGTGCACAAAACCAGGCAAGAAAGTAGTTACCCGAGGGGAAAGCCGGTAGAAGGTGGCAGGAAGGGCCTTCTGGGAGCTTCTAACATGTAGCCGCTTGATTTGGGTGCTAGTTACTTGAGTGTGTTCATATTATAAAAACTCCTCAAGCCACACGTTTACGGCGTGCAATTTTCTCTATGTACATTCTGCTCCCAAAAAAGTGAAAGCAAAATAAAAAAGCTAGCATGTGGTCTACATCAGTTACCCCTCCCTGTCACAATTTGGGGGAAATGATTCCCACATGTAGAATACTGATTCCAGCAGATTAGAAATGAAGCACTGAGATCCTTGGAAACATACCTGGCACTGGAGTGGAAGGATAATAATACAGAGACTGTGTTATTTTACATGCGACTATATAGTTCTGATTCTCTAAGGGTACAAAGTAAAACATTACACCGTACAAAAAGCCAAAATCATGTTAGGTTTTCCAAACACATGCTATGGCGACAGGCCCTGGCCTCCTTTGGCGAGCTGAGGCACCGGGGAGGGCTACCCCACTGTGGTGGAGGGGAGGCCAGGGCTGTCCCCACGGACCCCTGTGACTGTGCTCAAGCCCGGTCCCTGCCTCAGAGCTTAGGTCCAACGGGAAGGGGACCCCCGGCTGATGCCAAGCACACTGGTGAGAGCCGAGTGAAGGCTCTGCCAGCTTCCTCTTCAGGGTTTAAAAATGCAAGGCAGTCTGCAACGTAACTTGTGAGTGTGTTTAAAAAAAAAAAAAAAAAAGGGCAGCTGGGGGGGGGGATGGAAATGCCCAGCAAGTGTGGCAAATGTTGACGGCAGGACTAAGTGGTGGGCATACAGGCGCTCACTGTACAATCCTCTCAACAGTGCTGTAGGTTTGGAAGTTTTCAAAATAAAATGTGAAAAATGTCAAGTAATAAAGAAGAAGGAAATAGGAGATAAGAGAGGGAGGCCTCTTAGCTCATCACCCCCACCAGGGATGTCAAGATCATCTGAGGAGTTACACGTACACACACACACCACACAGATATGCACACATGTACACAGACATCCCACAGAGATACACACATACACATACGTGTACCCTCCACACCCCATGCCTGACCTGAGCACTCAGCCTGTATGAACTCCTTTAGTCCTCCTATGCCCCTTTAATTGCAAACCACCCTGATTCCCCTGTAAAACGAGGAAACTGAGGCACTGGGGAGCGAGCCTGCCCCTGTAGTCTTGAGTGGGGTCAGAGATGAAGGTGTGGGTAGAGAAAGCCAGTGGCTCTGACCCTCCAGCCCCACCCTCCATGGCCTAGAGCCACTCACTTTGCTCTGCTGCCCTGGACCTCCCAGACCTGGAAGCCTCCCTGACCCTTGGGGTCAGAAGGTGCATGTGCGCAGACGTGAGTGACCCTCCTCCTTCCTCAGGGCCCTTGAGGGAGGGGCTGGGTCTGGTGCCCATGCACTCCGACTCGATACATGAATCCTGAATGAAAACACAGAGGCCGGGAAGCAGATGAAGCAAGGGTGACTCTGAGTGAGGGGCTGTGCGACCCCTGGTGAGTCAGTCCCCTGAGAGGCCTGGGGACCAGATGTTCCCTCAGTGCTGAGCTTTACACCCTCAGGTTCTAGTCAGGAGTTTTGGGAAACCCATAATCCATTCCAGTTAAAAGGCAGAGCCTGGAACACGGGGTCAGGGAGCGTGCATTAAGAAAAGCAGATTGACAAGAACATCACTTTTAAGAGAGAACATTTCCTGAGCTCACCATTTCAAAATCTCGAACCCCTGGCTGATGTAATCTTTCAAACTTCCACTAACGGCACCTTTTCCCAGGCGGGCGAAGAAAATCTGACGACCCAGAGCCCTAGGGGCTCTGCAGACCAGGGGCCCAGGGACAGAGCCCCCCTGGTGGACCACGCGGATGCCCTTCTCGGGACTCACCCGAAATGCGGTGCCTTCCTCGATGATGGTTGGCAGCTGAGAGAGGCAAATGTCGACGGCAAGGTCCCAGGCTTGCCTGCGGAGAGAACAGAGGCCTTACTGACCGCTTCTCCGGGAGAGGCCCTGGTTGCGTCTGGGCGGAGCCATGGCCGCGGGTCCTCAGGAGAAGCAGGAAGACATCTGGAAGCCCACTAGAGCCATTTGTTTATTTAACATTGGTTCTCTTCAAATTTACATGAGAAGAGCTTGGGAAAACTAAAGGGACTCGCCTCACTTTCACTGTAGCTTCAGCCCCGCACTTGATGGCAACAGGCTGCCCACACCCACAGAGCAGCCGTGGCCCCGCGGTGGCTGGACAGTGACAGGGGCACAAATACCCCATGCTGCTTCATCAGCAACGGCCAGTGTGGTGCCAGAAGGAGGTGGGTCCGTCAGTGGACCCCCCGTCCTGAGCGTCCCCCCGCCCCAGAGTCAGGACTGGCCCTGCACCACCACCCTGCCCAGTGCAGGGCCTGGACCTGTGCCCACGGGAGCCTCTCGGGGACGAGGCTGGCAGTGCTTATTTGAGGGGATAGCAAGTCTCTCCCATGTGTGACCCTGGCCACCTCTCCACCGGTTTCTCAAGGCATCGGGACCTGGCTCAAAACACGTACAACATGGCGAGAGCACCTGCTGGCCTGGCTCCGGCGCATGTGGCTCCAGCTCCCCGGGTTCTTGGGAGACCTGGGGTAGCAGGCGCCCTGGTGGGGCCCCGATCAACAAGGGATGCTCATAGCGTTCAGTGTTAGTTCTAAACTGATGCAGATGATCACCTCCCTCTCTCTACAGCCACGGATGGAAGCATGGACACTGGGGACACAGGGGTTCCTTCGCCCCTGCTCTGCCCCTTCCCTTCCTCATGGAGACAAAGTGGGGATCAGCACGCAGATCTGGTTTTCAGCACGGCCGCCTCTCCTCCCAGGGAAGTTCCGGAGAGGTGGGATTCCACCTACTGTTTATGAGACTGGCGGCCCCGTTTCTCCACATCCCCAGAGACGACCACACTGGGAATGAAAAATGTAAACAACCAGAAACACAGGAAATGTGTAAGACAAACAAAAGCCTAGAGGGCTCTCTGTCATTACTGAAATACATGGAATATATTCCAGTTTTCCCGACCGGCCCCTCTGAACAAGCACGCCCTTCCCCCACCAATCTAATTAAGAGGCAATCAGCGCGTAATCAAAAGTGCCTCAAAGAACAGGCAATAAATAGTTCCCATATGCTCCATAAGTGCCCAGGCTGCAGGCGAAATGGTTCTTCAGCAGCGCTGAGGGAGATATCTGCTCTTTGTTAGACAGAAGCAGAGTCAATTACTGCAATTAAACCCTATAAAAATTCCTTGACTTTAATCAAATAAAAACTTTGAACTTCAGGAGTTGGAAGAAAGTGTGTACAAGCTGGGGGCAGGGAAGTGTGAAGTGGGCGCAGGGGGGTGTCCAGGGCGCTGGCTGCGAAGCCTGGCTCTGGGCCCCAGCAGTCAGCTACAGCGCTATGGGCGTGCCTGGGAACCATGCCTAGATAGGCAGCGCCCTGCCCTCTCTCAGCCCCAGCTCACCAAGACCACGAGGCAGGAAGAATCCTACCCCGAAAAGGCCCCCACCCCCGGCAGCTGTCCATGGTCCTGGCTGGGTGTTAGGGACAGAGTATTGGGGGAACCAGGCTGCACTGGGAGAGGCCACCAGGCGGTCTCCTGATGCCGGCTCCCTCCCTCCAGAGAGTGAAAGCCCCGTGGAGCCCCATCAGGGCCGGGGTGGGGAGGGGTGGGGGGGTGGTGACAGTCCTTCCGAGAGTGTGCTCTGCGTCAGCACTGGCCAGCCTGACAGCTCCCGGAAGTGAGTCCTCAAGCACCCAGGATGTTTCATTTGTGACAGGGACTCTGGGGGCTGCGAACATGGCAGGGAGCCCCGGAGCTGAGAGCGAGGCAGAGAAGCTGCTCAGGGCCATGGAGAGAGGGACACAGCTGTGTGAGTGAGAGAGAAAAGGGACTTGGCCCACGGTGCTGAAAATGGCAGCACTCGGGAGAACATCGAAGACCTACGGAAGCCGGACGGTCAAACGTGATGACCGGTGCGCGTGGAGCTGCAGCAGGCCGGTGACCCTCTCCAGGCCTCTGGCTGTTGGTGCTTACGAGGGGAAAGGTCCACTCAGGGGACCTGAGCTCCCACGAAAGCCCAGCAGCACAGTGGCGCTCTCTGCCAGCGTCCTTTCAGTTGGCTAAAGCCGGCTGCATTTTCTAGGGTAAGATCGAAATGAATGTGGAGTCTTAATTCGGGTTCTCACTCAGGGAGAGTGGGAACGTGAATCCTGGGAAGCCTGAGGCCGTGGCGGTGGGCTGCCGGGCTCCGTGCGCTCTGGCGCCCCGGCAAGCGCCAACCCGGGAGGGTGTCTGCGTTCACACTTCCCACTGCCCACGAAGCGGCTGCACCGGCACATCGTGGGGGGCGGGGGGGGGCGACAGCCTGACCGGCTGATCCGATCCCGGTGGTGTGGAGCAGTGGTTCCCTGCGCTGTGGGCTGCTCCATGAGTCACTGCCCGGAAAACGTGCCGTGCAGGCAAGAGCTCGGGTTTTCAGGAAACGGGCCTCTGATGGCAGCCGCCCAAGGAGTGGGTTGGCAGAAGAGCCTTCCAAGATTGCGCGGCCTCCATCTGCAGCCATCGCTCAGCGGGAGAGGCGCCCTCGACAGGAACGGAAAGCACAGGTTATTACTGTGGAGAGAGGCGAGGTTTCGGGACCTGCAGAAATCGAAAGTGAAGGAGAACGAGTCCCTGATGGCTTCACATCAAAAATTCAACAGGAGCCCACGCCGAGCGCTTCATCATTAGCGCCCCGCCTGAAGTAAAGTGCAAATGTAGATTACGTTGTGTCTTAACCTCAATTTCTGCTCGGCTTTGTTCCCTTCTTTCCCCTGCTCAAAATTCAACTTCTCCATCACCATCCAAGGACTATATAACTGGACGGCACGTTATTTATTGCAGGCGCTCTCTCCAACAGCCTTGGCTGTGGGCTCCCTGGGAACGCACAGCTCTGGCCTATTTACAAGGAGGGGGAGAAGGAGCAAGGGGCACTGTTTTCATGTGTTTTGTCACCAAACCAGCTCTGCTGTAAGCCCACGCGAGCAGCGAGCACCCAGTCGCCTCGGCAGAACCTGAGCACAGCTGAGCACGACCTTCTTGGTGTCTGGGCCTCATGTTCTCCCACCTCTGCACCTGATCCCACCGCCTGTTCCCTCACTTCCTGTATGGACAGGAGTGTGAGCCAGACACCTGCCACCCGGGGCGTTCCCCGCCTCCCTGGCTGAGGTGCATGAGAAACAGCCACCAGGCGACAGCAGAAACGAGCTCTGCCCACGGGTTGCCACTGCAGGGCAGCCGGAAGCCCGGGTCCCGGCAGCTCACACTCAGGCTACGTGGAAAGAGACTCTCCCTCACGAAGCCACTGGATTCTGCATTGCCAACTAACCTGTATTTCAACCACTAGCTCTATCCTCCGGCAGGGGAGGGGGAGGAGGCTTCCCACTGCAGCCGAGTCAGCGTATCAGCAGGGGTGAGGCTGCAGGCCCCACATCACTGCCTGACCCGGTATTTATACCCCGTATTTCTGACCACTGACTTTGACTTTATAAAGAAATAAAGATTATCACCATCTCAGGTGGTTTCCTACTCCCTAGATCTCCACTGGGGTAGCATGGCTGAACTTGAAGCCTTCCTGCTAAATTCATCTGGAACACCAGGACAGTCCAGAAAGCACGCCTGTGCTCATCTCCTTAGAAACCATCTTAGCAAGCGCAGGAACCGCAGCCAAAGCAGGGCTGACACCCCATGTCTGGGAAATGCAAGTGCAGACAAACACTTCCCCCAAGCCCCGGAAAGAGAGAGGAAACATGCAAGCCTGACCTTCGTGCTCTCTTCCCACCTTTACGTGTGTCGGTTTTTTTAGTGTGTGGGCGAGTTGTGTATGGGACCAAGACTTTGTCACCGTGGACACCCCCTGGGAAGCAAAGACTGTCTGTGTGGGTGTTCTAGCTGCCCCTGGTATGAACGGAGAGCAAGGCTCGTCCAAAATGGCCCCATGGGAAAGCCGCAGGTGGACGTTAAAGCCAGTCAATACAAGGGGTCCAGGACTTGGGTCACTTTTGACAGAGAACTTGGGAAAACCATTTTAAAAACTGGCATCACTCCTAATGTGGGGGGTGGTGGAGTCTATTTACCACTGGGTGAATCCCCTTGAATTCTGTGTGTGCTCAATGAATTTGCCCTGGCCAGAAACCCCTGTGTCTCCACGTGCTTTGGTGGCAGTGACGGGAGGGAGCGCCAGCATGGTGGGTCCCGTGGCAGGCCAGCTGCTCATCCAGGAGCCCAGGACCATGGTGCTGCCTCGGCACAGATGCGGGAGCCGGGAGGGCCTGCACTGGGAGAGGCCACCAGGCGCCGAGGGCAACTGATCAACCAGACGACATTTCTGGCCATTACTGCTTCATTATGTTCCTACAAGCATCTCCTTCTTGAAATCTACAGCCTGATTTCACATTCAGCTCCTTATCAAAGTCGGTTAATGGTATAATTTTCAGCATTTAATGGGATTGACTAATGTTTACTCTTTGGCCACAGACTCATGCTGGCACTGTCGTTAGGAAAATCCCATCTGGAGGAACCGTGTGTTGTACGCACACGACTCTCCTCCTTGGAAATCTCATCACCACTGATTTCTGTAAGAGAACCCTGTAGTTTTACTTACACGGCATTTCTCAGCATATCAGGATAGGAAGCCATGATCTCAAGCCTTTCAAAAAAAGATTCCAATTGGAGAGGACCCTTGGATGCGCACAGTGAAGCAGGATGGGCTCATGGAAGGAGTGCAGGCCGTCGTGCCAAGATGTGGGCAGGCGGCACCACCATGGATGCCTTCCCACCACATGGCTACCAGGCTTCAAGGGCCCGGGGGGCACCAAGGTGCTGAATTCCCACTTCTACCCCAAGGGAATCCATGGTCGTGGTCTCCCAAAGTGTCCCTAGCGGGCTGCAATGGGTCCCCCATGGGTTTGGTCTGGTCCTCAAAAAGTTTTTTCAAAGTACTGTACTGGCTATGAACATACGTACATATGTATGTATGTATTTAGATTTACTTATTTATGTGAGAGAAATAGAGAACACATGTGCATGTGTGCGGGGGGCAGGCATGGGAGAGGGAGAGAAAATCCCAAGCACGCTCCCCGCTGAGCACAGAGCCCCCCACGGGGCTCGATCTCATGACCCTGAGATCCTGACCTGAGCCGAAATCAAGAGTTAGATGCTTAACCAACGGAGCCACCCAGGCGCCCCTGGCTATCTACATTTTAAAATAAGGAGGGGCGCCTGGGTGGCTCCATTGGTTAAGCGACTGCCTTTGGCTCAGGTCATGATCCTGGAGTCCCGGGATCGAGTCCCGCATCAGGCTCCCTGCTCGGCGGGGAGTCTGCTTCTCCCTCTGACCCTCCCCCCTCTCATGTGCTCTCTCTCATTCTCTCTCTTTCAAATAAATAAATAAAAATCTTTAAAAAAAAATAAGGAAGTTGTAAGTGAAAATATGAATTTATGGCTACTCTTTAAAAAGCTACTGTGGGGGCGCCTGGGTAGCTCAGTCGTTAAGCGTCTGCCTTCGGCTCAGGTCATGATCCCAGGGTCCTGGGATCGAGTCCCACATCGGGCTCCCTGCTCGGCGGGAAGCCTGCTTCTCCCTCTCCTGCTCCCCCTGCTTGTGTTCCTGTTCTCGCTGTCTCTCTCTGTCATATAAATAAATAAAATCTTAAAAAAAAAAATAAAAAGCTACTGTGGGCTCAAACTGCCATCAGGAGCAGCACTGGGGCTGAGTGCCAACGATGCAGCCCTGCCGTCAGCACCTGGCGCGACCAATGGCCCTCCCGCCCCTCATCACTGCCCCACAGGACCGACAGACACCCTTCAGGGTCGGCCACCGGAGCAGACCGGGCACAAGGACACTCCTGCTGCCTGAAGCCCTTCAAGGCTCACTGCCCCCGAATTCTGCCCCAACAGAGAACGCACTCTTGGGAGTCGGGCCACTCTGTGCCCCGCTGCACATTTCCTGCAAAGCCATCCTTCTATGGTCCACACCCCTGACGAGGTTCTCCTCCCACAGGCAGCAGCTGGCACACCAGGGCCCTTCCGACCAGAGTCTGCGTGTGCTGCTGGTGCGAGGGGCCCTGTGCAGGGGACGGACACGAACCCGGGCAGTCCACGTCCCCTCTCTCGACACGGCCTGATGGGTCACTCACCCACAGTACCCTCCGGCCTGTCCAGCACCGCCCGCGCTGCGGCTTCCTGTCCCACCACACGCCCTCACGGAGGAGCCCCCCGCTTTGGAGATGCCAAGTCGTCCCTCTTGGCCAGGAAGGGACAGTGGCTCCGGACATGCCACACCTGCCTCCCGAGCCCGTTCCCTCGTGCACTAAGCTGAGAAAAGAAGGTCTGTCGCCAGACTGTCAAGGATTAGTAAGATAATGCACGCTAAACACCCGGTAAAGGGCCTGGCACTTAGTCGGTGCTCAACAAACGTCAACCATTCACACTGTCACCTGCACGTGAACTGCCCTGAACCTTCGCACTTCCAGGGTCTGCTGGACGCACGCCTAGCAGGCTCACCGCGGAGCTCGCTCCAGCACCTCCCGCTGCCCGTGGGCCTGCTCTCGGGGTTGGTCACGGGCAGCACTTTCCAGGCAGAGCCCTGGAGAGGTCCCACTGTCCAGCCTGTCCTTCATACCCTGGATGTAATCGGTCACCAAGCCCTGTCCAACTCAGCAGATAAAACACTCCGAAATCTGGCTCCTCGCATCAAGCCACACCACCACGGCCAGGACCCCAACGCAACATGCTGCTCAATCCCAGCCGCTCCTGACGCCGTTCCTCCCGCATCATCGGCCGGGGTCCTGGCTCCTGGCCCGCCCCGCTCGCCACAAGCACATGAGGCTCATTCTCTGCAGCTCCGGCCACAGCCATACCCCTGCCTCCTGCTCCAGGGGGTTCCACTTCTCGGCTCTCCCAACCACAGCCCTCCTCTCGCCTGCAGGACGTGGCCCAGCATTCCATCATCTGCGTGTCCTCCTGCTTCTGTGAGCCATGGGCACTCTTCCTTGCAGCACATGCACTGCAGGACAACCCCCTCCTCTAGGCTGCAATCCCCTTTGGGGCGAGACCGCATTTTTGATGTTTGGGTGTCTCCACATCTAAGCCCAGTGCACCCTGGGGCTTTGCCCACCTCCATCTCCTTGGGCTCAGACAGGACACTCGCACTCGCACTGGACACGGGCTGCTCGACCAGGCCAGGACGCCGACAGGTATGGGGAGGTGAGTCAGGACTCAGAGCTCCCAGGCAGGGCTGGTGCGGGCGGACCGGAAGCTTTGTGGGGAAGCTGCCCAGTAGGCTGTCTTGCTCTGGTCCCAGGAGCCTCTTGGGTTCTGCTGAGGGCACAGGGCCAAGGAGCCCCCAGCCTCCTTCTGACCAGGGCCCATCCCTCCACAGAAAGGCTGTTCTTTACGAGTGCTCCTCAGCTGTGTTCAAGCTCCATGACGACAAAGGCTGTGCTGGTCTTTCCCAGGCTGGGTCCCCAGGACCTGACAGTCAATAGACATTTGGGCATTATTTCATACTTTTCTAGAGTGGCTTTTTAAAACCTTTATGAGGCCCACCCAGTGCCCTGTGCTTGGCCGGGGTGCAAGCTCTCCACACAATGGACTGTTTCAAGGAAAACCCTACTGGCCGTACAAACTCGGGACTGAGTCTAATGTGTGTGCGTGATTTCCAGCTTGGAATTTTAACCAGCTCTTGTCACAACATTTGAAACATATCAAGTGAGACCAAGTCCCAGCACCAAACCTTAAGGGATTCTACCAGTCACACACGTTTTGTGCAAAGAAGTGCTCAACATTTCTTCTATCTCCAGTTTTGTATTTTGACAAATAATGCCTTAATTATAATGACTCACTTGTTAAAAAATAGCTTTCGGTGTCTCAAAAGCTTAAAAGAAATCTAGATGCAGACTTTAAATTGCAAAAGCAATTATCTGCCGACCTTTAAAATGGAGAGCCCGCCCTCTGCTCCAAGGCCCAGGCGCCCCACCACTCGCCCAGCCCCAGGTCGCCACTCTGTTCTTTTTCTCTGCACATGATATAGATCGTAACGGGGATGGGATTCTGTTGTTGCTACAGCTTGGGGTCTGCTCTTGTCACCTAACACATTTTGCCTACTAGTAAATAATTTCCACAAACATGATTTTAAGAGTGCTTACGCTCTTTCAAGTACACGTACCTTAATTACACACCTGCTCTGTTAGGTACCAGGGTTAGTCCCATTTCTCCCTTCTAAAATTCTGACAAATGGATTTGTCAAAATCTTTCAGAATGTCTCATGTTCCTTGGTTTTTCCTCAGCACCTGCCGAATCACCCCCCCGAGCTGGGACAGGAGGATGCAAAGTGGACGGCACAGGCAGGGGCAGGGACCAGGGAGCCTGAGGCCAGCAAGGCCATGACCGAGGGCAGAGGTGCAGGGTCGGGTGGTTCCAAGGCATTCATGGGTAGGACATGGCAAGACAAATCAGATTCCAGAATGGTTGCTGATGCCAGGCCACTTCCAATGTCCAGCTGAAGGAAGAGGCCCAGAGCTCTGTCCCCGCAGGTGAGGCTGGCTGAACCCCGGCATGGGAGGGGGCTGAGCTGAATGTGAACTACAGAAGGGATTTGGGCAGCAAGGTCCTTCTGGTGGAATCCAGCTGCCCTGCCTCACCCAGCAGGGCCCAGGGCCACTCCTCCACCATGACAGCTTCCTGACAGATGACGGAGATACTGTGACTACCCGGTGTCTACCCGCGTCCCTGTCACAGATCTAGAAGCCTGCGTGCATGTACACATACGTACTGACGAGTCCGCGCGCAGCCATCTGGGCCTGCACTGCCCGTCGGTCGTGGCCGGGCCCACCGTGTGGCTACTTGCTCACCTCCCTGCGTCTCACATGCTCACCTGCAAAATGGGGCTGTTGGCAATAACATGTCTGTCACGAGGGGCATGACTTAGTACATGGAAAGCATTTACAACATACGACCCATAGGACGTCACTGGTGTGATTATTTTTATATCCAGCACCTTTTGATCTTCTGCTGTGACTTGTCTGTGTCTCTGCCTCAGTAAAGACCACGACACACCATCCTGTCACCCGCCCACACCCTGCCTTCTGCACATAATTCCCACGGACTCTCCAGCTGTCTGCCTGCAGTAAGATGCTGCTCATGCTACAGACTGACGGTGGCCGCCAGGATGCCTGCCTCCCGGGCGCCCCTTGGACGGGCCTGGGACTGACTTCCAACAAAATTCAGCAAAGGGGACGCTGTCCCCAATGCTATGTCAAAGCGTGTAAGACTGCCGTGCCCTTGCTGGCTGAGGAGGCTCGAGGCACACAGGGGACTCCACGTGGCAGGGACTGTGGGTCCTTGCAGCCTGGTGAGGCCCCCGGCAAACCAGCCCCCCGCCCCACAGAAACATCATAACCATGTGTGCTTTAAGCCACACAACGTGCAGGAGTGTGGCTGTTCAGCAACAGGTAATGAATATATTCCGTGACTCTTCTTCAGACTGCAGGATTTCTATTTCTAAATAGAAGACTGCATCCGTTGGAGAAACAGCCAACAGGCTTTCTCACAACATGCATTTAGTTTGTTGGCTGGTTCCTGTGTTCCCTTTCATTTTGGCACAGGGGCCCTGGCTTTTAGTCGCCCTTCCTGTGCTAAGCCTGAGTTCAGTGGGAGCCACGGACGCCTCACCTGTCCCTTCCCACCAGGTGGAGAGCTGACAAAATGGCTTCTTCCTTTCACGTGAAACACCCGAAGGGCACACAAGATATATACTTAAGGTTCAGGTTCAAAGAGAAAAGGAAAAAAAATCCAAAGCACCTAAGTTCCCTTGGCCATGAAGGGAAAACCAAACCCACCAGCCACAGCCGGTCCACAGGGTCCTCCATACTGGGGCCCAGAGCTGCTGGAGACAGCAAGGCCCACCGTCGGCAGCCACCAAGGAGTGCTTACGCTTCTCCTCTCTGGCTTGCTTTTACCTTAAATCTTTCCTCCAAAAGTGTCTATTGAACTACATTATGGAAAGACCATAACGCACAGCAAAACAGGCTGGAGAGGAAGGAGGAAGGAGGGCGAGAGAGGAGGTGTATCTCTGTCCCCTCCCTCTTTTCCCGCTGGAGGGACTCCTTCCATGGGACGATCACAAGGCGGCAGGGCGGCGTCTGTCCTCAGCTTGGGAGCACTGGGATGGCACTGTCACAATCTGACTTCTATGGACACGCTCATGTGAACAAAATTCACTCCCAGCAGCTGGTGGGAGCTGGACCGTCCTGTGGTCCCTGTGACAGACCTCGTAGGTTCTGGTGACAAGCGCCATAGAACCAACTGGAAAGAGGCTCATTTTTCTGGATGAGGAAAAAGTATGTGCTTTAAGGAAACAGGCTGGACAGGAGACAGGAAGTTGGAGGCCTCGAGGAGACCCAATTCCACTTCACGCTTCCGCCTCTAAGAAAGGACCCATAAGACAGCGGGAGCCCAGCACAGCGGCATGGCCCTCTCAGGATGACGAGAACTGTTCTGAAGGGTCACCCCATCCTCTGAGCAGCACAGGGTCAAGGGTCGGCTCAGTGGGGCCGCCAAGACCGTGTTGCCGGTTGACTTTCCTCTCTGCCCAACCCTGCCGCCTCCCGTGCCAGGTCTGGTCTGGGAGCACTCCCCAACAGCACCTGGTGCCAAGCACCAGCTCTGGTGCGAGTCCAACCTGCCACAGCTGGAATCCACCTGACAGGGAGCAGGAGGGCAGCAGGCCAGAGGACGCTCTGCACGATGGGGGACCGTGAAGGCTGAGTGAGCTTCGAGACCCAGGCTTCAGGGTATGTTCTAGCCGCACAGGGGCCTGAAGTGCTCAGGGAGGCCAGACCAAGAGAGGGGGACAGCCCGGGTGTACAGAGATGGCTGCTAGCATTCCACCTGCCTCAGAATACCGCGAGGCTCTCCCCACCTTCACGTGGGGCTCTGTGGATCGCTGTATCATTCACGTTTCTGTGCACAACACATAAATACACATGCTTTATGAGATTCACAGGAGCTAACTTCGCAGGAGAAAGGGCCATATTCCCAGCCTTTGGTGCCAGCAAGAAAAGGTATCCTTAACAGTGATGGTGGGATCATGATCACGTCTAAATTCTGGACCTTAAGCAGTTCTTACACAAGCTCCCAAGTTCAGAAACATGCTAAGAGGCCAATCCTGGGGAAAGGCATCAGTGAAGATGAGTGGAGGCTGGCCGTCTGCACCTGCCTCCTTCCCCGGCCGCCCTCACTCCGGCCCCGTCCGCGCGGTCTGCTCACTGCTCTGGTCCTGGTCTTTGCCATCTTGCACGATGGGGTTTTTTACTCCATGCCACTGAGCCTATCTTACAGGAGGTGTTTCTACAGCCAGAGAAGCGTGCACTAACAGGAACACACTGGGGGGCTGTGCTAGGGCTCGGGTAGAAGGGGACAGGAGGACGCAGGCCACTTCCCTCTGACAGTCAGTGCCTTGCGCCCACTCACGTCTCCATCTCACAAGGAACCCGCTCGGCCCACGGGGCCCTGTGGCCTGGAGGGCATGTCACTGGGCAGCTGGTGTGGTGCCCATTTCCTATGGCTTCCCCAGTTTTCCTCCCAAGACCACACGTGGCACTGACCCCATGTGGTTTTTTTTCCCTTTTCTTCCCTTTTTTAAATAATAAATGTTTTATAAAAACCTGGTTCAGAAGAAAGAGACAGGATTCAAGACATCACTTTTCTTAAGGGAGAAGGCTGTTTTGAGGATCCAATCTTCCAGAAACGTCCGTCTTTACTCTAACGATTCACTCTACGTACCAGGAAGGACTTTGAGCACCCTCCCAATTCCGGCCCGTGGAGCAGCGGGAGCGAACTGCGCTCCACCATTCCGTGCGCACACGACCTCCTTGACGCACGGTGATTCTGCCCTGGCCTGTGCCTCCCACGGCCGCGCTGCTTTACTCTATAAACTCTGGAAGCAAGTGCGGATGATGCATGTTCCAACTCTCTGTGTATAGTCCGCTGCTCTGCCCAGCACAGCACGCCCCGATTTACCTCACAGAGGAGGATATTCCTTCCCGATTTCCCTTCAGTGGAGGAGGGCAGTGAGTCCACAAACCTGTCCTTAGTTCTCCAGGTTTTCAGTGTCGGGGGAAAGCGGTCAGGCACATATTAAAAAAAAAAATCACTAGCGGAAACAAGCCTGGCCATGAAAATACACCGTGAGTCACATGCTGTTTTTAAGTATCTGCATTAGGGCTTCTCCCATGGACGGACACAACTCAGACCCACTTCTCCTCTGCTATCACCCCGTTTTCGTACGGCTCCAAACTGCTCGTGGTACAAAAACGAGGAAACAGGAAGGAACCGACGCCTTCTGATACGATACATGAATTACAGACAATTCACAGCAGTACCCTTGTTACCACTCTTACAGGAGCATAAGCAGCAACAGTCCCATTTGGGGGGACTATGATCAATGGTCATGAAGACCTCACCCGTGTGCGGGGTGTGCACGTGTGTGTGCTTCTGTGACGTAAGCACACACGTTAGCTGGTCACGAATCCAACAGTCTTAATCAGGTGGAGAAATCTGACGTACTTCATAACCCGCCGGCAGTTTCTCCTCTCAGTACTGGTCCCTGCAGGGTTAGAAGCTCACATACGAGCCTCTCCTGCCCCGAGTTACAGGATCGGTTACATCTGGGGGTGCTTGTCCAGCTCCATCTTCAAAGACCCTCCAAGGCACCTGCGCCCCGAAGGAGACACGTTTCCCATTTGCTGAAAGCTTTAGAGAGGACTTTACCTACTTGTTAACGCCACTTGGGTCTCCAAGTTGGTGGCAAGTCTTCCTATTTTGCTTCACGTAATTACATTAAACTTGTCCTACCGTAGAGATGGACAGAAACCAAGCCATTTAGAGAACGTCGCATCGTTGGGTACAGCCTGGCCAGGACACTTACCACATTGCGTGCATGTAAGTGGGGGGCAGGCGTGGGCTGCTGACGGGGGTGCAGTTATAGGACCTCATGATCCTTTCTGCCAGGAGAAAATTTCGAAACAGACTAGCCACCAACAGGTCCTGTCTGAAGAGCTTTTGGAAGAGATCTGAGGGCAGATAAAACAGAAAAAGGTATCTTCAGTGACTCACATCTAGCGTTTAAAGCCAAATACACAAATTTACTTCCATCAGAATTTTTTACAAGCAGGTTGGCCTAATAGGCACTTTTCCCATTGGTGATACACACACATTCACATGCATTAAGTACAAACACCAAACCCCAGCCAGTCATTAATGAAAAAAATACAACAAGTCTCATAATAGCTGGTTTTAAGAAATCTGGTTTTAAAAAATCTGGATCGTCACGCCTATTTTTATGAAGAAAAGTAAGTCCTGAGTCCACCTAGAAAAGAATACACTAATGTCGAGTGAAAGCTCAGGTGGGGCTTAGTGTCCACACTGTTCGTGGTGCCTGACCCATGGTGACTCACGGAAACCTCTGGAGGCTCTTGCCTCCTCCTCCTCCTGCCCCCTCAGCTTTCCCCACCGACAAGACCTCCTTGCTTCCATTTCGCCTCCCTCATTCCAAGGGCCAGCATCTCCCAACTGCAAGGCAGCAGCCCTCCCCTGCCCCTGCCC
The DNA here is from genome assembly GCF_011800145.1 of Mirounga leonina. NCBI lineage: Eukaryota > Metazoa > Chordata > Mammalia > Carnivora > Phocidae > Mirounga > Mirounga leonina. The sequence continues at coordinate 1,917,445 of NW_023270494.1, forward strand.
GGCCCGGGCAACCTCACCCCGAGGGAGCACATTCCATGCGATGGTGTCTGTGATTGCCGTGAAGATCCAGTTCAGTTCTCCCAGAGGGGTCCTCCGGTCATTCAGCCGGCCGGGAATCCTAGGAGACACAGTGTGCTTTCATTAGTGACCATCCAGAGAGTCCCGGCTACTGCAGACGGGTGGAGAGAGGAGATGGTGGAAAGAAAAGAGGCGAGGGAGACAAAAAGCTCGGAGCAGAGGCAGGGGAGGCTTGCTGCTGGGAGAACAGCCTCACCTCTTAGAGCGCATTCTCCATCCTCACCTCCCTCCCCTCGGGTACCCCCGATGTATGGAACAGACCCTGTGGCTCCACACACCACTCTTGTGGTTTCTGCGTACAAGAGATGGGTGTGGAAGGGCCCAAAGGGCAGCCCCTGGCATCTGCTACAGAGGAACCCGGGCCATTCTTCTATTCCACATCCCGCCCGGCCCCATGGCTCCAGGCTGCGGAAGTGCACTTTCAACCGGACTGCTGTGGAAGGAGAGCTCGTCCTCTGAGGTCAACTTACCTTCCGTTCACTCATCAAATCTCTGAGCACCTACTCTAGGGCCAAGTGCTCTTCTAGCGCTGGCATGTAGTGGGTGGGGCTCACGGTCCGCTGGGGAGGACAGACAAGAAGCCGGTAACCAAGCACAGCTGGAAGGGCACAGAGACAAAGCCCACAAGACTGCGGTGGGAGGGGCGGGGTCCAGGCGGCGTGCAGCAGGCAGAGGTGAGGGGGGCCTCACTGAGAAGGTAACACCGCAGCAAGCCGCACTCAAGGAGCTGAGGGAGTGGGCCAAGTCCACACCCAGAGGGAGACCAAGTCCGGCAGAGCCCGGAGGTGTGCTTGTGCGGGCAGCGGCCTCGGCTCTGCGTGTAACACACTTAATTAGATCTGACAGGAAACGCTTGTTTTTTTCTCCCAAAAGCAAAATGCTCACAGTAAATGGCTCAGAGACTAAAGTGTGATTCCTGCTCTTTGTAAGAGTTAACAGATGAATAATTTCCAGCATAGTAGCCCATTTCATGGCACCATCTTTGCATGAATGAGGCTCAAGCGGCCTGCCTCCCTAACAGGCACCGCTGAGCGGCGCAAGCTTCCTCATATGATGGCAACATGTGTGCTCCTTCCTTCCACCAAATGCCTTTTCCTTCAGGAATAAAAAAATTCTTCTTATTTCCTCAAGTAGGCTTAGTGATAAGACATGAAAAAAAAAAAAGAGGGATCAGCAAAATATTTGAAAACAGCATTATTGTTCAAATAGTCTGAAGTCTTGAAAAAAATTTCCCAAATAAAAAAGAATTGTACGTCAACAGGAAGACTCCAGTTTGTTTAAACTGAAAGGCTGTTGCAAACACAGTCAAGCTACTGGCCCTGGCATGGCTGACTTAGAAAGTAGGGTTTATTTAGGAGAGAGCGTGAGCGGGGGCAGAGGGAGAGAATGTTTTCTTTAAATTAGATTTATTTTAGAGAGAGAGGGGAGGGGCGGGGGGGGAGAGAGAGAGAAAGAATCTCAAGCAGACATGGGGCTCGACCCCAGGACCCTGAGATCATGACCTGAGCCGAAACCAAGAGTCGGACGCTCAACCGGCTGAGCCATCCAAGGGTCCCAATAGCAGTTTTTACTGGCTCTGTGTGTTGGGCATCTCTAAGGATTCCCACCACTTAAGAGAAGTCAAGGTCTCCAGGCAAACACTTGGCACAAGGACAACGGGACTGTCTCCCTTTCTCATCCTGCAGGGCTGTTCCTTTCTCCACCCCACACTCTTGCAAAAGGAGAGCACATGCCAGGTGGCCAGGTGGACTGCCCTCGGCCCTGGACCAGGAAGGCAAAATCTGTGAGCAGCAAAGCACAGCAGAGCAAACACCCCACCCCTCAACAAGCAGCAGCGAGGCAAGCACGGGGTGCACCTCCCAAGAGAAAATATTGATGAAATCCAAGCAAACAGTGCAGGAAGGCATGTGACCGGCGTCCTCCTTCTCGGCCCACAAGTGCCAGTGCAGACACCTGGGTCACTGCCCCAGAAGGAACATGGCACTAGGGGATGACGGGGGGGAGGGGGCTTTGTGAGGGCCAGAGGGTGGGCATAGAGCCCAGACAGATTAGCTCATGGCTTGGGTCCTGCATCTGGGAAGGAACACATGCACCGAAACCTTTTTATTTTTTATTTTTTAAAGATTTTATTTATTTATTTGAGAGAGAGAGAGAGTATGGGGGGGGAGGGTCAGAGGGAGAAGCAGACTTCCCGCCGAGCAGGGAGCCCAATGTGGGACTCGATCCCGGGACTCCAGCATCATGACCTGAGCCGAAGGCAGTCGCTTAACCAACTGAGCCACCCAGGCGCCCCCGAAACCTTTTTAAATAAGATCATTCACAAGCTCACCACCAGCAACATTCAGCAGTAACACTGTACCTTTCACTCTTGCTGAAGGCACCGCCTGCCCTCTCCATGGGGTGGTTCGGGGACAGAACGTGGCGCACCTGAAGGGCCGCATTCAGAGGCTGAGGCCCTGCTGTCTAGGACCAGGAGACACACAACAGCTGAAGTGTGCAAGGAGCAAGCACTTGAGAAAACGGTGATCTATGATGTCGCGTCAGGGGTTCTCTCTCTGTTAATGTATTTAGAGTTCGCCAAACCACAAGGTGGAGGGCACGTCCCCAACTCTGACACCAACTTCCACGGGTTCCCAAAACCACGAAGGACTCTAAGAGCTCAGTGAAAGCTGTTACACTTGTGATTATGGTTTATTAGAGAGAAATACAGAGAGACATTTGAGCCAGTCCAGAAAGGGACGCGCGGGGCAGAGTCCAGGAAAAGTACCAAAGGTGGGGCTTTCACGTCCCCTCCCAGCATCCACATGTGACAACATGCATGGCGCTCTGCCAACCAGGGGGCAGGGTGGGGGGCTGGGGCCTTGGTGTCCACCTCGGAGCCCTGGTTGGCCGCCTGGCTGCCCATGAGCTGGATCTGCCTTGAGGTAGACGGACACCACACTCAAGCCCCAAGCTGAAGTCACCTGTTCCCCTCTCTAGTGGTGTGGGCCCCCATCCTGAGATGACCGCATGTGGCCAGCCCCCACCCCAAACAATGATGCTCCTGTCAGGAACAGTACAGGCCTTCCCTCTGTGCCAGCCAAGTTCTTGACTACACAAACATTAATCTGTTCAACATCAAAAACAAACCTATCCAGAACTAGATTTCAGATTTTGGACTCACATGCCATCCTGGGTGCCTAGCATCTTCACTGGACTAAAACCCCATAGGTGCATCCACCAGAGGCTGGGCCATGTCGCACAACAGGCCTTCCAGCAAGGTGGCCTAAGGGAAGCGTTGCTTGCCTTCACCCCCGCTTTGGATGACAAGTCAGCACATGAGAAGAAAAAGCCCAACCCGACCACTGGACAGCACAAGTCAGGGATGCGCCAGCCCCCGACAATGCTCTGGGCGCGGAGCCAGGACCACCTGTCTGGAAAGGACAGACTTCTGAAGGCCACCTCAGCAAGTCTGCTTCCAGAAATCAACCCTAAATTGGACACAAGGAACGGGGACACAAGACATGCAGTGTTTTATTTACAGGGGTGAAAAGTCAGAAACTAGCAATGTTACCAAAATGAGAGAAATGAGTAAGTAAATTACAAAACAACCACATGAAATTACTAGAAGCTAGCAGACTGTAGCTTATGAATATTTCAACAATATGGGAAAATGTGTACTTCATAACATTATGTAAGGAAGCAAGACAAATACCATATAGTCATCACCACACAGGACATGCAGGAAGGGAGACAGAAGAGAAAGCCTCGAGATACGACTGTGGGGAGGCTCTTCCTGTCTCGTGCACAGTCATACCTGCGGCACGGCGTGTACCCCACCGGAGCAACAGGGAGCAAGCCAAACCCCCAGTCCTTCGCCTCCCCACCCCGAGCCCCTGGTGCTCACGCTGGGGGAGCAGGCAGCTGGTGGGACTCTTGGATGAGTCTGACCAAGGTCTGTTTCCAAACCCGGACCAAGTGCATCACTGACATGAGCCAGTACGTCCTGACTCAAGATGAGGTGGCTCAAGCTGGTTCCTCTGGGTCTGATCCCTTGGGTAAAGGAACGATGCATTCCCAGCAGCACTGAGCTTGGTGGATGGGCGGCCAAGCCACTGGGACAGAGACCAATCCTTGTCAGACTAGGGTCAATGCGTATTTAGGTATTTAAAAAAATCTGCAGCTTCTGACAACCACCAGCAGATGAGTGCAAAAGTAGGCTCCCACTACCATCACCTGGATCCCATTGATCTCTTTTCACTAAGCTCATTGTGAAACCAGAGGCAAAGCTGTCTGCAGACGGATCTCAGACCGACCTAGGGATCTTTCAAACCGACCCATCCACCCATGAATCCAAGAAGCATCTTCTCCACGCAGAAGACGGGTGTGCATACTTGGGATGGCAGAATGGGGCTGAGTCAACTTCCCTCACTTGTCATATCACTGAGAATTAAATCACTTCAGAAACTTTTCGCTTCTGTTTTCCTTTCCGTATCAGAGCATAGTAAAGAATGTCAAAACCCAAGACCACATTTCATTACAGAGTTCCTTCAAACCCCCAAAGAGTTGCATTCATAATCAAGGTGGTTCTTTTAAAATTTAAATCCACAATGTTAATCAAGGACTAACTTTTGTGAGAAAAGCATAAAAGCTGTAGTTTAGGAACAGATCACTGAACTGGGAGATGAGAAAAGCCAGCCTCTAGTCCCAGCCGTGCTGTGTCTGGGAAACTTCTAGCATCGGTTTCCCTGCTCCGGGTCACGGAGCCTGACCTTACGTGCAAAACAGGGACTAAAATAAGATGGGCCACACTTCAGAAGGGGACACAGCAGCCAGCAGGTACATCCCTGAAGAATGCACGGCCCTCCCTCCAGCCCTGCGTCTCCGCTGACATCAGCCACTGCATGTCCCCCAACACCTGGGCCCCCCTACAGCTTTCCGATTCTTGCCAGAAATGATGCTCCGGGGTTTGCAGACCCAGGTCATCACCAGCAAACTCCAGCCCCCAGCCTCGCATACGGTGACTGCACTTCAGTATACACACCCCGATTTTTAGGAGACCTGGAAGTCCCAGACCAGCTCTGGAATGCCAGACTATGCCCTTCCTCTTGGACCACGTTCTCCCTCCCTGACACCTGTCTTCCTACCCTCCACCCTCTTGGCAATCAGTACCATGGTCCCCGCACCAGGTATGTGTCACTTAGCCTCTGACACGGCCAGCCCCAGCCTGGCCATCATCTTCTGGCCACCCCAGACCCTGGACCTGGTGGAGATGGCACAGGCCATGTTCTCATGCTGCCCTGATGGGACCCGAGGACTAAGAAAGTGCACAAATCCGCACCATCCTGCCGAGGAGGTGAGCACGCGGACTGCACTGGGGCACCTCCCCGCTCCCTCTTTCCCAGTCTCTCGGCCTCCACTCCTAGCTATCTCTGCCAAACACCTGCAGGGTCCTTCTGTTGTCCAGAGGAAAACAAGATAACATAAAAATCCATACCCCAGAAAACCCACCAGTCATTATGGGCAGTCTGTCCGGGTCTCGGTGTCTGTCCATCTGCCTCATTCCCTAACCTCTGCTCACCTGTCTTCACAGCTCACCGCCATTACTACCCCCGTCGTTCCCTAGATCCTGTCCTGACTTCAGGGGCCACACAAATTCTCTCAGAAACACAGCTCATCTGCTCTCCAACCCCCAGCCTAGGGCGGCTCACCCTTCCGGCTTCCATCTGCCTTGTGCTGCCACGCGGCTTTCTGGACCCAGGCTCGTCTGCTCGGGTGCACACTGTGTGGGGCAATGGCCCTTAGCATACCTGTGGTCAAGACCCCGTGGGTTCTCTTTGCTACTGCAGCGTTCTCAACGACGGAGTAGCTACCTCTACTTCCACAGATCTCACGCGGAACAAAGGAAAGCAGAGCTCTGCGGGCTGAGTGAGTGGGGCTGGCCACTCCCTGGCCTCCTGCTGTCCATCTCCCCCGAGACGGCCTCTGTGAGGGCAAAAGCACTGCAGTGGAGTCAGCAGAACGTTCCCACTTGACTTCAAACCACCGATCACTGCCCAACTTGACACATTAAACTTGGAAACTGGTTCCCAGTTGCTTCTCCCCCATCCCTCTGGGCAGGTCCATCACCTCGCAGCGTGACAGAACTCTGCCTCCTTCCACCTGCTCAGGGCGCTCCATGCTCCACCTGGAGTGCCTCCCTGCCCTCCTTGTGCTGGTCCCGGCTCCGTCTTTACAAGCAAAGCTCCACCTCCACTGTCCGTAAAGACGTTCTTGCCCAAGGCAGCCTTGGTTGAGCCCCTTTTTAGTTGGAACTGAACGATGCCCTGCATCTTCATTTACTTTCTTCGGCATTCCACCAGTGACTCACCTTTGTTCCTTTTACCAATTCACCATCGATTCACAATCTAGATAATAGATTTCTTTGATATGAATTGATCACCTTACAGTGTTGGGCAGAGCGCTAAACACTCAGCAAGCATGACCCCAACAGCCCACAAATGTGATTCAGGGCACCCTCCTCTTTAAAAAATGTCCCTACACCGGCGGCTCTCTGAGGTCCTTACAGGTTGTGTGGCTGACATGGAGCTGCCCTGCTCAGACCCCTCAAGAAGGCCTGGCTGCTGGGCAGGGATGAGGGTGGCATCAGGCACCCAGGGCCCATCGCTGCTTTCAGGATGGGGTCTCCCAGCTGTGGCGTGGTCCTCCCCAGTCTGCGGTGCTTCCACAGGGTGACCCATGGTCCACAATCAGTGTGGGTCTGGTCTGCGCCACGGCCAGCTTCCTTCCCTGCCCCTACCCCCGCCACCCCCCCACAAACCTGTGTCCCCAACAGGTGTGTAGTGTCTGCATCCCACAAACAACCAGCACAGGGGCATGGGGGAGATGTTGTGTCTTGCTTGTATTTACCCTTCTTGGGCTACTTTCTGTTTCTCCTGAGCTTTCTCTTTCACTAAATATACCACATTCCAGCCATGTGCAACTTGCTGTTTTCAAATGGTCCATGAGCCCCCAAACCTGTGCAGACCACCCTCCTGCTCTCCTGGCTTAGGGAGCACCGAGAGTCCTCCAGTTGGCCTGCTCGCAGACAGCATCCTGGGGGGCCCCCCCAGGCCTGGGGGTTGCTGCTGAGACTCTCACAGAACTCCACAGATGCTTCCGCCAGACACGGAAGCTACCACCCAGCCTGTCCTCAATGGGCAGGAGCCGTCGGAGAGCGGTGCTCACCCAGTGCTCAGCACCAGCTGCTAATGTATAACAGGTGCTCCATCCATATTTGATGAGCGAAGAAATGAATCCCTCCTGAGTGATCGCAAGCTCTATGTAAATAAAACGTTAAGTGAAAAACTATGGTTTGCAAGAAAATGATACAAACTCACTAAAAATACTCAAGTGATATGAAGATAACACAAATCATCCCGAATTCTATCATTTAAGAACCACTGGAAACATTCTGGTGACCATCCTCTCTTTATGCACAAAATCAAGTAATTCTGAATGCACTGAAATAATACTATGTAAAGGGATGCTACATTTTTGTTAAAAATACCCACAAAAGCACTTAGAAAAAAAGGCCTGGAAAGGCAAATATGCACCAGAGCACTAACAGTGATAATCTTAGTATGGTGGAGATTATAAATGATTTAAATTCTCTTTGCTTATCTGTACTTAATAATACATCTATGCTGAAAACACACGACTTGCATAATGAAGAAAAATAACTTTCGTTTTCTTTAGTAAGAGAAAGGCTACAGCGAGTTCTCCTGAAAATGGAAGAGAGTTTAAAACTGAATTATAAATTTACATCCTCTCACATTCAACTCAAATAAAGCAGGACGCACCTCTACGTCCTCTGCTTGAAAGAGCCTCATGGAAACGACAGTGCAGAGAGCCTCGGGCTGGTTCACTTCCTACAAGTGAGCTGTTGCGTAGAAACCTCCACGACTAAGAAAATGGGCCACGAACCGAGCAGTTTCTGTTCTGAATAGCAGGCCGATACCCTGCAGCTAGGTATTTGGCAGGACAAGGGCCACACACACCAAGCAGTGGCTCCCGGCCTGAGGGGCTGTGGGAGGGGAGGCCCCGGGAGTGTGTCCTGTGCGCCAGTCTTTCCTCAATCACCGAGGGCTGGGTGGAAAACAAAGTCACACATACCCACAGGATATCCATGCGGTCTACAACCGCATGTGTTACAAAAATACAGCTGCACGGGCACAGAACGCCCCGCGGAGTGAGGTTGGGAACCATTGTTCTGGACAGTACGTTTCTGGACAGTACGTTTTGTGAGAGCATTTTCCACACGCTGACCTTCTCCTGAACCAAATCCAGCCACATACCTATAATACTCTTTTCCAATCTCGCCTTACTTAGAATTGCGTACAATTCAACACTCTACTATCGTCCGATTTCTTTGTCAAGTGCTGTTCGTGCTAGCCATCCACAGGCTTCAAGCAACCCCCTCATGTGCGTGAAGCCCACGGTTTCGAGCGTGATCTCTGGGACTGGTCTGCGTGTCTGCAGTCTCACAGCCAGAAGGGAAGTCTTTCCTTTGCCTGCGCTGCAAGACAGGGTCTGAGCCGGCGGAAGGGAAGGATGGAGACGGGCCGCAGGGAGAAAGCCCAGCTGGGGACTGGACCACGACTGTGTGAGCACAGAAGGCCCAGCTGCAGAGCCGCAGTTCTCCCCACGGACTTGGAGAGCCGGCCACACGGCCACTGCGGCAGTACGTGAAGAGCTGAGTCAGCCAGGCCCCAAATCACATCTGCAAACCCTGGGGCGTGAGGCTCCAGTCATCGCTTCAGGTTTGGGTGGCGTCACGAGTTCCCTGGGTGGCAACGGCAGGTTAGGTGACTCGCGTCCCCCCACTGAGAACTAGACAGGCTGCATGTGTGTGGCTGGCAGCCTTCCTGAAGGCAAAGGAAGGCTGGCAAGCCTGCGGGGAACCGTGGGGCCAAGACCAGAGAGGGAAGCCCAGGGCATCAACTGGCATTTGGGGCTAGCTCTCTCCGAGGTGTCTGGCGATCCCAAAGCAGGACGGGGTGGGGGGGGGGGGGGGACATTGAGCCGAGCGTAGTGCCCATGGGGCTGGAGGGCAGACGCTGGGGTTGAGGGCCGTAAGGAGGTAGAGTGCTGAGCTGGGACCCCAAGGAGGAACTGGAAGTAACCCAGACCTCACAGCCCCAAAGCATCCAAACCCTGCACACTTTCCACTTTCAGTTTGCTGTGTTCAATCAGAAGTAACCAGGCACGTACTGGGAAACTAAGTTGATGCTTGAAACCCAGAAAACTAACTGCTAAGGGAAGGAAATGGGCAAAGGATCCATACAGCGGTGACATCAGACACGAACATCACAATAAGTTTACCCAGTATGTTCGAGAAATTAAAAGTCAAAGGAAGGCTTGGCAGAGAATCAGAAACTATAACATAAAGCCTGGAAACTCTAGAACTTCAGGAACATGTAAACATCATATTAGTCCCTCGATACATGGGCTAAAGAGCAGATGAGAACCCTGAAGAGAGGAATGAAAGATGGGTCAGAAAAAGTACTCAGAATTAGACATAAAGAGATGAAACGTTGGGACATACATACAGTGGATTTAATGAAAAGATCTAAAATAACCTGTTGGAGTCCGAAAAGGAGAGGACAGAGGGAATGGGACAGAAGCAATCTTCAAAGAGAATTTTCTGCAGCTGATGAAAGATGTTGAGGCGTAGTGTCCCGGTCTGTGTGGGCTGCAGTAACAAAATACCAGACCTCCTGGCTTAACTAAATTTCATTCTCACACAGCTCTGGAGACTGGAAGTCCACGATCAGGGTGCCAGCATGAGCAGTCCTGGTGAGGACCCTTTCCCTGGCTTATGGCCTGTGGCCTTCATGCTGTGTCCTCAATATGGCGGGGAGAGAGCGCTGCTGTGTCTCTTCTTCTTGTCACAGGGCACTGATCCTATCAGGACTTCATCTCCCACAGGCCCACCTCCAAATACTATCACGTTGGGAGTTAGGGTTTCAACATAGGAATTTTGGGGGATCACAATTCAGTCCATAGCACTCAGGCTCAAGAAATGCTATAGTCATAAAGCAGGACAAATACAAAGAATGCCCAGAGAAACACAACAAAATAAAACTGCCAAAATCCAAGAAAAGGAAAAGATTTACAATAAAGCGACAATAATCAAGATGGTGTGATACTGGCATCAAGATCAATGTAACTGCACAGGGCAAAAGAGCTCCCCAGTTACGGCCAAATGCTTTCTGTCCAAGGCACTGTTTCAATGGGGAGAACAGTCTTTCCACAGCGGTGCTGGAACAACTGGACACCCATATGGAAAAAGTGACCCTTGACTCTCACCGCACACCACGTGCAAAAATTAAATCGAAATGGACCGTAGGGGCGCCTGGGTGGCTCAGCTGTTAAGCATCTGCTTTCGGCTCAGGTCATGATCCCAGGGTCCCGGGATCGAGCCCCGCATCGGGCTCCCTGCTCAGTGGGAAGCCTGCTTCTCCCTCTCCCACTCCCCCTGCTTGTGTTCCCTCTCTCACTGTCTCTCTCTGTCAAATAAATAAATAAAATCTTAAAAAAAAAAAGAAAGAAAGAAATGGACCATAAACTTACACATAAAAGTTAAAACTATAATCTTAGAAAAAATAGGAGAAAATCGTCACAACCCTGGGGTAGGCAAAGCCTTCTTAGGTGCAACACAGAAAGTATATAAAATGTGAAAGAAAAAAAGTATTAAATCAGATTTTATCAAAATGAAATGCTTCTGCTCCTAGAATACTGTTGTGTAAATGAAAACACAAGCCAGACTGATCAAAGACAGAGAGCTGACAATGACTCATCCAACATATATAAAGGGCTCTTGAAGACAAACAACACAATTAAAACATTGGCAAGAAACATGAATATACATTGTATTAAGGAATATAATTAATGGCCAACAGCACATGAAAAGCTGCTCAGCATACTAGTTATTAGGCAAATGTAAATTAAAACCACAGGATAGGGGCGCCTGGGAGGCTCAGTCAGTAAAGCGTCTGCCTTCAGCTCAGGTCATGATCTCAGGATCCCGGGATCGAGTCCCACATTGGGCTCCCTGCTCAGCGGGGAGTCTGCTTCTCCCTCTGCCCCTCCCCCTTGCTCGTGTTCTCTGTCTCTCAAATAAATAAAATCTTAAAAAAAAAATAAACAGGATATAGCACTACACATCCACTAGGAATACCAGTGTTGATGCGAATGTCAAGCGCCTGGCACACTCACGCGTTACTGGCAGGAATGTAAACTGGCGGATCACTGTGGAAAACAGCTGAGAAGTTTCTGATAAAGTTTAACGCACACCTGCCAGAGGACCCGGCCATTCCACCCCTACGTATCTATCCTGGGGAAACGAATACTTATTTCCACACAAGGACTAGTACATCAATATCTGTAGCAGGTCGGCTGTCCATCAAGAGGTGGATGGATAAAAGGGCTGTGACACATACGATGGAGTGCTGCTTACACTAAAAGGAAGCGGATTACCAATAAATCGAGCATGGGAAAGTCTCAAAGGCACTGTAGTGAGAAGGAAGAGCTAGACACAAAAGAATCCATTATAATTTTCTATTCATATGTAGCTCTAGAAAAGATAAATTTAAGGTATGATAAGGAAAAGCAGATCAGTGGTTGCCTGGGCTTGGGAGCTAGGGCGGAGGATTAATCGGGATGAGGTACAAGAGAAATTCCGGGACACGTTTTGAGTGAAGGTGGTCCTATGGGCGTGTAAATCTGCCCAAACTCATCAAACTGAACAGAATGTAAGCTGCAGTTCAACAATGATGATTTTAAAATGAAAAATCAAATGAAGGGGAAATTATGGCATTTTCAAACAATAAAAACAGAATTTTTCACTGGCAAACCTGCACTAAAGGGAGTTCTTTAGGTAAAGAGAAATGCTCTCAGATTGAGATGCAGGAAGGAGTGGAGGGCAACGGAAGGTGTAAACATCAGGGAGTATTAACTACAGAGTATTAGTAGCATTTGTGCAGATAATATATGGAAAATGAACATATGTGACAGTAATTGTACACACGTCAGGAAATGAGTAAATGGCGTTTGTACTCAGGTCCTCGTATCACCTGGGAAGTCAGGAAAGTACTAATTTAGATTTGAGTTTAATAAGCTGGGGGTCACCAAGACTATGGTCTGAGGGCCAAATCCAGCCAGCGGCCTGTGTTTTTTGTTTGTTTCTTTGTCTGGCCCATGAGGTAATAATGGTCTTTACGATTTTAAAGCTGACACTAAGAACACATGACAGAGACTTTACGTGGCTTGCAAAGTCTGATGTGTGTACCATCTGGCCCATAACAGAAAACACAAAAGTCGGCCACTGCTCTGCAGTAGCCGTTCATGTGCAGGAAAAGAACATAGAGTTGACAAGCCGACAGAGGGGGAGAAAGGAGTAAAATTGCTAAATCAACCCAAAAGAGGGGAGTGGAGGAGGAGAAAGCAAGACGGAAAAAAAGAAATGGGGGAAAACAAGAAAGTGAACAGATTTCAACTCCAGTATGCCAATTATTACACTAACTATAAAAAAGACTAGATAACTTCAATTAAAGTCAGCAATTCTCAGTTTAAATCTAAAACCAAAAGTCAGCTATGTCCTGCTTAAAACAGATACACCTTAAATACAATATTCAGAAACATATTAAAATACCTGCTTAAATATATTAAGGATGAAAAACATACACTCTTGCAAACACTAACCAAAAGACAGCTACACAACTATCCCACCGAGCGGACTTTAGGGCAAAGGCATCATCCGAGATGAAGAGTGACATTTCTCAAAGATTCCATTCATTCCACCACGAAGGGGGACTCGGTTATGGCTAATTTGTCCTTCTGTAGTTTTGAAGGGCAAAGCATGTGGTCAACAGGGGGAATAGGCTTTTAATTTAAAGTAAAATGGCAATAAATTGTCAAAATCTGTTTCTGAATGAGAGGAGGAAATTGAGATACATGTATCAGCAACTTCTCTAGCAATGGGACAGGTCACAGGAAAGCCTAGCAGGACATCAGGGAATGGCAGAACAGGGATTTGGGATTGCAAACAGAAAGGGATGATCTCAGTAGCACTGAGGTTGGAGTCCAACCCAAAGTTGGACGATTAAGGATCGGTGTGCCCAGGTCCCCAGTAAACAGTAGAGGCTTTCAGACTTGTAAAACCACTCCCAGTAAAAGAAATGCATTTTGCATGGTAATGTAGTAATCTAATCTAATCTAATCTAATCTAATCTAATCTAATCTAACCATAGGTGAATATACATATTCAAACAATAGAAGTAAAGAACATTCGTGTTACTGGGAAAACAATGATATTTTCTTTTTTTTTCTTTTTTAATGGAGGTTGTGGCCCACCAAACTGATTTCATAGCCACTAATAAACCATGACCTGCAGTTTAAAAATATGGACTTAAATGAAGCTCTTGTTAATTTCCCCAGGAGGCTATCAGCTCAGGATTATCAAAATGGTTTGATGGTGAACATAGCTCCCGAGGGATGTTAGAGATCAGAAAATCACACAATTCTACCTCTAAATAGCTGGCTGACTTTTTTTTTTTTTAAACCCACACAGGCAGCTTGTTTTCTAATGATTTTTAAAACTCTGTACTGAGGGCGCCTGGGTGGCTCAGTCGTTAGGCGTCTGCCTTCGGCTCAGGTCATGGTCCCAGGGTCCTGGGATCGAGTTCCGTATCGGGCTCCCTGCTCGGCAGGGAGTCTGCTTCTCCCTCTCTCTCCCTACCCTCTCTTGTGTTCTCTCTCTGTCTCAAATAAATAAAATAAAATTAAAAAAAAAATAAAACTCTGTACTGAGTCTCTAAATCCAATAGTCTATGTGTGCAATTCTGCCGCCCTCAGCCCCTCTCATCCGGCACTTAACAGCTCCCACAGATTAGAAACCCGCTACTCTTTACTTGGGAAGCAAATGGCATTGAAGAAAAATGTATTTTAAAACTCTGGAGGAAAAGGAGTGACGATTTCCACAGCTCAGCGGTGAGCAGGAGTTAATACAACACTGGAGATAACGTACCTTCTACTGAATTCATTACAGGATGATAAACTGCGACCCATCCCTGAAGCTGCAGCAACGCAAGCCCCTCTGGAGGCTGCACACGGAAATCAAAGGGGGACATGGGATCAAACAGAGCAAAGGAGCAGTATCCCATTTGCTTATTCAAAATGTGACACAATGAAAACGGATTGTTTTTTATTAAACAGTGCAGGTTCCAAAACTCTTAAGAAATTAATCTGAGCCTAAGTTTATTTCTGAAGCATTTCTGAAAGAGCTGATTTTCTCTGGACGTCCTAGTGTCAAGATTGATCTTCAGACAGACCCTTCCCTGAGAGCTAGAGTTATGGGAGCCACGTGGGACCAGCCGCCAAGCAGAATTCTCTGGGAAGCTACTAAAAAGCCTGTCATACTTGGGAAAGTCAGCTTCTAAAATTAGGGGGAGGCGCCTGGGTGGCTCAGTCGTTGGGTGTCTGCCTTTGGCTCAGGTCATGGTCCCAGGGTCCTGGGATCGAGTCCCACATTGGGCTCCCTGCTCATCATGAAGCCTGCTTCTCCCTCTTCCACTCCATCTGCTTGTGTTCCCTCTCACTGCGTCTCTCTGTCAAATAAATAAATAAAACCTTTAAATAAATAAATAAAATTAGGGGAAGGGGGGGTACCCGGGGGGGCACCTGGGTGGCTCGGTCGGTTAAGCATCTGCCTTCGGCTCAGGTCATGATCCCAGGGTCTTGGAATGGAGCCCTGCATCAGCCTCCCTGCTCAGCAGGGGTCTGCTTCTCCCTCTGTTCCTCCCCCTGCCTCTTCCCCTCCCCTGTGTGCTCGCTCTCTCTCTCAAATAAATAAAATCTTCAAAAATAAATAATTAAAATGAGGAGACAGAATCCAGATGAGTCCCAGGAAGTACTTCCCTCCTGATCCAGATGAATCCAGGGAGCACTACCCCCTTGAGGCACTCAGCTACTATCTGGCTGTCTCTCCAGATGTCTCTTCTGGAATATGCTGAGGCACCCTCACCCGTGAGCTTCTTGGTAAAAATCTGGTCTAAAGAAGGTGGAAGGAGAGGCGGGTGGGTGGGTATGGAGTGGAGGGGTGGACCTCACCTCCTCAGCAGTAAACTTGGATGTAATACCTCTGCTGTTTAACAGAGATTGCTACCAGCATCCCCTGCTGGTTCCTTAGCTGATCAGAATCTTTCCAGTCTAGGTAGGGACCAAAATGCCAAGGTCACTGCAAGCTTGTGCCGAGCAGGACTACTGGTAGCCTTGTCTAAATTCCGTCTCCTCCTGTGAGTTTATCAAAGCATCACAAAACCAACAGTTTCCAAATACAATCAAATGGTACTTGTTCTTGATGTTCTAGGCTAGCTGTCCTCTGAGGCCTTCCTGGCAGAGGTGCACTGAACAGACATGAGTTCTAGCTCTGCTGCCTCCCAGGCCCCGGTGCCCTGGCTGGGCTGACCGGTCACTCCTTCCACCCCACACACAGCCCCTCATTTCATTCTGTCCACGTCTAATCTGCTCTTGGAGACCAGACACCTTGACGTATAATACTCACGCCACCTCCCTCGTAAGACCTTTCCTCATATGCCCCCAGTCAGAATGAACTTTCCTGCCTCTGAAACACCTGCACACGGACCTGCAGGACATCAACAATTCTTCGACGTTACACGCAGCACAGAGACAAGGGGACGGGACTGGACAGACCTGGGTGTGAATCCTCCAGGGTCTGCCACGTAGAGCTGTGTGACTTCAGGCACGTTACTTAACCTCCCTGAGACGCAGTCACTGCAGGGATCCCGCCGAACTCCATGGGAGACAGAAAAGTGCGATGAATTAACACCGAACAAGTTAGCACACAACCCTGAACACAGTAAGGGCCCAGGAAACAGAGCCGCTCCTACTTATTACAACCCCCCCCACGCATTTTATTTTATTTTATTTTTTTTAAGATTTTATTTATTTATTTGACACAGAGAGAGAGATAGTGAGAACAGGAACACAAGCAGGGGGAGCGGGAGAGGGAGAAGCAGGCTTCCCGCGGAGCAGGGAGCCCGATGCAGGGCTTGATCCCAGGACCCTGGGTTCATGACCTGAGCCGAAGGCAGACGCTTAACGACTGAGCCACTCAGGCGCCCCCCCCCCGCCACACACATTTTAAAGTAAATTAAACTCCAAATGCCGGAACTGCCCCAGTAAACATGACAATTTTATGAGCAATCTAGGTTACATGTAGAGCATTTTCACATTTGTAACTTAAAGGTGGCCTCAGAGAGAATATCTGCAGGTCACATATCAGAAGAACTGACATCTGGAGTACACGAGGACTTCTCCCAGCTCAGTGAAACGGCCCCCCCGCACACAGGCGGGCGACTAACAGATGCAACACTATGGAAGAACACACAGTGGCAAGTGGGCAAGTGAGAAGATGCTCGCCCTGGTGAGCCCTCAGTGACATGCCCGTCAGGACCACAGGGAGACCCCTGCCACGCCCACAGCAACAGTGACAACCATGGGCCGACGATAACGCACGTGGTGAGGACACGGAGAAACAGAGCGTAAATGGTACCACTCGAAGACACTAGCAATGTCTTAGGAGTTAAACAAACGTACCATCTGCCTCGGCACTGCTACTCCTGGGGGTCTACCCAGGAGACATGAAAATTTGCATGTACAAAAGACTTGTACGTGGGTGTTCACAACCACACCGTTCCCCACACTGAATGAGCGGCAGGTGATGAGGACAGACAGATCAGTGATGTGGGGTACCACTCCACAATACAACAGAACAACACTGATGAGAGCCACAACGTGAAGGAACTCTGAAAACCTTACGCTAAGTAAAAATAAAACAAAACAAAAAGCCGGACACAAAAGACCGTATCGTATGATATCATTTCTGTGAGATGTCCGGGAAAAACAAATTCACAGGGAGAGAATGCCTAGCGGTCGTCTGGAGCTGGGGGTGGGAATGGGACTAACGGTGGATGTGCACGAGGGATCCTGTTACAGCGACGGACACCCAGCTGCAATGGGATTGTGGAAATGGCAGCACGGACTGCAAGACCCACCGGAAACCGCTGAACCCGCAGGTGGGGGCGTAAATTATAGTCCGATAAAGCTGTTGAAAAAATACAGAAAACACCACCCCAAGAAGTCTGAATTGGATACATCAACAATGCTATAAAACCACCGTGTACATTTCAGTTTCTTTTTGAAATGTCATGCTTTCTGCATTACTCGATCAACAGGCGGGCGGGCGGGAGACAACCGTCTGCTGTTGTGCTTCCTCATTCTAAGTCAAACTAAATTAAAGTCCTAGCTTTCAGTATATGTAGAATTCTCTCCCTCCCCCTTTCCCTTTGGTTCCCCTAATAAATCAGTGCATTTTTTCCCACCTGGGAAGTCAGTGATTTCTCACCGCTCCCAGCGTTACAAAGAACCATGCTGCTTGGGCGGGAGGAGCCCGAGACACCACCCGTGGCCCAGCCCTGGCCTGGCCTGGCGTGCACCCTGCCTCCCGCGGCCCTGTTCCGGGGGGAGGGCTCTGACCCCAAGGGCTGCTTCACTGCGCGAACACTGCTGTCCCTGAAGCTTCCGCCGATGGCCCTGGTGCCCTGCAGAAATGTGTGACTCATCGGCAATTTCACGACTCTTCAGTGATGTGAAAACAGTTACCGTGCCATCCAGTGTCTTCTTCCCTCCAGGCTAAGCATCCTGGTCCCTTAAAGTGCCCCTCTCCCGACGCATCATTCTGCATCCTGCATGTCCCCAGGAGGTCGAGAGAGGGGCTGCCCCTCCTTCCTCTAGAATTTTTCTGTTTTTGGAACCGTCATTTGAAAGAGTTGACTCAAGCTCAGTTTACTACAACCCTGACTTTTCCCCCAGAGGCTAGTGTTCTAGCGAATCTCCCCCATCCCACACTTGCACATGTGATTTCTTAGGACTGCTCTGAGGTTTATATACAGAATTCTGACCGTTTGCCTTCAGCTACTCAGCCTGTGAAGACCTTTTTATACCCTGGTATTGGGTCTGTGAGCAAACTCTTATGTTCTCTCAGTACTTCAAATAACAGTATCATTATTGTTTATCTGCATTTCTGAAAAGTTCTGCACCGTTTTGCTGTACCTCCATGGTTAATTGTGAAACGGATCTTTGTAAGAGCAGGAGAACAGTGCTGTCATGCAGACCCTGCAAAGGTGAGGTGGGCGGCTGGTGTCCCATGCTACACAGGCTTCTGCAGGAGGAGAAGGAGCCTTCTGGACACGAGTCTTCCAGCAGACGCCGGGCTGACCACCTTCCTCCCTGTGGCTTCCCCGCTGTACCCTCTCTCCCTCTGGCAAACAGAGCACGGTTAGCCAGGCTTTGCACTGCCCGCTCCTTTGGTGGAAGGCTGCTGGGCACAGAGACTCGGGAGCAGAGCGTCACTCGCATTCCTCGCCCCTGACCGACACCCCCTCCCCTTTGCAGCACGCACAGGCTCCAATCTCCGGCTCGCTGAGGGCCCTCTCCTCTTTGAACTGCTGTCCACCCACAGGCGTCTACTGACTGCCCACTACGTGCTGGCCTTGCGGGAGAGGGGCCAACCTCTCACTGGGTGTCTGGTCCCTCGGCTCCGACGAAGGACCCACGGGCTAGTGAGCTCAGGCCGTCCTTGCGAACAGCTCTATGGCCCTGAGCCCCCCGCTGGATGGTGAGCTCTGCGGACACTGTCTGGTGTGCTTCTAGGGTCTGCATCTCTCCCGCCATCATCCCATAGCACCTGCGGGCCGGGAAGCCGGCGCTTGGACACCTGCTGGCAGACAGCACGGAGCAGTAGGCATTTCCTCACGGCCAAGCTGTGGCCCGGGCACTGAAGCTGGAGAAATCTAGCACCTCCAACACAGGTCCCGACAAAGCTGCCTCAGTTCCCCATCTGATGCAGTGGCCTGAGTCAGATGCGGAGCGGCGGCGGTGAGCCCACCAAGTGCTCCCGACACCGAAGCTACGCATGCCCTCTTCCCAAGCCTGGAGCGCCAGGTGCCCGTCTCAGAGACTGGCGTACTCGGGTCAGGGAGGGTGAGCACCCCCTCCGCACAGGCAGTGCGCTGCATCCACCAGACTGCGTGGGGCCAGCAGACTCGGGGCGGACATGGGCTCTGCCACTTGGAGTGCCTCTGGGAAAGTCCATGTCCCTCCCCCTTAGGGTCCAGAGTCCGACTCCCTGGACGACTGTTCGAACCAGAGCAGCTAATCCCCACCAGGGCCTCCTGCAGGGCCGGGCACCGCAAACTGCAGAGGGGGTCTCACCGACCCCACGTGGGCTGGCCGTGCAGACGCGAGTGGCCACATGGTGGACACAGCCCTGGGAGTGCTGCTTAGCGCTAAGGGGCCTCCGCTCTGTCTGCCGGTGTGGTGCCCGCACCACGAGGCAAGAGCAGGGGTGCCGGCCCCGAGTGGGGCCTCAGGTGGCCGGCGCTCAGAGAAAGGCCAAGGGGAGAGCGGGTGAACACGGAAGGGGCGTCTGCCCGCGTGCACGTGCGCAGTAACGGCCCGAGGCACAGGCTGGGCACAATGGACAGAAGCCCACGCCTCTTCCTCCTCCCGTGCTGCACGTTGCCTGGCTTTCCCCTGGCACCACGCCTGTGCTCGGTGAGGGAGAGCCGCCTGTGGGGCCAGCTGCCTCCCCGGATCCCGGCTCTTGGGGGCATCCAGTGGAGACGGGCAGACACACGTTTTCTTTAGGACACCGGAGGGCACGAGGCACCAGGTGGTGAAGACAGGAAATTGGCACCTCGCTGTTTTGTTTGCCTGGATGACAAAGGCCAGGATGCTGGCGCCACAGTGGAGGAAATGGAAGCCCCGTGCGTGCTACGTGGGCACCCCAGGGAGGCCTCAGAAGCTGCTCCCGCTCCGGCTCCCCCGCTTGGCGGCTCAGCACAATCTCATCTCAGGGCCCAGCCTCCGTCAGGCCGATCACGGCAGAGGGAGGCCATGACAGCACACGGGGACCCAGCACCCCCGCTTCTCCCTTCCGACCCCAGAGCGCTCCGAGTGTGAGGCCCCCAGGCGGCCCTCCGGGCGCAGCTGACTCACAATGCCCCGGTGGGCACCAGGACCTGCGGCTCTTACTTCGCAGCAGCCCCGCGCTTCCGCCACTTGCTCACATTCTCTCCACCGCGCCGTCGTGCGGTCTCCCGGGGCTCTCTTTCCCACTCCGTCTCTAAATTAGCTTCCAGTGAGTCATTACTTATCCTCTCCGTGACTGGCAGGCGTTCATGAATTACTGATTTTTCACCTTCACCCGGCTGATACAATATATTTATGTTGCAGAGAAAGGTACTTTTTGAATGAAGACTGGTATCTTTTGATAGCTTTCCTTTCAAACATAACACGTGTGGATAATGACATTGACCTGACAGTGGAGTGAATTCTAATCACAGCCACCGGACCTGTTTGGTAGGCGTGGTGGCCGCAGCCCCTGCAGACCCTCTGTCCCTGTGGCCCTCGGAGGACGCGGGTCTGCGTGATGGCGTGGGTCAGCGCACGGGCTTCGGGCAGGCTGTCTGGCAAAGCCCTGCTCCCACTCACCCCTGCAGTGAGACACGGGGCAACTGACCTGCCCACCCTGTGCCTCAGTTTCCCATGGTTAGAGTGTGGATAATGACAGTGCTTCCTTTAGAGGGTTCTAGCGAGGACTACGTGGGTTAGTATGTGGAGAGCTCTTCAGACAGCACTGGCACCCAGCAGGTGGTCAGGAAACGTCACCTACTATTCTTCCTGGTTCTCAACCAGAAGACCACGGGTTACCTTGTGTTCGTAAGCAACAGCTCATGTCCTCCTGTGCTCTCCTCCCTGTCCCTCCAGGGCACAGCTGAGACCGGGGCTCTGACACATGAAGACCGCAGCTAAGTTAACCAAACACTCACAGATTCAAAGCAAAACCAACCCCCGGATCCAAGCTTCCGCTTCAGCCTGCCGCCCCGGACTCAGCGGCGGCCACGCCACGTGCGCACTGGAGGGAGCAGGGCCCAGCAGCCCACTTCATCCCAGACACAGGGCTGTTAGCTCCTTAAAATATGCTGTTGACACAATAGATGTTAATTATGAATAATCTTTGGTACACTTTGCGCCTCCAGTGATCAGAATGCTAACGAACGGCCTCATGGAAGAGGCTCACCAGCTCCCTGATTCCCCAGTGTTTTCTGAGCGCCCTAATATTTCTAGCACTGTTTAAGCGTTTCATTACTTTGTCTCAGGGCTGAAAAATGTCCCTTAATTTCCAAGCATGGATCGTATTGCCACTCTCTCCGAGGACTCGCAATATAAATACGCGCCGCAGCGGCAACATGCTTATTCATCAGGCTGCTGGGTTCACGTAGATAATTAGAAACTGGGGGTGCTCAAAGAAGGTTCGCTCTAATTTACTTCCCGACGCAGCAGCTTAATTAGAAAACAAATTCCTTCCCCGGCTGTAAAGATTGCTAAGTAATTATAAGACCCACAAACCGCCTGTATCTTCTCTCTGGTCTTGTGTTGAGACTGCAAACAACACGCTCTGCACATCTGACGAGGCGGCAGAAGCTGGGAAGGGTTAACACTCACTATCCCGGGAAGGGGTTAACGCTCACTATCCTGCGAAGCTTACGCTGAGCAGTCGCACGGTGGCAGCTTCTAGAAAGAAACATTTATTACTGAATTACCATGCAGCAATTTCAAGTATGAAACCTTTCCATCCATCTCTCCGGTGATGGCAAAGAAGACCATGACTCATTCAGGCGGGGTTTCTGACAGGCAGCAGGCAGGGAAGGCACTGGCCCCCGTCACGACGGTGGCGGGAAAGACCAGTCTTGGAGGTGAGGCGCGGTGCCTCCTCCAGGCCCACACCTGCCGCCCTGGGTCCTGAGGCTTCCCTGGCTCCTGGGACATGTAGTCACCGCTGTCCACCACAGGGCAGGATGGCTCATCAGCCCTGGAGACCTCGGCCCACTCAGAGCCGCACACAGAGGAAGGACAGCTTCAGGGAGCAGGAAGCGAGAGCGTGTGGGTGCGGGACCCATGCCAGCCAGCTCGGTCCACACACGCCAAGCATGCCATGCGCCAGGCCTGTGCCAGGACCATCTTTCAGCACAGAGCAAGGGCCCCGGGAGGGAAGCAGAGGGCAGAAATGGACACCATTCTTATTTTTTGCAGGTCATTAAGGAAACAAAACCAGTAACCCGGGCCTGTATTCTCCATTTCATCTCTGCATTAGGACATGTCCCTCCACTCAGACGGCTATAGTGACCAGAGTCACTGTCACACTTAGAGGTGACAGAGAGGTTCTCAAATACAAGTACTACCATGTGTTAAGGAGAAATGAGACAATAAAATCGGATGCAAAATGAAGGGCTCAGAATCCTTGAGAAGGGAGCAACACCGATAATGTCAAGTTCCAGCTCAGCCGACCGCATGTTTGTGTCCGGCCAGGAGACCACGACATGTGCCACGTCCACGCGGCCCACACCCTGCAGGTAGTGCACACTCTGCCTTCTGTGCTTCCTTGTGGGGGGCTTCCTCCCTCCTCCCCCAGCACTCTATAGGGCTTACGATTTTGTTCAGCATGAACTGCTAAAGAATAAAGGAAACAGGAATAAAGGGCCAAGGAACTGGGCAAAAGAGCCAATTCCTGTTTGATCTTATAACGGTAATTAAAAATAAGCTACCTCGCCAATTAACCTGGACCCATGACCAGGTCACCCAAGGAGCTGCACCGGAAGCCCACGTAACGGCCTCACAGCGCAGCAGGTGGCAGCCACACGCATCCCACGTGGGGAGACGGGGACAGGGGCGCGCTCTGCCGGCTTTAATGCAGACATGACCCCAGGGCCCTGGAGCCCCATGGCTCTTGGAGAGGAGAGCTGGTCACAAGAAGGGGGGACACATGGGAGCACTGCCCAGCTGGCCACCCGGCTCTCCCAGGTCTCACCCGGCAACTACCCCATGAGCTTCGGCAATATTGTGTAATTAGTTTATGGAACTCTCCCAAACTATTAAAAATGTATATACTTTTAAATATTCTGCGGCTTCTCCAAACATAAGCTACTTATGAATTAAAAAAACCCAAAACACTTATGGCCCCACCTGAGGCAAAGGCTGGGGGCGGGGACAATGCCTGTGTCCCCACCTTGCCTGTTCACGTGGTGGCGAAGGGGAATGCTGGGGTAGACGAGTGCCACAGGATGCTGCTTGGAAGCCCCCCCGCCCCCAAGACAGTCTTGGGGGGGGGTTGGGACGTGGCTCCTAAAGCAGGCATCTTCCTCCCCCAGTCCATCCTGTCACCCCGAGGAAGGCGGTAAGGGGACACGTGTTCTGGGGGCGGGCTGGCTCCTGCGGAGAGCCTCCAGCACACATCAGCCCCTGGCCAGGCTGGGGCAGACAGGAGGCGAGAGAGCTGTCCTGCGAGTGGAGCTCCTGAGCGCTCCAGGCCGCGGCCGATTGCTCCAGGTCCATATTCTTTCCAGCCCCCATCTGCACTCAGGAAGCACTGTGAGACGTGCTGCTATCCACATTAACTATGTTTTTCTTTTTAAATTAAAAAGAAGAAAAATCACACACCCCAGCTCCCCCCATCTGACCAACCACGTAGCATCCCTGGGCGCAGGAGGGAGGTGGAGAAGGGGACAGGGCGTGCTGGCCCACGGAAGTGAATGTGTGCACGCACGCCCTCAGCGCTGGGCGGACGTAAACCTAAGTGTTTCTGGGAAAGGCACCAGCCAGTGCAAAGTCGGACGTCAGGAGTCAGGAAAACAACGCTTCATGAAAACTACTGACGTCGTAATGTATGAGGGTGCTTCCTTCTATTTTACAATCCTCGTTAACCAGGCCTCATAGTGAGCGTGAAGCTGCTTCCCACGAAACAACAGGCACCTTTCACAGAAGAGCCACGTGCTTTCCAAATCCTGGCCTCAGGGTCCTTCCCCCCCCCCCCGCCCCCGCCCCCACCCCCTTCTCCAGCCAGGTCGTTCCTGCTGCGCCTTCCCAGAGTCAATCCGTCCTGTACTCCTTCACACAGGTTCTTACTTCCCCACGTTACATTTTGTTTTCTGCATTGTCATATAGTAAACGGGCTCTTTTGGGTGTGCGGTTCCCGGAGTTTAGCATGTGCAGATCTGCGCGGCCACAAGCAGGATGGGGAACATCCCTTCACCCCACATTCCCTCACACTGCCATCTCTGACCGATAGTTGTGTCTTCTCCAGAACGGCACGTGAATGCAATCAGACCAGATGTCGGCCCTGGAGCTGCCGGCCGTCACTCCACACGGTGCTTCTGGGGCCACCCGTGTGGTCATGTATCAAATGTCCCCCCATTTCCTGCTGGCTGTACCCCGCTAGACAATGCACATTCTGCTTATTCATTCTGGTCTTTCCAGTTTTCGGTGGTGATGAGTAAACCCACACAAACACTCTCGCACAGGTTCTTGTGTGGACGGTTTCGTTCCTGTGGGATGAATGCCCGGGAGTGGGACCGCGGTCCCATGGGGCCGTCTTCCTACCGCGTGGCTGTCCCACTCGCCTCCACAGCCGGGGCTGTGGGAGTGCTGGTCGCCCCGCACGCTCACTAGCCTTGTTTCATTAACCCACCTCGCGGGGGTGTCGCAGTTTCGAGTTGTGGCTTTAATTTGCATTTCCCTCATGGTTAATGATTTCGAGCATCTTTTCCTGGGCTTATTGACCATTCTTAAATTCTCTTCGGTAAAGTATCTCTTCAGGTCTTTTTCCATTTTTGAATTTTTTTTTTCTTTTTGCTTTGAGATATCTTTATATACTCTGGATACAAGTCCAGAGTCGGCTGGTTTGCAAATATTTTCCCCAAGTCTGCGGCTTGTCTCCTCACTGAGCAGTGTCTTTGAGAGAGTAAACATTTTAAACTTTGATGAAGTCCAATTTCATAATTTTTTTCTTTTGTGGGTCATGCTTCGGCTGTCAAGCTGCTGTGCACATTTTACATCTGAGAGAGTGACAGGACGGGAGCCGGCTGTCCTGACATGGTCCGGGTGAGGGGAGGCCTGCCTGTAGGAGGAGCAGAGACCCTGGAGGCCTGGCCGCCCCACCGGCCCTGCCGCGGTGCGAGATGCCGCCAGGAAGCACAGCCGAACTGAATGCCAGGCTTCTCTCCAGTACTATCAGGAGGCTTAACTAAATAACTGAAAAGATACATATTTTTCATTTATGTGATTTTTAGTAGCTCCTTTCACTCGGGAGAACTCAGAACATGTGGTGCTGTTGCTCCCGTGTGGCTCAGCGAACACGAGCAGAGTTCGGTTGGGAGGGATGGGGACGGGACAGGGCAGCACCCAGACACGGGGGCAGCGGCGGGGTTCACGCCCTGCCTGGTGGGGAGGGCCCACGAGGCTGCCCCACTCACAGGCAGGCGGGAAGTAGAACAAGACCTCTCTGGACAGGCCACCAGGCGCAACCTTGCCGTGATGGAATGTACCACTGCCACCCCCACACCGGGTAAGGCTGGAGAACTGGTCTGTACCGGGCAATGTGAGCATAGGTAATAGAGGGAAATGGGGCCCGAGAGCGCGTGCGCAGCGGACTGGCACGTGGAGCTGCCGGGTGGCTCTGCAGTCTCTGCGATCCCGACAAGGGACTCAAGCAAGCCGACTGGTTGACCAGACCTAAAGTTTCCTCCACATAATGTTTCTCCAGGCTCATGCTGTTTGCTTAGCATTTGTAAACCGTTTTCTGGGTCACTGCGCCTGGAGGTGAAACCAGCTTAGAGTCTGGAGGAGCGCCAGGAGGGCGAACGGAGGCGCCCTGAGCGAGCAGGCCGCCGGGAAAGCAGAGCCCGACCGGGACGCGGGCGTACGCGGAGCACCCCATCCCCCGTGTCGCCCAGCCCGTGTGTGTCACAGCGCGCCCCCCCGCTTCCTGACCACGAGTGTGCGCAGCAAGCAGAGACCACATAGCGCAGACAGGGAGGGGGCATGCGCCGAGCGGGCTCAAGGGCCGTCGCTACAGCTGGTCATCACTGGCTCGTGATCTGAGAACCCTGCAGCTCGTGTCAGCAGTCCCTGCTTCTGGCCACCGTGCCTGTCCCCGACCCACAGAGCACGTCTGGCTCCCTGCCTGCCGCCTCACCCTGGGGCTCCTGCTCCGGCGATTCCAGCTTGCCCACACCTCACCTGTCAGCACACCTCAACCCCACACCCCTGCCTGGCCGTGCCAACACAGGCCGGCGCCACCCAGTGTCGCACTGGTCCCTGCCACCGTACCCCACCTTGCTTGTGAACAAAGCCCCCTGAAGCAGACCAGACCCTGAAGCAGACCAAATTCCTTAGACACTTACTCAAAATTTGCAGAGTAATTATACTCAGTGAATTGTCTGCAAGTGCCCTATAGTTTCTTGAGTCTTTATTTTACAGGCACCCCATGTGTCTGTATTCTCATAGGAAAATTTAAAAGATGGAAAGAAACCCAAGTCAGTTAACACAGCTCCCCACCTGCGCTGTCCCACTCAGACTGAACAACGGACCCATCGTTTCGTGCCTGTTTCACCTGGACTCACACACGCAGAGTCACATGCGGTCTGAAAATACTCGTGGCAGCCTCCTTGTGTATCAGTCTCTGTCTGCTTTTCCCAATAACAGCACGCCGGGCAGACCGGAGCTTCCACAGAGCGCGCAACCCCGGCAGGACCCAACCCCTCTTGCCCGTAATGGTGGACGCTTAGGCATAACCCTCTTGTCTATTTCCCTGACACACAGGCAAGTCGTTTTCCAGGAGAGAAACCCAGAAGTATATTTGCTTTTCCTACCTGATTTAATTAAACCCAGGCCTTAGCTGTTCTCACCCACGATTTTGTGTATCAAGACTTAGAAAACTATTATCTTGTATGTTAATTCTAGAAGGAATGGTCTCCAGGGCAGAGGATTTAAGAACAGCTACCTAGATGAACCAGGATGAGTCATGGCAAGTCTCACGAACACACACACACACACACACGTGCACGCACACCCGCAACGCAGGTCAAGTCTAGAGCCACAGAGTAGTCTGGACCTAAGGAAGTCCACAACAGGAGGCAGCCAGGCCACCCATGACCTGGAAGGACGAGGAGAGGCCACATAACCACAATGCACCATGAAGGACACTGCTGGACTGGACTGGGGCATTTGCCCTGAGGCAGAACACAGAACAGGGGCGGGGGGCTTGCAGAATATTAACGGGAGAGTTGGGGGAAATCGGGTAGGCGCTAGGCCGTGACCCAGCTACTGCAGTCGGGGAGCAGAGACAACCTCTGTGTGCAGCCATACATTTTTGCTTTGACTTAGTGTTGGGAGTATTTGTCACTGTTCAAAAGTATTCAGCTTTTATTCTGTTCTTTTAATATGGCCGCACATGGAGACGCGTCCTACGCTGATCACCAGCACAAGTAGCAACACGGCCTTCGCCAGAGAAAAGTGCACACCCACACACAAGGGAAACATCCCCTTGCTGACCGGAAGTGCCCCCGAGAACGAACAGCAAAGAACCCCCCTCAGACCCCGAAAGCCGCACAGCTTAAAAATCTTACTTACTTTTCTATTAAATCCAGTGTGACCCCAGGCACCAGACTAACGCATTTCTGCATGCAAAACCTGCAGAGAAAGGAGAGAAAGTGAGTCACACTGAGGGGGCATTTAACGGGAAATACAACAGTCCCCCAGGGACGTGAGGGCCTACAGGTGGGGGCGGGGGTTTCTTAATCCTGGCAGCTTCGAGATTTATGAAGAAAACCGGACTGCCAGCCTGTCAGTGGAGGGACAGAAACCCGACACAGGGTCCCTGGGGAGGGGCCCAGTAAGACAGGAAAGGGAGCGTCTGCCCAAAGAATGGACACACTGGCTTCTCTTTCCTTTATTCCTTCTTAAGAAAGCAAGCTGGGGAGAGGGTCAGCAGGATGAGCGAGCATGAACGACTTCCAGGCACACAAAGAAAAATGTGGGAAGAAACACAGAACAGCGAATTCCGTTCTATCACTTGGTTACCATGCACCTAACCGCGTCACACTGAGACTGGACTGCAGCAGGTCACCCAGCCGGACAGCAAGTGCACTGCCGGGGGGCACGGAGCCGCCCTCTGCCTCCCGCCCGGGCTGCCAACACGCAGCAGGGACGAAGCAACCACAGCACTGAGTAAGAAAGCAACTCGCAGCTTTTACTTGGAGAAATGTGAAACGTGAGATTACGCTCCAGCCACCCAGCAAGCACATGGCAGGCATGAACACCTGCAGGAAACACCTCCGTGCATCACTAGCTGGACACGGGAAGTGGAGGAAGGCCGGAGAAGGCCAGCGGGCCCACGGGGAGGGACACGTACAAGCACCAGGCCACGTTCGGGGAGATAAGGCGTGACACGTGCGAGGTGGCCGGGTAGGAAGGGTGACAGAGAGACAGGAGGGATGACAGCTGTGAAGACAGGTGGCTCCCAAGGGTGGCCTCCAGGGTGGGGGGATGTGGAGCTGGCTGCCGGGACCCCTGGGCACCAAGCCGGTCAGGCGCACCCCCTCTGGAAGCCAGGCCTCACCCGCCACTCGCCCGCCAGCAGAAACGAAGTTATTTTCCTGGTCGTGGCTTCGGTAGTGGGGGCTCTCTTGTTCACAAACACAAGAAACAGGGATGGTCACACTTGCCTACGGAGGGAGCGGCCCCTCTCAGCGGGCACAGACGGCTCGTGGCCTCGGTGCTCCCTCCGGCCGGTAATTCCATGCCAAGCAAATCCTGTTTCCGCCACTTTCAGATGGCTCTGCTCTCCCCCCACCGACCGCCCCCCGCGGCACCAGGGCACATGCAGCACCCCTGGCGGGTTCAGGTGAATCAGAATCTCTCAGTGGATAAAGACGATCTTCAGTAAAGGCATTTTCCAGTCTAATTCTGGGTCCTACGCAAACGGTGCCACTTTGTCTTTTTATCTATAACGTACTTAACCACTGGCACTTCTGCATTCCAGTGATGACAGGATAATCTGTATCAGACTAGTCCTTTTATCAATAATAATAATCAGCTCTGGACAAAACAGAAAAAACAGCCATGTAAAAGCTCCAAGAAGCAAACGGACGCAGACAGAAACAGAAGTGGCCCTTACCCGAGCAACTCTGGGCCAGTCCGCCCCTACCCAGCGAGTCCTGCGGGCACGCCCAATCCACACAGCACGCAGGGCAGGACTCAACCGGAAAGCGGCCACCTCCCCGGCTGAGCGTCTCCTGCGTCCCCGGCTGAGCGCTGCCCGGCTCGCGCGCGGGCCGAGACTCCCGGGAGCCCCGCGGAGACAGTAACTGGGAGGCTGCAGTGAGCTGGTCACTACCTGCTCCCAGGGTGCGCACTGGCAGGGAGAGCCAGCCCACCCCATCAGGGGGCTCGATCACCCCGGCCCCCCGCTGACCAGGCTCCAGGGCTCAGAGCCCCACCCCAGCACTAAGAGCAAAGCCAGAGGACACCAGTGCTACCACCAAGCCGCCCGCAAGCGCAGAGCCAGATGCTCCGCGGACTTTCTTGTTGAAGCTCCCACAGCGGAGTCTCCTCTCTAAAATCAAGAAGAAAAACAGGTAATAAAAGCAGATCCAGAGTTGGCCAGATTTTATTTTTGATCTCGGCCCGCAGGATGCCAGCAGCACCCTGACCCCAGCTATGATGACCAAAGATGTCCCCCAGTGCTGCTGAATGTCCCCTCAGGAGCAGTATCACTACGGTCGAGAGATACAGCCCTACGCCAAACACCAGGTATCTCTCACATTTTCCAGAACAGTCTCTCTGCTTCCACTCCTGCCTGCCCTGCCTACCCCTCTACGCAGCAGCCAGGGCAAGCCTTTTGAGAGGTAATGTTACGAAAAATGTTGAAATAAGTCATTCCATCTGCCTAAAACCCTCCAGAGGCCTCCTGCCTCTCAGAACGAAATGCCAAGTCCTCACCTAGGCCTACCATGGAAGGCCCTGCAGGCCCTGACCACTGCTCTGACTTTACTTCCTCATGCTTAC
Source organism: Mirounga leonina (assembly GCF_011800145.1). NCBI lineage: Eukaryota > Metazoa > Chordata > Mammalia > Carnivora > Phocidae > Mirounga > Mirounga leonina. Next base: position 1,947,529 of record NW_023270494.1, read on the forward strand.
CCTTGCTCGCCCTGCTCCATTCACCCTGACACTTGCTGTCCCTCCAACACACCAAGCAGAGACTGCCTCAGGGCCTTTGCACTTGCTGTTCCCATGGCCGGCAGTATCCTTGCCCCAGAAAACTAGGATTTACTCCTTTATTTTATCTAGATTTCGACCTCCTCTACCAGCCTAAGGAAAACAACACTTCCATTGTCTATCCCCTCTGCTTTTTAACACTAGCATTTCTCACTCCCTAATGTTTTATCACATAGCTGTTTGTATCTCGTCTTTACCACGGAAGGTAAGTTCAGGGGGTAAAAGGACTTCTCTCATCTTGTTCATCACTACAACCCCAGTGCCTAGGATGGTGCCCGGCGCACAGTTCCATTACCTGATAAATAAGCTTAAGTGACTGAATACGGTATGAGATTGATGTTGTAGTTTTTATGGGTTTCTAATATTTCACCTATATTCTTGTTTTCCTGTCACTCTTGAAAGCAAGTAGCTTCAAGATTTTATGAAGAACAAGTTAATGTTTAAAAAAACCCAGCTCTGTAACCTCATAAACTATCATGTAACTGCTCGATGTTGTGTCTGAGAATGGAAAGACATTAAATATTTTCAGCTGTATTTTAAATTTTGTTTACTGTTTTCCTTCCCATACAAAACTTAAAATCTGTATTTAATAAAACCTATCACTGCCTTTATGGCTTTTTAATTGTTCCAGCTGGTCATTTTCCCAGTACTTTTGTGAGTTTTCCTTTTCACATCTGAGTCTTTGTTATGTTTGGAATTTATTTTATGTTAAGAGGGAGGGATTTAAAAACTTCAAATGGTGATAATGTGCCCCAAATTCTAATCCTGAGCAATTCATTCTTTTTCCAAATTATAATTCTGATACATACAGATTCTGTTTCTGGAACATCTCTATTCTTTTCCATTGGCATGAAAGTCCACACTCTCATTTCAACTGTACCTTCAAAATGCACTGGTAACTGGTAGGACAAGTCTTCTTTCACAGATCTTTTTTTTTTTTTAATTTTCATGGCCATTCTCAAACATTTGTTCTTCCAGTTGACTTTTAAAATCAGTTTGTCAATATTGTGTTGAATTTATGGTTTAATTTAGGGAGAATTTATAACCTTAATTTACTGGGTCTCACCATGGAATCATGTGGCCAAGTCCTCCTTTTATTCAATTTCCTTTCATTTCAATCAGTAAAGTTTTATGGGATTTTAATATCTATGCATGCAGTGCATTCTGAGCCAGCTCATGTTCCTGTCATTGTCTGTTACTGTTGCTGTTACAAATCAGATTCCTTTCCTTCCTAGTATCTACTTGCTGGCTATTTTTAATATATAGAAAAGGGAACATGTTTTAAACAATTATTGTGAAAAATACCATATGTGAAAAGCATAAAACGTGGATGTGAGCTTAAGCAATAATAAAGTCAGTACAACCAGTACCCAGATGAAGAAATGGTGCACCCACAGTCTCCATAGCCCCGTGGGCCCCAGGCGCCTGCCGTGCCCTCAGGACGCAGTGCTCACCCGCGGTGCTGTCCGCATGTGCGCTCGCTCAACAGCAGCCACTGCTGGTAGTTTTCCCATGTGTTTTAACTTTGTTTTTTGCAAAGCTGGTAGTTTTCCCATGTGTTTTTTTTTTGTTTTTGTTTTTGTTTTTAAAGATTTTATTTATTTATTTGACAGAGAAAGACACAGCGAGAGAGGGAACACAAACGGGGAGTGGGAGAGGGAGAAGCAGACTCCCTGCCAAGCAGGGAGCCCGACGCGGGACTCGATCCAGGGACTCCAGGATCATGACCTGAGCCGAAGGCAGTCGCTTAACCAACTGAGCCACCCAGGCACCCCTCCCATGTGTTTTAACTTTGTTTTCTGCAAAGCTGAGGTTCAGATCACACACAAATAATGCAACTTTGCCTTCTCCTTAGAAGATGTACATGTTCACATGTACACATCTAAATATGATACTGACTCACGTTTCCAGAACAATGTGCTGGAGGAACCAGAGTCCATCCACACCCTTCTCTGGGTTCTAATTGCACCGATGGAGACACAGAGTGATGCGAGCAGCTGGTGTGGAAGAGACTCTCTCACACAAAGCAAGTAGCTTCTATTTTTGTTACAAGTTTTTATTAAAATTCATTTTTAATTTTATCAAATAATGTTTTTCACCCATTAATATGACGAATCACGTTAACAGGCGGCCTAATGTTAAGTCGTCAAAGCCGTCCTGGAATGGCTCTCGTGACGGAAGTTCACTCTTCCCCTCCTGCACCGCAGGGTCCTAGTCGCTGACAGTTCATTCTGAACTCAACGGTAGCGGCTGTGTGTGTGTGTGCCTGCACACCTAGTGTGCAAGTGCGGGTATGTTATATGTGTGTGCCTCTGTGCATCTGCATGTGTGAGTCTGTGTGCATGCCCGTGTGCACACATGTGTAAGTGTGTACGTGCCTGTTGCTGTGTGCATGAGCCTGTGTGTGACTGTGCACGCAGGTACATGTGTATGCCTGTGTATGTCTGTGTTGCTGTGTGTGTACGTGTGTGTCTCTGTGTGTCTCTGTGTGCGCACATACCATGTGTCACGGCTGGTGCCCCCGCCACAGTAACTTCTGGAACGGGACACGGAAGCATGCCCGTGGTGAGTTGTGCTGTGTGCTCACATGCTGCTGTTACCATCTGCTCCCTTCTGTATTTCAAGAACAATTACCTGTATGTTGAATCTTCATTCTTCTATTTGTCACGCTTCTCATTTTTTATTGCTTTCCATTTCCTGCAACACCTATTTAACTGGTACCTGATTTTAAGGTCACTTAAATTTTAGAATTAAATTTTACTTCTTAAACCTTTTCCTTCCCTTTTCTAGTTCTCTTTTCAACTTGATGTGTTATTTTGTCATCTTAATATTTATCTTTTTGTTCCACAGAGATGATTTTTATATAATTTCATGGAAGGCACAAGGCACATGCTGCCTCCTCTGCCCAGAGACAGGACAGCTTCTGATTAGTCACAGGTCCCTTCTGGCCACAGCCGAGGCCATGCGGAAGAAGGGACACAGAGTGGGGGCGCTTCTTAGGAAGACCAAACACTGGACAGAGGGTGGGCACTTTTGGCTCCATGCAGGACCTCCACCCTCCGGGAGGCGGGGAGGGGGCTGGAGACTGAGCACCAGAAAAACTGTCGAAGCAGGAGATGGGAGAGCTTCCAAGTTCAGGACACCAGTGCTTCCTGGAGGGTGGTGCACCTCGGCCCTCCCCAACGAGCAGGAGCCCCGCTCCTCTAAAAGACGTGCCTCTTGGAGGTCTTGCTCTCAGCGCTCCGTGCTGCCCCACACGCGGCCTGCCCCTGGTCACAGCTGGGTGACAAAGGAAGGACCTGTGGAGCTCAGGCCCACGGCAGGCTGTTGTTCAAGTCTGATGTGCATTCTGGGTTCCGACCAGAGGTTGTGCTTGGCAGGAGAGATGGGCTGGGCACTGTCTTCACGGGCAGCACATGGCACCTCTCGGAGCCCCCGACTAGATGCCAGAGAGCTTTCATGTTCCGGACTGTTTGCTCCGAGGCCTTCAAAGCACCCTGCCAGAGATGGGGAGCTTTGAATATTCCCTTTTTAAAAGGAACTTGGGGGGACAGCTCAAAGGAGCAATAAACACACTTAAATCAAGCACATTCTTCCGCATTTCATTTTATCCAGCAGGTTTCAAAAAACAGAACCCCACATGAAACCAGTGTGTCCGCCACCTAGTATTTGTAACTAAATTAAAAATCTGCCATTTGGTATCATTAGGTCCTAATTTACTAACTTTAAATAGCTGCCCTTCTAAAGATACAGAGCAGCTTCCTCTCCTGAGGGGCGTCCAGGCTGGGAACGAGGACAAGACGCTATTTCAGGGCTGCCCTGCTTCTGAAGCAAGGCCGCTGAAAACAAAGCGGATTATTCCATCAATCAGAGGAGCATGACACCCCTTCATCTGAGCTTTCTGCCCTGCCAGTGAGCTGACCCCGACGGTCTCCTGGCTGCAGCCCTGGGGCCAGGCACTGGCGGGGGGGGGCCCCTGTACCCCCAGAAGTACCCGCCTGGTGTGCGAGCCTGGCCCGCCATCGGATGCAGCTTGCAAGGGACCAGTGTGAACTTTTCAAGGGTTCTGTCTTTTTAGTTTGTAAGAGATTCAAATGTCAAAACAATTGCGGTTAAAAGGAAAATGTCTTTAAAAAAATGCATAAATATTTAGGGGTAAATATCATAATGTCTGTAATTTACTAAAAATAGTCATAAACACAAAACAATGAAGCAAATAACAATTGTAAAATTTGTAAAATTGGGGTGATGACCACAGGCAGATTCATTTCATTATTCTCTCCACCGCTCTTCAGGATGGCTGGAAATTACCCGTAATAAAGAGTCAACAGAGGAAGAGACGGAGAGTCCGTACACACCTCCCGCACCGATGAGTCAACAGCAGGAGAACATTTCAGGGAAGATCTAATTGTTCAAAACCTTAGCACTGTATTTCCATTTCTGAAGACTGTCAAATGCCTAGGGAGGCCCCCGCCTCTCCCACCTCGGCTCACCCCTGTGCTCCTGAGCAGCTGGTTTGACCGGGAAGCCACTGACCGCACAAGGTTACAAAAGCAGAAAACCAAACTCCTTCCTAAAAAGCCAACCTTGTCCATGCAGGTGGCTCTCACAACCAACAACCAAAGGAAGGAGACAGAAGGCACACAACAAGCTTCAGTGGAACTCTCCCACACGGTCTGGAGCCCGTTCCCATAGGTGCCCCCTGACAAACTTAGAACCCAGCTCACTGGAGGCCTCTCCAGATTCCCCAGGCTCCTCGGCCTGGTTCAGATCTTACCTGAGAATCAAGAAAGACCACCACCCACCGCCAGAGATGGGAAGTGAGCAGACACCAACCCACCCAGAGGAAGCCGGCTGAGACAGGAAGGGGCCACCTCGGAGGACAGGCCCGGGGGCCCCACAAGAGCCCCGCTGCACAGCCGATTTAGGAGGCTTCTTCCTATGCCCTGGGGACCTGGCCAGCAATGCAGAGAGTGAGTGAAGGGACGCCGGCTGCGGCTGCGATCCCCTGGGAGCCCCAGCACTCGAGCATCAGGAGAACGTGGCACTGGGGGCCGAGAGGGAAGGTTTTCCACGAAATGCACCTGTTTGTGTTCATACACAGCAGCTGAGCCTTATTCATCTTTGTCTAGGATAAAGGGTGGCCTGTGGCAGATGCATAAAATTAAATGTAAGTAAACGTGAAGGGATTCTTTTCCATCCAAGAACCAGACATTTAAATTACAATCATCTACCATGTTTATTCTTAGCCTATTTCTTTCGGGCCCTCTGACGTGCTCTTTATGTATTAAGAAGCTATGCCCTTGACCCTGGTCTGTCCTCTGCATCCAAAAGTCACTCTTGGGACCGTCGGGGCATGTGTCCACAGCGCGGAGGAGGAACAGGCTGCTCCGCCTCGTAAGGACGGGAGGGCACCGCGCAGCACCAGGCTCCTTCCCACTTACCATCCCAGGGACAGCTTCCCAAGAGCTGACCCTGTTTAAACTCACAGCCTCTGCTACGCCGAGGCAAGCGGGGCTCACGAGCTTCACAGGTGGCTCTCGCATGGATCACTTTAGAGTCAGTCAGTCCCTATTACGGGGACTGAAATGATGTCACTGCAGAATTCTGAAATCGCTGCACGTCTGGTGGCCCCACGCCAGGCGTGGTCTACTCCTGACCAAGTGACAGAAGAAACCGGCTGGAAGGAATTTTAAACAGGACTGGAGACCAGGGCAGGATGCACACTACCTTAGCTCCTCCTGCAAGCGAGCCCAAAACAAGCCCTCCAGTGCGTGTCACAGAGGCCTGACCGAGGCCCATGCATCCGAATTTCCCTCTTCCCTAAACCGAAACGCCTGTCCCCGTAACGACCACTGGGGGCAGGTCAGAAGCCTGTCCCCTGGGCTGTCCAGGCCTGGGCAGCGCAGAGCCGCTCTCCAGATTTCTGCTGCAGACAAGGCTGCTCCACGTCTCATAGGGAACGCCAAACTTCCCAGGTGCTGCCGAGCTCCCAGCTGAGACTGCGCAGGGCAAAATTTACTCCTCAAATACCCACAGGTAGGAGCCTCTTTTGAGTAAGGCCCCTGTATTTTAAATCTGCCAAGTTCTTCCTATTAAAAAAATGTGAATACTTTCCAGCGGCACCAGGTTTAGCTCTGGGGAGGGGTGCACGGTGTGGGGACGAGGGAAAGCAGTTGTGGCTTCATGGAGGGAGCCCTGAGCTGACCAGCGGCGACATGACAACAAACTGCAGGGTTCTCCTCCAGCGGGCGCATACCTCCCACCTCCCCAGGGGCGCACACTGCTCCAGCAAGGACTACAGGACCGGGGCCACGACAGCACCACTTCCTCTGGGCTCCTGCGGCCCGCTCACCTGCTTGCCATTATCATCCCCATTCCTGGGGGAGAAGGCTGAGGTTCAGAAGGTCCTGAAATCACCCATCAGCTGGTTGGCTGACCGGAGCGCCTTCCTCCAGACCCACATGCAACGCGTGCCCACGTGGGCCAAGGCGACTGGACCCAAACTCAAAAATAGCACTCACGGATTCCTCATGTCCAACACATCACTTCAGACCCCATCAAGGAAAGCCAGAAAAACGAGGAAAGAGAAGGATGGTGGCATCTTGTGACAGAGGACCCTGGGCTGCACGAGGGAGGCCAATGGCCAGGCTGGGAGCTGCCAGGAGGGCCGATGGGGCCCGAGACTGCACAGAGGCAGCAGAACCAGGAAAGAAAGGGAAAGTGTGCCCATCCCGTTTGTCTTTGCCAAGAGCTGTGCAGGACACCACATCCCGAGTCCCTTCCCGGCCGGGATCCCAGCTGACACGGCAGCTGGTCAACAGCTGTGCACCAGGCTGCACACCATGGTCGACACAACTCCTCTGGACTGACAGCACAGCGGCTTTCGTGTCTGTATTTAAGGTGAATCCCCCAACACCACAGCTCTCCCCACGTGCTGCCCTCCACGCGGGCCTCCAGTTGTACTCGAGGAAAGCAGAATGCCCAGAATATGTTTCCAAACATTAACAGAACCAACGTGATTTTAATTTCTTGGGAGAGAAACATTTATCAATTAAGTGGACTGATAAGTACCAGCTATTTCAGCTGTTTTATGAACCGTGAGTCTCTGCCTATTAACTTAATAGAAGCAGATGGACATGACGGTAATGCTGCTGGGGATGTGGGTGGGTCAAGCCAGAGGCACGCGTCGCTTACACCAAACAGCGAGTTCTCTACAGCAGACAAGAGCCAGAGAGACGGCAGGCCGAGCCAAGGAAATGAAGTCCAGATGCCCCAGCTGCTTCTCCGCACTCGCGACCCTCAGAGCCACCTGGAAAACGTTCCGGGGGGCGACGGTGAGGAAGGGCGAGGGTGAGGAAGAGCACTGCTGAGAAACTGAGCTCATTCCTGGCATTCGGGTAGCAAACAAATGAGATCGTGCTGACCTTCTAATGACCATCTCTGCGTAAACTGTGTCCCTCAACAGGCTGATACGTAATCTGTCCTTGAGCTCCTTAACCAGGGAGGTGGCTTGGGAATTATACCGAGGGTGGTCGCTGTGTCACACTTGCTGATTTCACCTGTCGTGCTCCTGGTTCATGCTTTAGAGAGTGTTAGGTCAGTGGCCTGGGGACCTCACCCTCCAAACCTGCCCCACAGCTTCCAGGAACAGACGGACCCCACCATCAGGAAGGGGCAGCGTCTGAGCGCACAGGATTTCAAACTTCTGAAAATCCTGATTGCATCAGAACGCTCCCCCACCTTTTGCCACGCACGTACACGGAGGCACCGAGGAAGAATGAGCGAACACAGATGCTGCCCCTCCGACGAGTCTCCCTTCAGGGCAGCCAGAAAGCAAAGTGCGTGTCCGCTCACCACAAGACACAAGAGCGCCTGCTCTCCTGGTTGCAACGAGACACCAGACAAGCTGAGGACATCATGGTGTCCTGGGATCTAGCATCACTAACGTTTGTGCGTAATTTTGGTATTTTTATAGGAAAAAGTCTACATCCACGAATGGAATGCCAGTTCACTGCAGAACACACATGCAAACAAGACTTCAAGCTGCTCTGCTTGGTCCTGCACGGTCACTCGGGCTGTGGCCTGGGCAGGGGCTGGCTGGTGGTGGCCATGGGGACGAAACGTGTGTCCCCATATAAATCCATGGCCCTGCTTTGTCCTGAGGTACGAGAACGTGGCCCAAGCCACGGACAGCGGCCAGTACACGGTTGGAACACCGCAGTCTGGTCCTTGCTGAAGATGACGGAGAGCAGCGCGTCGACCCACCTCACGAACTGCACACACTTCAGGTTTGAGCTCATATTTGCCTCCTTCCCTCAAGTCCTAATCTTGAGCGAACATTCTCTTCATCGTTGGCAGTATGTGGAGAAAAACCAGCACAGCAACATTAAAACAGGAGAAAGGACACATTAAAAAGGTGTTATGTCTGTGATTTCTCTAACGGCTGCTTCCCAAAGAGCCGGGCAGGTCATGACCCCAGGAGGCACCAGGCACACAAGGGCCCCCGAATCTCCTGCTCCGGATGCCTGGGTCGCGCGGCCCACCTGGGAAGAATGTGCAGTTCTGGGAAGACCGTTCCCGTCATCCGAGGAAGGCTGATTTTCTGACACCAATTTTCACCTGCCAGTAGAAACAGGATCCTAATAGCGACTCCCTACAGAAATGGCAGAGAAGTGGCTGGCCCTGACATCCTGGGGCACGGAAAAAGTGTGACTGTGTGGTTTTAAAAGTACATTGGCAATTTGATTAATCCATAGAGAAAATACAGTTTTCAAAGTTGTTACATGATCATCGTACAAAAACTGCCACTGTTTATGGCACAAATGGCATCAGGTTCTGTCTTTTCCCAGGGTGGTAAACTGAACAATGAGTTAATATCTTAAGTTCCTACACAGTAAGCTACCCCCAGCCAGAGTATAGACCCAGCAAGGCCCTCCGCAGAAGAGAATTTACCTTTTCTTACACAGTTCCAAAGGCACTCCAGTGATGTGCTTGCCACGCCTGCAGGAGGTGCTCTCAGTGTAAAAACCAGACTCAGAGTCCAAGGTAAGCTTCTTTAGGACGTCACCACCCCACCCACAAAAATTAACTTAACATGGATCGAAGACCTAAATGTAACCCTTGGAAGGAAATACAGACATATACACCTTCACAACCTTGGAATATGACATCAAAAGTGAAAACAACAAGAGAAAAAAAGCAGGTAAGATGGAGAACTATCAAGAAAGTGGACAGATGACCCACAGAATGGGAGAAAATATCTGCAAGTATGATTTGCAAAACATATGTCTGATATGGGTCTAGGATCTAGAATATATAAAGAGCCCCTACAACTCAACAAGAAAAAGGACAACACAGTGAAGAAGCATGCACAAGATCTGGATAGATGCATAACAACACAGGATCTCAAGGACGCAGGACGTGGGAGCAACTGTGCACTGCTGGTGAGGACGTGAAGCTGGGCAGCTGCCGGGGAAAAGTCTGGCAGTCCGTCAGGGAGCCACCATGGGATCAGAATATCTGCACAAAGTAAAGAACACGTCCTCTCTGAAAATAAAAATAAGACTGCGTTGAAATGGCATTTCCACGTATGTGAGATTTGGGGCAGCATAAATTAGCCCAACATTTTGGTAAGAAGTTTGGCAACTGACATCACAGGCTCTTCACTTTGACCTACTGACCCCGTTTTCCCAGAAATTATTCTAAGAAACAGTCCAAAAGAGGCAAAAGCTTGGTGGTACACTGTAAGGATGAACGGGGAAAACACCTGCAAATACTTGAGTTTTACAGTAGCAGGGAAACGCTTTAAATAACATCATCTGTAAACGTGACGGAGTATTACATTTGAAAATAAAATACTGGCTAGCAATGTAGAATGGTAATCTGAAAACTTAAAAATAAAACACCAAATATGTATAACTGTAGTTAAGGGACATCAGGTGCACATATGGACAAGTCTAAAGGAATATAGAAAAATAAAAACAGTTAATTTGTGAGGTGGGTGGCATTTGGGGTGGTTTTTCTTCATCTCCTGCCTTTCACTGCATGCACTGTAACGCTGTCCCCACAGGAGACCACGAGGGAACAAGGGCCCATCCCAGCGCTCTCGCACTGACGCACATTTCTGGGCTGTGCGCTCTGAAGCGCAAACATGGGGGACAGTGCTGACTCCATCTCCAAACCCTGCGATCCTGCGCTCTCCAACGGGCAACGCTGAGCCGGACACTCTCAGGGTGAACACGAACGTGTTCTGCCCTGTTTCTGCTGCACTTGGGCTGCTCTCCACATTCTCGAGCTCACCCTGAAGAGGCAGAGAAGAAGACAGTGCCGGGCGCCAGATTGAAGTGAAGAAAACAGGAGACTAAGAACAGGCCGATGGGCATAGAAACAAGAAGGAATCTGAAAAACAGTGCAGGGAAAATGGCTGAAAACAGAAGGAAATAGGCTTGAGCCCAGGCGATTGTTTCCTCGTCTGCAGGGGACATTCCCCTGTGCCGGACCGGAGCCCGCAGCGGGGCCGCACGGTGTCCTGGCATGGCTGGGGGCGGGCCACAGGGCTCCACGGAGGGAGAGGCCCCGGCATGCCTATGGCAGATGGGCGCCTTGGGGGCGCACACGGCAAAAAGGCAGCGGGTGCTGGGTGAGCAAGTGTGAGGACGGGCCGAGTGACCCTGACAGAGAGGGATGGAGCACACAGGAGGGTTTGGTCAAGGAAATCTGAATCTGAAAGCGTGTGACCTAAGGACCTGCCAATTTCCCACAGCGGTGGGGAGAGGAAGGGTGTCCTGACGCCCTGCAGACACGACGTCTGAGTCCTCCTTGATTTCTCCGGGGTACCTTCATCCCCTGCCACCAAACACATGTCACACAGCTCCACAAGGACACACACAGTTCCGCCAGCTACCGGAAGGTCTGCAAGGTCCCCAAAGGAAAGCTGGTTCTCAGGTGAACTACAGAAGAGCGCCAATTACAATGACGCCGTGTAGCAACATCACCTCACACAATGAAGCAGGCAGGGGTGGGGGGCAGTGGCTAGAACACAGGGCTGGGGATCCGAGGATCTGTGTGTTCATTTAGCTCTGCTATAAACGAAGCTGTAAGCCCGGGCAGCCACATGCTGAGCACCTGGCTCCTTATCAGTAACACAGCCATGTTTATGCATCGTGCCGGCTTTGACTGGTCCTCGGGCTATTAGCGAAAACCAATGTGAAGCCATATGGAAAGCACTTCGTAGGTTACAGAGCATTCCGCAATTAACATTATAAAGTTCACACATTGCAGAAGCGCTCAGCCGCGGTCTCACTTGTCCTCTCCATGACAAGGGAAGGAGAATATGGTCACCAAACATCGGTCTTTCAGAACAGTGAGAATCACGGACATGCACTTACAAACAGGGACGGACGGGACCAGAACGGTCTTCAGCGTCCCAGAGCCCCTGGTTTCTTAGGATATCCTGGCGTCCTACAACACCAGCAGGATAAAGCCCTACTAAAACAGGTGTTTCCAATAAACACAACATTCCCATGCTCCTGTGAGCGGACAGGCAGAAGAACACGGGGCACGGGTCAGACCCGCCCTGAAGAAGAGCCCGCGTACCCGCTCAGGGCTGGCCGTGTTGCTGGCCGTGCCACTGGCCCGTGTGGCAGGAGGGAACCGCTATCCCAACAGCCCCGCCTTCCGCGCGGCTGCCTGGAGGGGCCTGGCGAAGTCACACGGCCCGCAGACGGGACCCGGCATGACAGCACACAGGATGGGCAGCGCCCGTCTTCCAGGAAGCACAACTTCCTGGCAGCCCCACGGTGACAACAGGTCCCCGACGGGCGGCACATACGTCCTCCCCGTTTGCTCGCAGCACCCGCGAGAAGGGTGGCCTGTGCTGGGGAAGCGAGGCCAAGTGGGCAGCAGCCGGCCCAGCACAGGGGCAGCGCAAGCTCTGTGGGCAGAGCAGACTCCTGGCCAGGCCCCGGTTACCGTTCCAGTAACACCCTCGCTGTCCAGAGGGCCCCGGGGGCAGGCTTTGGCCAAAGCACAGGCAGAAATCAAAATAAAGGGAGGCCCTTTCCAGCAAGCTTCAAGATCAACAATTGGCCAGGGAGTGAGAAAGAACAAGAAAAACTGACCCATAAAAAGAAGAGATATTTGAAATGACTGCTTCTCCTGCATTCACAGAAACACCGTGTTGACAACCAGCCCACATGTGAAACCCCACGCCAGGAGACACTACTCACCGCGGCATGACTGAGTTGCCACTACGGCACGCCAGCCCACCGCGCGCACCCTCCCGTGGCCCGCAGAGGGCCAGGCGGCAGAGGGGGTGAGGGCTCCCCTGCCGGCCACCGCCCCGCCTCCCGCACTCGCTGGGCCACCTCCTCCTGCCCCAGCCCCTGGGATCGGGGCTTTCTACCAAAAAGACTCTCCCAGGCAGTGTGATTTCAAGACCTGCATTTCTGAGGCCCCTGAAGGGTGATCAGGGCGAGCAGGACAGGAATAAAGAACACGTGTCCTCAGCGCGTCCTGGGCCCCGACAGCGGCTCTGCCATGGGTCAGCGTGCCAGTGTGGGGGGTTTACCTTGTCCACCCCTGGTTGTTCTCATGCCCCAGACGAGGATGACACACGCGTGTCCTGTCCCTCCACCCTTGTCTTCTGTCCCTTCTACTTAGTTTCTGGGCGCGTGGGGGGGGACATGGGGAGCACATGGAAATGAAAGGACTAGAGCCAGCTGACGAGGGCGCATCTTCGTGCTTGATACCGCGTATAGGACCCCAAACCACCCAAAGCCCCGTCCGGTGCTCATCCCGTAAAGGAAGGATGTGACTACGCCCACATGCCCAACGTTCCCCCGCGGGCTCCATGTGTCTGACACCAGTTGTGCACGGGACTGACCAGAGAGGCTGTGCTCACGAGGGGCGGTGTGTCATCCTCAAACAACAGTGGGGGAGACAAAAATACCTAAACCCCTCATGTTATAATTAATTTTAGCAACAACTCAGATTTGCAGCAGAACGTCTACTAGTAAATAGTGGGTCGGTGTGAGGACAGAAAGGGACATCAGGGCAGGGTGTACTTGAAGGCACGGCCTCCTGGCCTTGGCCGCAGGGCAGCTCTGTTCAGCCCATGGGGACAAGCCAGCCCCACGGGGGCTCCATCAGGCTGTCTGTGGCTGGGGAAGGTGGACCCTGCGGCCTTGACTGCCAACCTCTCTGGGAGCTTCCACAGGAAACTTAGCGTTGCCACCTCATCCCAGGGCCCAGAACCAGCCTCGTGGCCCTTACTGTTCCCCGACCCTCCTGAGCATGCCGCCTGGCCCTCGGGGCTTCCTAATCCCCACTGGACCCTCTCCCACCTCGACGTGCTCTCCCATGCACCCCTCCACCTTCCCTGCCTTCTGTCCCCTGGATCTCGGGTTCTCTCCCAGCCCAATTTGGCCCAGAAGCTCCTTAACCCTTCCAACCACACCATCCCCCAAATCCACAACGTTCTCCTCTGACAGACCATCACCCACACAGCGACCCCAACACCTGGGTTTTGTTTGTTCTGGTTCTTAACTCTACTTGTGCATCACCACCAGGAAGTGTGTGACTTGGCCGAGCGGCTTCCCAGTGCCGGCGGACCCTCACTGCCGCCCAGCCCCACCCCGAGGGCCCCACGCCCACCTCAGCAGAGCGCCTGCTTCCCAGGCCAGCGCCAGGGCCCCACAGAGCTGCCCCCGCATCCATCCAGGCTTGCTATGCCCTCTGAGGAAGGCACATGCCCGGCTCCCAAGGCCCTAAAGCTGTGTGCTAATGCACGCCCCTACAAGATAGCCACCTGCCCCCTACAAGTGCATCCAAAACAGCGAACAAACCTCACAACCCCTTCCTTCAATCTCACGTCTGCTCTCCCCCATTTCTACTTGACTTCCGTTAAAGCAGCCTTGTCCGGTCTCAAGTCGACCTGCTGCATTCTGACGGCGGTTCCAACAGCCCCTCTAGGACCAGCACAGCTGACCGGTGACTCCCTGTCAAGCGCAGTGGCCTCTTGGGCCCTTGGGCCGTGGGGCCCGCTCACCCCTGGTCTCGGACGGCTCCTCCTCCCTGCCTGCAGGATGTGATCCCACCCTCTTCTCCACTCCTGTTCTCCCTGCTGGTCATCCCAGCCCGTCTACACCGTGGTACTGAATCCAGCTGAACCCCCACCCCCCGACAGAAACCTCCCCTTCCTCCCATCATACTCACCTGCACAGCCTCTCGTGCCCAAAACAGAAAACTCCCATGACCCACAGATGATCTTTGGATGACCCAGCACCCTCCCTGTCCCTCCTGCAGACTTAGCTAAGAGCTGCAGCCAAGGCCTCGCCCTACCTCCTCCGAGGCGCACAGACCTCCCCTGTCTAATGCCCCATCCCACCCAAGCCCATTTGTACAATGCGGCTGTTCCCTAGCTGTGTGCTTCTAAGGAGAGGAGGGCATCAGAACGACTGGGAAAGCCTTAGCAGTTACACCTGCAAACTCTGTGCCCTCCACTGACTGTGGGTGGGGCTGCGGAGGGCCAGCTGGGAGCCCACTCGGGTCATGGCCACTCTGAGTCGTGTCCACACTGCGGGGGCTGCCCTGTGCCCAAGCACCCATGCACATTCCCAGCAGGGTCTGGGCCCTGCTCCTGTGGATGTACGTGCTTGTCTTCTGAGTCAGGCCGCACGTTCCTGGCTCTGGAGACCAGACCACCACCGCATCTGTCATCGCAGAGCAGATGCCTCCAGAACAAGACCCGCTCCTGAGCTTCGTGTTCGTGGACCTCACCCTCTTTCTTAGTTCATAGTCACCATCCCTTCCCTCAGACTTCAGGGGCTCTGCCACGCTGGCCTGTTCCCCATCACCCAAACATGGGTTCGAGCCTACGACCCGCACAGGATCGTCTGCTCAGAACGCTGTGTCCACCTTCTCACTGAGTGGTGGGACTTTACTCATCCCTGCAGGTTTGGAAATGACAACACCCAGCAGACAATGCTGCCTGCCTCTGAGGCACGCAGAAGGAAGCGGGTTGCTGTCCTCTCTGTTCCAGGAACAGCCTGGTAAGGGTGTGTGTCTCCCTAGAGGACAGGGACTCCGTCTCACAAATCGTTATAATGCAAGTCCTTCTAAGGCTACCTGGAACAGAACAGGCGTTCCAAAGAAGCTGTTATTACAACCACAGAATAAGCAAACATCAGGCTGTTCCAACGACCGGCTGACAGCACCAAACACCTCACAGTGACTTGACACGGCCTCTGCCTCTGGTTTAAACGGTTCCACATCAAGATGTAAACATTAGGGGCACAAATGGCAGGAGCAAGAAGACCAAAAAGGCTGACATCCCGTGGTGGCAGTGACACCACCTGTAAACAACGTGGGCCACCACACTGCTATGTGCATGGGCTGCACAGGGTCATGTGACTCTGGAATTCAAAAGAAGCTGCATTCAGGAGGGGCCATCAGTCCTGTCTTAGCACAAAAAAAAAAAAAGAAAAAAAGAAAAAAGAGAAAGAAATGGTTTTCAAAGTAAACCAGTCAAATGATTGATGTTTCGTGTCTGTAAGGGTCATGAATGTCCACTATAAAATACGCAGCTGTGCATGTTAACGCTTTTGGAAGCAATGTGGCTTCGTATTACCGATTACACATGGAGGCGTGTGCATACTTAGGCACACAAATCAGATAAGAAGTCAAAGCACCAATAAAATGCCCAGAAGTTGAGTAAGAAGATACACAAAGGCAAATAAATAGTTAACAAGTCATTGTTTTATCAAACGTGATGTAATTCAGTTGCTCTGCAAGTAGGATTTCAAAAAGGGATTAAAACTAATTTGGAACATGGTGATGATGGTATCCAAACTTCAGAGGACAAATGGCTTTCTTCCCTTTGGCCAAGGACAACCAGGAGGACTGGGAGGGGTGGGGAGTGGGGCTGGCAGGGGCAGACGTTATTTTATGAGTATCATTTCAGCCAACGTTGATGTCCTGGAATTCTGTTCATAACTCAGTGGCTGTGAGAGTCCCACCGTGAGTGAACTGCACATCATCTTTATTCTCTTCTGAACATTCCTGTTATGTTAAAAACATATTCTGTTCATGCCTGTTACCCTGCGTCTTCCATCCACACTACATACTGATGCATTCAAACTCTCACAAGATTCTTAGATTCACTAAACTGCCGGCAAGATCCCGTCTGAGATAATGCGATCCCTGGGTCTCTTGTTAGATAAACACTGGAGAAGAGAGGATGAGAGCCAACAGTAAATTACTACAAGTTAAATAAGCTCCAACATGAACCAGTATTAAAAAGGCAAACTGCCCTTAAAAAAAGTTTTTATTTAAGAAAATACTTTTCTTAGGGAAATACGCTGATTTTCCAAAGGCCCCATGTGCCTGAAATTTGGTCTAATAGGTCATCTAGGCAGTAACTCCATAAACATTATTTTAGCTTTTAGCATTATTGCTGATGCTGAGCCTTGGGGCAGCACTTTAATATGGTCAGCTGATACTTAAGAGAAACAAAAGGAGACATGATTTTAAAGTGCAGGCATTTCACAAAGGGCCGTCCACCCAGTGTGTGACATGTGTGACCCCATGCTGTTATGAACAGCTGGTTCCTTTTTATTGGTAAGAGGTCATTTGTTGTGTGGACGGAGCACAGTTTGATTATCTGTTCACCTGCTGATGGACATCTGGGTTGTTTCAGGTTTGGGATATCATCAACAGAGCTGCTAGGAACATTCACGTGCACATCTTTCTGTGGACAGAGGTTTTCTTCCCTCAGGTAAATACATAGGCGTGGAATTGACAGGCCGTGTTTAACATCCCTAGAAATGGCCAGACCGATCTCTGAAATGGCTGTACTACTTTGCGTTCCCGTTGGCAATGTACGAGAAGCTTCGGATGGCCCACATTCTCCACAACACACTGCACACCTTTCACGTGTCTATCAGCCATGTACGTGTCTTCTTTGTAAAGCATCTATTCTAATCATTTGGCCATTTATTTAAAATTTGGGCTGTCTTCTTGACTTTTCAAAGGTCTTTCTATATTCTCTGTACAGGTCTTTGTCAGACACGCATATTGTAAATCTTTCCAATGAGGTGTCTTAACCGTGTCTATGAAACAGCAGAAATTTTTAATTTTGATGAACTTCAACTGATCCATGTTTTTAATGGTTTGTGTTATTTGGGTCATGTCTAAAAAATTATCAACAATTTCTCTTATGTTTTCATCTACAAGTTTTAATTTGTATAAGGTCAGAAGTTAATTTTTCTATAGAGTATAAAATAAGGGTGAGGGTTTTTGTTTCTCTTGAATGAACAGCCAACAGCATTTGTTAAAAAGACTGTCTTTCTCCATCAGATTACCTTGGTACCTCTGTCCAAAATCAATTGGGCATACACGTGTGGGTCTACATCTGCATTCTGTATTCCATTCCACGGATTTCTATGGCTGTCCTCATGCCAATACTACAAGGTGTGATTACTACAACTTTATGTTAAATCTTGAAATAAACCAATGTGCCTCTTTTTCGAAATTGTTTTGGCTAACACCCTTTACATTTCTATATAGAATTTAAAATCAACTTGTCAATTTCTTTTAAAAAATGGGATTAAAAAATAGGATTCTGACTTGGATTGAACTGGATCTATAGATCAAGTTGGGGAGATTTAAAATACTGAGTGTTTCACTCCCTAAGTACAGTGTACTTCTCTGCGTATGTGCATCTTTTTCCGTGATTTTCTGTATGTCGTGTGCACAGGTCTGGCGCATATTTTCTTACATTCATCCCAAGTTTTCAGAATCTTGATGCCACAGCAAATCATATTTTTAAATTTCAATTTCCAACTGTCATTACCATATAGAAATGGAACTGACGTGGGGGTATCGATCTCATACCTTAGAACCTTGCTACAATAAATTACTAGTTCCATAAACGTTTTTGTAGACTTCTCATGATTTTCTATGTAGACAACCATGTTGTCCGTGAATAAGCAGTTTTATTTCTTTGCCAGTCTGCACGCCCTTTTATTTTCTTCTAGTTTTACTGCACCAACAAGAACTTCTGGTACAATACTGAACAGTAATGGTGAGAGTGAACATTTTAGTCTTGTTTCCAACCTTCCGGGGAAAACGCTTAGCCTTTCACCATTAACTACAATGTTAGCTACAGGCTTTTCCTACATGCCTTGTAGGAGCTTGGGAATGTTCACTTCCATTCCTAGTTTCTGAATTCTTTTGTCATGAATGGGTGTCAAATTCTGTCAAATGTTTTTTATGCATCTATTGAGATGATCATATGGTTTTTCTCTTTTATTCTGGAAAAGGAGAGTGAATACATTCATAATACTGAGTACATTATAATGAATTGAGTGTATTGATTTGTACCTGTTAAACAAACCTTCCATTCCTAAGATAAACCTTGCTTGATTCTAACACTGTATTCTTTCTATATATTCCCAGACTTCATTTGCTAATATTTTGTTAAGGATTTTTATATCCGTGTTAATGAGGAATCCTGGTCTGTGCGTTCTTTTTTTTCCCCACTGGCACAGTCTTTGTCTGACTTTGATGTTCGGGAAAGTTAGCCTCCGGAATGGGATAGAAAATGATCCCCCTTCCTCTATTTTCTGAAAGAGTTTGTGTAACATCTGAGAATTCATTAATAACAATATCTGGGCCTGGAGTTTTCTTTGTGAGGCTTTTAACTGTAATTCAGTTTTTTTATGATATAAACTCTCCAGATTTTCTTTTTCCTCTTGTGCCAGATTTGGTAATTTGTGTCTTTCACAGAATTCACCCATTTCATCTAAGATGTACAATTTATTGGAATAAAGTCCTTTATACTTAAAAGGATTCCCTTATAACCCTTTTAATACTTGTGGGGTCTGTAGTGATGCCCCTGTTTTTACTTCTGATATAGGTAATCTGTGTCTCCTTTCTGGTTTTGACCATGCCAAAGAGAATTTAAACAATTTTATTGAACTTTTCAAAAATTAACATCTAGTTTCATGGGTTTCTAGATTTTTCTGGTGCATTTTCTGTTTATTTTTGCCTTTTTAAAAAAAATTTCTTTTCTTCTATTTATAGTTTAATGTGTTTTTCTTTTTCAGTTCTTATAAAGACCATATAATTTAGATTTTTCAAATTAAAATCTATAAATATGATTATGATTTTGAGATCAGTTATGTGCGTGTGTATATATATATAAACCTCGTTCACCAATTCTACCTGATATTTTACCCATGATGCCCTAGCGCTGAGGCTTCGGTTAGTTTATCTCACAAACAGTGCGATGAGAAGGGTCATAGTGGGGTGTTCCTTCTCTTTGGCTTTTCTCCAGTCCAGGGTTAAAGTTTCAGCCCTCTCTTCTCTGCTGAGTCATCACGACTGTCCTGACTTGTTCTTCAATTTGGCTGAAATGTTACCATCACGGTAATAAGAGCAGCTAGCATGTACTGGGCATCATCAGTGCCACCGCATGTACTGGGCATCATCAGTGCCACCGCACAAATCAATTCATTCAGCCCGTACGGTGAGCCTGGAGGGCAGGGGGCATCTCTGGTCCTGCCTTCAGAACGACGACAGGAGGCTGCACGGCTAGAAATGGTAGAGCCAGGATTAAAACCCGAGTGGACGCCTGACACTGGTGCGGATTCTGCCTGCCCGTCTGGGGACTCCCTCTCTCCTTCGCCTCTCTCGCTGGTGAACATGAGGGCAAGACTTCCCATGTGGACAAATCTACATTAATCCTGTGTCATTTACATTTAAACTCCTTGAAATTCTTCAACTTAATTGAAAGGAAGGAAACAAGTTTCTTGACCTCTATTCAATCCAAAATAATGTCTATCATTTTCTTTAATAAACAATACGATTCCATGCTACACAGTACAATAAGGCATCAATTTCTTTTATAGCAAGTCCCACTGCAAATTAAGTAGCACTGAGTTATAATTTTCAGTAGCACACAAATATACCCATGATAAATTTAAAATGGCATTCTGCCACCAATCCAAGAAGTAGAAAAAGCCAAGAAAACATATAGTTTAGACCCTTATACTACACTGATACACATGGTGAGCAAGGTAATCACTTCTTTAGGGAACAATGTACTTGCTCATTTCAGAATTACTGAAATTGCCTGTTTCTGAAAACAAGAAAGACTAAAGCAAAACATGAAGAGAAAATCAGAGAACAACATTTTCCAACAACTACTTCATCATTAAGTAAGATTCATAAATACGCTTACCACCAGATACGAACACACACACGTCTCGTACGTAGAAAGCAAGACTATCGTATGTGTATAAAGCGTACAGTATTCACAACTGCAGCTGGCTGTACTGAGTGCAGTGTCGCTACAAGCCATCCTCTTATTTACATCCGGAGAAGGAAGGAGGAAGGAAGGAAGGACGGACGGGGAAGGAGGCCTGTTTTTAGGTTATTTCCTGACCAGTAGATGAGTGCAGCAGTCGTCTGCAGGTAAGATCCTGGTTCCATTTTCTAAAGTACAAGTTGGCAAGGTAGGACCCACTGCCTGTTTTCACAAATAAAGTTTTATTGCAACAGAGCCCCACTCATCTGCGTACATACTGCCTATGGCTCTCCCATGCTGCATCAGCGCAGTTGGGACCCTCGGGCCCATGGAGCCTAAACAACTTACTATCTGGCCCTTTACAGAAGAAGTTGGCAGACCCCCATCCTAGAGTTTCTCTGAGCTCTTCTATCTTTATTTACTGGAATTCTAAATCCTAAAGTCCTAGGCTTCGGTTAAAATAAAACACAAAACATCAATGCAGTGAGATCTTATGCAATCATTACAAATGATGTTTCCTAAGAGTTGCCTAATCGTCTAGGATAAATTTATTTTAACACTAAAGATTAAGTAAAAGTAACTACAAATGCAGTCTCATTACATCAATGCAGAAATGTACGTGCATAGAGAAAAAGACTGACAGGCAATACACCAAAAAGTTAATACTGATTGTGTTAAAGATGATAAAATCTTGAATAATCTTTTCTTCTACTTGCTTTGTAGTTAATTTCTACAAAGAATGCATATTCTACTTGAAGTTGGAAAATAGTGACTTTTTTTTTTTAAGATTTTATTTATTTGACAGAGAAAGACACAGTGAGAGAGGGAACTCAAGCAGGGGGAGTGGCAGAGGGAGAAGCAGGCTTCCTGCGGGGCAGGGAGCCCGATGTGGGGCTCGATCCCAGGACCCCAGGATCATGACCTGAAGCCGAAGACAGATGCGTCACGACTGAGCCACCCAGGCACCCGGGAAATAGTGACTTTTTACATGAAAAAACAAAACTTTAGCCCTAACAATATAAATGAGTTCTACCTACTAAACTTTTCCTTTCTCCATTTAAAAAAAGCTCGTGGTTTTCAACTCAGCTGTTATAGACAAGCACCCATTTCACTCGACGAGGCTTCCAACGATTATGGTTTATCTCCATCATAAGGACAGTTCTGTTCAAGCTAATTTCAACTCCTCGGTGTGGCACGGAGTGGTTCACTGTAAGAGATCCTCCCACCTGGAACAGCGCCTTGTTCCAGGCAGTGGTCATCTGATGACCGTCCCCTGCAGCTGTGACCTACTGATTCCAACATCCATCTGATGGTGGCCCTGTGAGTTTGAGTTATCACACTGCTTCCTACTAAACGCTTACTTTTACAAGTTTTATTCATATCCTAACTCCAAAAAGGATCTCAGGGCACTCCTGAGATAATGCATCATGTCGTGGTAGGGTGAAAGCCCACACCCCGGTCAGAGGGCAGGGACCCACTCGAGACTATGTGCGGGTCGACTGGCGTCCAAGTGACAGCAGTGAATGCCAAGTCCTTCCTGACCAAGATGGAAAAGAATGTGCTGGAGACGTGGGCGAGGGACATCCGCTCACTGCACTGGGATGTTGGGACCCTTGGGCCCACCTGGTGGCAGGTGTGCTGGGGGGTGAGGACGGGGTGGGGGGGGTACAGATTCCCTTCCAGGCTCCTCGTGCCTTCTCTCCTCCCTCCCTTTCTGCATCTCCACCACCTGCCCAAAAAACCTGCGTAAGTGCCCCGTGAGAGTCCCATCAAATCAGCCCCAGCCCGGGGGCGTGGGGGAGGCGGAGGCCCGCAGCACAGCTGGCCCGTAGCCTCATTCCTGAGGCAGGGGGCACAGGGGCAGGAAGGGCAGGAAATCCTGAAGCAAGGGGCGGGAAAATGAGTGGATACAAGGCCTGCTCCCCAGGAGATTCCAAGGTGCATCTGCAGGGGCTCCTGCCCACAGAGTCCCACCTTCCTGCTGCCGCCTTTGACCAGACGGAGACCAGACTGGGACCGAATCGGGACTGGATCGGGCTGTGGAAAGGCCTCAGTGTGGCCCAGCCTCCCCGTCATTCCATGGATCATCTCCCTACAGCACTATTCTTACTACGTCACATTCCCACAGAAACACCAAATGGACTCCCCCTGCCCGTCCTCCAAGTCCAGGTCCGTGGCTCAGCATTCAGAGCACCCACATCTGACACGGTCCAGCCCTGACCTACACCCCTCCCCACACCTTCCTATGTGATCAGGCTGACGCACGTGCTCACTCTTCTCAGACACGCGTGTCACCCCCGGCGATGGCCACCCTGTCGGGCTGCGTCTCCTCCACGTGTCCCGCTGTCCCTCAGAGTGTCTGCGTCCCTGGGAACATGAGAGCTCCTGGTACAGGCATGCGTTCAGTCCTGACCCCAAGCTGCCTGCGACACTCAGATGCCCTCTGCCCCACGTCAAGGTTTCATGTACATCATTAATTTTCAGGCCACAGCTTGTCTCCTCAGCTAGACTCTAAATCTGTGAGGGCAAAGCACTTCTCTGCATCTCCTACAGCGCTCAGTGTAGGTTTGAAGTACACTGTGGGACTCAGTAAAGTCTGTTTTGGACGTTGAATGGAATGAATGGACTCCTGAATCATCTGGACCGCAGATCTTCCTGCGGTCGCATCATAGGGACCTATAATCTTTCCTGGCAGCCACCAAGCAGTGCAGACAGTTACAAAGAAAACCTCACAAACCGCCTCATGAGTGAAGACCCACATTCAAAGAGCTGCACCCACGTGGAGGGGGATGACGGGTGGAGCCCGAGTATCCTCCTGGCGGGCTGGCGCCTGAGTTTCCACCTCTTCCCCACGTCCTGGGAACATGGCCGTGTTACCCTCAGGGAGCAGCACCTCTGCCAACCTGTCCCTGCACATGGGAGCGTCTCTCTGTGTGCCGCCTGCCCTTCTGGCCTATTCTCTGTCCCTCCCGGCTGCCGCCCCGAGCTCCTCAATTTTTCCTTCCAGCCGATCCAGGCTGCAGCCGCCCTCCCCTACCATGAATCCCATCCCGTGTTCCTTCTTCCTAGGTCTCCACTGGCACGTTTTTATATTCCGCTTCGCAGTCTGCCTTCTCCTCCTGCATCTTCCTTCATTTCCCCATCACATGCCCACGCTTGGGGCTGGATGTTCGGCAGCTTTTGTCTGTGTTGGCTGTGCCCCGTGCTGTTGATTTCTGCTTCTCGGGGTGCAGTGGAGAACATCCCTAAGCAGTGCTGGTCTGTGTCAGCTGGGGGATAAGCCCAGGCCACTGAGGGGTACGGTGGGTCACCCCTTTGCTGGGCCCTGTGGACAGCTCCCCCACCCCACTCACTGCTCAGGGGTAAGTCACCCTACAGGAGGCTCTCCCTGGGATTTGGGGGCAAGGGTAGGGGGTGGCAGAGGGGTGCTGCTCAGCCAGCCTAGCACCATGAATCTCTCACCCCGGGGGCGCTGGGCTGATGGGGAATATTGCTACAGAAGCCAAGCAGCAAGTCCAAGCTTCCATCCAAGCGAGCAGCTCGGGCCTAGTCACTGACTGTGCTATCAGCCCCCAGGGTCCACATGTGTTTCACTGTTTCTCTGGACTTGTGGGAAGGACCAGGGGTCTGTGTGCCTCCTGGTAGAAAGCCCTGGAAAGCGCCCCCAGAGCCCAGGCCACAGCACCCATTTGTGTGCTTCCCTGCGCCTCCTGGGCCTCTGTTGTCTCCCAGCTGCACACCTGCTGCACGGAAGCTTCTCAGCAAAACCTAACACGGAAAAGGATAGAACAAAGGAGCGGCAGGGTGGTCGGCGGCAGAAACCTGATTTGGAGGCCAGAGCCCGCACGTCCCATGGTGGGTCCTGTCAACGACGTAGGGTCTTTGATGCACCTTCTACAGTTTGGAGTGTCCCACCCATGTCATCGGTCACGTTCTCAAGAACATGGACCGCAACAAAGAGCGCAGCGGAAAAGGACCGTGATTCAGTGGACTGTCAGGGATCAAACAGCACTCCCCGTCACGACAGCCCGCGTTCCAGAATGACCAGTGCTGCTGCTGGGACACTCCCACAGCTGACCGGCACGGACAGGTGCTCTCGGAACCACAAGGCAACAACCCGCACACGCCACTCACCCAAGAAGGAGAACGCTTCTTTAACTCTCCGTGAGTAAAGCCTGCACCTCGGGAGGCTGAGTTTACGCCCGTCACCCGGGTCTGTAAAACCCAGGTCACGGCAGCAGCCACTTACCAGCGCAGGGCGATTTTGATGGGGGTGGTGAGGCATGACGTGAACAGGTCGGCCGGGAGGTCGGGGATCATGGGCAGGAGCTCGTTGGCCTCACAGGCTGCCAGCTGAATGCAGTTCTTCATGGACGGGGGCAGGGGCATCTGTGCGAGCGGGTGGTTTGGGTTAATGGCAGCGACCTGCAGGGGAGAACATTAAGGGAAGGAGTGGCTTAGTGGTCGTGGACAACTACAGCGTCAGCTGCCACGTGGCCCCAAAGGAAAGACTCACAAGGCAGCCCCACAGCCCCCGGAGAGGCCTCTGTGGCGTGCCCTCCTGCAGCACGCGGCCTCACGCTCGTTACCAAGTTCCCTCTGCGGACAGCGCCAGGTGGGTCTCCGGGAAATAAGTTCACTCTACGGTTTTCCATGCTAAAGTCCCTCCTTATGCTGTGATTATCCCAACGTTCAGGTGTATTTCCCTCCGGGTCTCGCATGGTGTCTTAGCATTTATTTTAAAATCCAGTCTTGGGGCGCCTGGGTGGCTCAGTCGTTAAGCGGCTGCCTTCGGCTCAGGTCATGATCTGGGTCCTGGGATCGAGTCCCACATCGGGCTCCCTGCTCTGCGGGGAGCCTGCTTCTCCCTCTCCCACTCCCCCTGCTTGTGTTCCCTCTCTCGCTGTGTCTCTCTCTGTCAAATAAATAAAACCTTTAAAAAAAAAAAATAATCCAGTCTTTAACCCAGCATCACTTATTTCGGTGTGTTTACTGACAAGGGACGATGTTCAGGGTATAGAGAGTGAACACGACCACCACCGAATAGCAGACGGCAGAGTCTGAGCATGGGTGCACCCACGGCGGGGAGGCTGCAAACACACAGAGGGCTCAGTGCCCCGCGGCCGACCGGCTGGTTCCATGTTCTGCACCTCACGTCTCAAAACGTCCTGCTAACAAGTGTGTGTTAACTCTGTAACCAGGGAGGGGGCTCTTGTGTTTCGTCTTGTTTTGACGCAGAATTTAATTTCCCTTTGAAGCAGGGATAGTAATACTTGCTTGGCGTTTCCCCCCGACACTTTGGTCGGTAGGGGCCCCGGAAGTGAAGCCTGGAGCACACACGTCGTAGGACGAAAGGCGCCACGCGAGTTACTGTGGACTGAGGGGCAGCCTCGTGAAAAAGAGAATTCACCAAAATCTGGGGCCCTCAGACAACCGAACCACTCTGGCCAGCGCATGGCCTGGGACCCCTCCCCCGCTACACAGGCAGCACGCGCGGCACTCGTGTGGCAATCTGGGCCTCCGGGCCTCTGCCACGAGCCCCCCAGGGAAGGGCTTCCGCGGCGGGCGGCAGGGTGGCCGGCGGCACCCCCGGGAGCCGGGGAAGGCACGGTGGCAGCAGAGGGCAAGCGGACAACACTGCACGGCGGCCAGAGGGGCTTCGCACTTCCCGCCCGTCAGCTGCCTGTGGGACAAGGCGGCAAGGACAGGTCACTAACACGAAGAAAATTAAACCCCAAACAATGCTGGTTGTGCGGGGCCCACACAACGTCCGGGACCTCGGAGCCCATGCACCCACAAACAGCCACAAACTGCCTGGAAGGAGCGCTCTTTGCCGTGGCCCGAACGCAGGCGGCCCCCACCCCCACGAGAGCAGCGCGGTGACGGCACCCCTCCCCTGGCGCCCGGTCCCGAGGCCCCCGCACGGTGAGGTTCGAGAGCGCGGGCAAGCGGAGGGGTTCCTTGGGTTACAAGCGCCAGAGGGGCAGGACTCCCTCCTCCCGCTGTGGACCGTCGCGGCTCCGCGAGGAACACGAGGGACCATGGCTAGTCATCGCCGGCCACGGCTTTGCGTCCTGCCTGGACCGGGCTGGGCATGACTCTCCGCGTCTGCTCCTCACGGGCCAGCCCTGTCTGCACAGTTGTCGACATCTCCCTGAGCTCTTTCCCTGTTACTATTTCACGTGCTTTTGAAATCAGCCCCGTAAGGTAAGTTTTATTTCCATTCTTAGAGCCATTTCACGATGAGGAAGAAGAGCCCCCAGGGAATGGCGTGTGCGACTCGTCCCTTGGTCGGCGCCAGCGTCACACAAGTATGAGGCCGCTCCAGGTTCCGGGCTGCATCGGCCCCTCTGGACGCTGCTGAGACCCCCAGCCCGGACACGGGCGGCGCTCTGCGGGCTCTGCCGACCAGGCCCCTAGCTCCCGTGCAGCACCCTGGTGGTGACGTGAGGTGTCACCACACTGCTGATCAAACATTCTTCACCTCAAACTTCTCAAATGCAAAGTAGTAAAGGCTGCAGCTTTACTAATAACCCATTCTGCACCAAGAGCATTATGCCCAGAATACCAAATACTACTACACTCAATAATAAAAAAAATTAAACTTTTAATAAAAAATACAACTTTTTGAGGAATGGGTTTTTTTTAATGGTGGTAAAAAACAGATAACATGAAGTTTACCATTTTAACCATTTTGAGCGTATGGTTCGACGGCACTGAGTACATTCATTGTGCAGCCCTCACCAGAGACTGGGTTTTTAAAGCAAACGGGGGCACCTGGGTGGCTCAAGTTTCAACTCTTGGTTTCAGCTCAGGTTGTGATCTCAGCATCGTGGGATGGAGCCCCATGTCAGGCTCTGCACTCAGTGGGGATCTCCCCCCTCCCTCTGCCTGTCTCTCTGCCTACTTGTGCTCCCTGTCAAATAAATAAAATCCTCCTTAAAAATTAAATTAGAAAAAAAATTCTCTCCGCCCGCCCACCCCCACACTCGCTCTCCTTCACAATACATAATAAAGCAGAGAGGAAACAGACGGCAGAGTCACACCCCAAATCCTCTCCCCGCATCCCGCTCCCAGCTCAGACAGCCGGCGGAGCACCTGCTCGCCAGGAGACTGGCTCCCAGAGCTGCTGTGACGGCCCCACCCAGAAGGACGTGGGTAGAGTGAATGAACTCCGAGTCATCTGGACCAGAGATCTTCCGCACCAGGTGGGTCTGTGGCCCGTCAGGCCTGAGTCACACAGCAACACCGGGAGGCTGGCAGTGTGTCAGAGGGCCAGGGCAGGGATGGGGGGGACGCTCTGGCCTTGGCACTGGCTGCAAGTGCCCCCTCCCTGGCTCCAGAACCGGGCTGCCAGGCTCGGGCAGGCCTGGCAAACCTCCGTGGAGTCCGGTGGGAATCGCTGGTGGGCAGCAGGCTTTCAGGAGCGCCAGTGCCCACACGGAGGAGTGCAAACAGGGCTGACTTCAGAGGGGGATACGGCCATTATGTACAAAGTAGATTCCACATTCTCATTTTCCTTTTCAGAGAGACGTCTATTTTCATAGCAGAAATCCTGGAGGTTCCCTGGTTTGAAACTTCAGGTTTATGATTTGCTTCTGTGTTAAGCTACCTCTTTGACAGAGCTGAGAACGGAACAGCAGGCCCTCCGGCCACAAGCACGGACACTGTGGCTCTTCTTGTGTCTTCAATGAGCATCTGAAATCTCACGCCCCCTGGGCCTGGAGCACCCACGTGCTGTGCGTGGCTCGCAGGGAGGTAAAGAGGAGGGCGGTTCACACACCTGCCAACACGGCGGAGCTCGGCAGGTTTGATGAGGCCTCCCCTGGCCGTGCAGAAGTCTGTCCTGTCTGGTCCACGGGCGGTGCTCCCAGGCACTGTCAGGCGGTGAGGGTACGCTGTCTGCACCCTGGGCCTCACCAGCATTTGGCCCAAAGCCCCCAAAGCCCCCGAAGTCCTGGGCACAGGAGGTACTCTGTGGCTGCCTAAGGAGGAAATGACAGGTACGTGGAGGAATGTCTGTATTCCCAATATGTCCACTAGAAATCAAATTTCCCAATTCAAAATTGGCATTGACAGAAACCCCGATGACTCCGCAAGCCCCTCGCAGCATGCCGTCGCATAAACAGGAGAGATGATCTGCAGTGACCGGGCGTCACCTGCTCAGCGGGAGGCGTTCGGTCACAGTCTCTTCCTCCCATCATGCCGCCGGGCACACAGAAGGAACACGAAAGCTCTGCTTTAGGGATCATTATGCTGTAACATTATAAAAAATGACATCCAGGGCAAAGGATTCCACCAATGAGTCACTGTTTTTTGGGCTCGCTAACCTAGGAAGGCAAACACCTATCTTAATGAATGAGTTATTTCCCAGACATTGTTTTGGTTTTGTATTTATCTAAGATATTGACCTTCTCATCGAACTTACTCTTTGGAAACAGCCTGCACGTATGGTAACCACCAGCAACTCAGACAACTCTGAAAAGCCGCCCAGGCACAGATGTGAACAGCACCAGCTGGGAGCCACCACGCACCCTGAAGGGCATCCCGGACACGCACCTTCACCCAAGGGGGTTTCTCCCAGGGAATCTAGAGACTCAAACACAGGAAACAATTTCCAGTTTCAAAACTCACTAGAGCCTTCTGGAGGATTTGGGAAGGGTCCAGAAAACTCTGGAGATGTGATACACAGCAAGCAGATCCAACAGAGACATCTGCTACGTGTCCCACACGTGTGGGTCACGCGGAGCTGGTGAGGGCCAGGAAGCACTCACCCCAGACGCACTGCGGCTGGGGCTGCCGGGGCACGCCTGCGTCTCGTTTTCTCGACAAAACTCCAACATCTTGCTGCTTCTGTTTCCCATGGACACACACATGCACGAGACACCTCTGTAACTTCAGGGGCCTTTACCAGGTGCATCTGTGAGAATAACATCCGCTGGTAATAACTCGGGTTCTAGCGGCTTCCGTGCTCAACTCAACAATGTCTGCTTACTGTAGACATCTTGCAAAGTGCAGAGAGACTGAGATCCATAAAGGACTCCATCTACTGCTGACCCAGCTCCTTCCAGAGAGTGATGTGGCCTCTGTCGTGTGACAGACACGGTGTACTAAAACCAGCAGCTAAAAGCAGCAGTTAATTTCTCAGAAATAACTTACGTAAGTTTCTATCAAATACTAAGTAGCAATTTAACAGCCCCGTGGTCCCACAGCTGGGGACGACCTGCTGTCCAGGAGGGCAGGAGTCAATCTTGTTGGATGAAGGCCTCCCTGATGCCCAGGAGCCCTCAGAGCTGCCTGTCAAAGGGCAGAAAAGAGCCCGTTTGTAGCAAGAGTGTCAGGATCACCCGCAGAGCTCACTCAAATGGACCACAGACTGCGCGAAGCCTCTTAGCTACTAGCAACCGAAAAGTTGTTAACATGCTCTAGAATCATTCTGTTCCTCAGGGAGGATGTAGTTCGAGCCTGCAACCAAATTCTACCCCCAATGACTCCTACACGGCCACCAAGGAAAGGAAAGGAGGCACCAAGGGATTCTGCAGCCTTGTACTTCAAGAAGAGAATTTCCATTTTTTGGCTCTGTGAGTAGTGCTGCTATGAACACGTGTGTGCACGTTTTTGTGTGAACATATGTTTTCAGTTCTCCTGGGTACAAGCCAGGGGTGGAATCACTGGGTCGCACGGCGGCTCTCACGGGTGAGGAGCTGGTAGGCTGTTTTCCAAGTGGCCGCACCACCTCACATTCCCGCCAGCACGTGAGGGCTCCGAGTCCACCACGTCCTTGCCAGCACTGAGAATCCGCCCATCGTTTTTATTTTAGCCATCTCGGTGTGCGTGAAGCATGCCTCACACTGTGGTTTTGATCTCGTCTCCCTGGCGAGGGATGATGTCCTTCTCCTGCCGTCTGGTGCGGGCCAGGACTGCCAGCACTGTGTGCAGTAAGAACAGCAGACAGCCCTGCCTCGCTTCTGATCGCAGTCTCCCACCGTAAGTATGGGGACGGCAGTAGGCTCTTCAGAGATGCTCTTCGTCCAGCTGAAGAAGGTCCCCCTTTCCCTGGTTTGCTAAGAGGTATTGTTCTGAAAGTGTGCTGGATTTTGTCAAATGCTTTTTTTTGTATCAACTGATTTGATCACACAGTCTTTCTTCTCTAGTCTGTTGGTGGGAGGATCCCATTCATTGATTTACCTACTAAGCCAGACTTGTATAGCTGAAGAATCCCACTCAGTCATCGAGTATAATTCCTTTTAGAGATCGCTAGAACTGATCTGCTCTTATTTGTGTGAGGATTTCTGCATCTAGGTGTGTGAGAGAGAGTAGTTTGCGGTGTGTTATTTTTTCCTTTGTCCTGTGTGTCCCTTTCAACAGCAGGGTAACAAAATTCCTTCCCCTTTCCATCTTCTGGACGAGCTTTGTGCATACCTGGTGTGAATGCTTCTTCAGATGTTTGGTACAGTTCTCCAGTGAAACCACCTGGGCCTGAAGACTTCCTTGTCAGGAACTATTAAGTTACAAATTCAATTTCCTTAGTGATTACTGGACTATTCACAGTATCTATTTCATCCTGGTTGGGGGTTTGGCAGTTTGTGGTTCTGGAGGAACTGGTCCATTTTTGGAAGCTGTCAAATGCCTAAGTATGAAGGTATCCAGGGTATTCCCTTCTTGTTCTTTTAATGGTTTGCAGGATCCAGATTCTTCCCTCCTCCCCTGTGTGTTGGTCCATGCTATTGAGGATTCCCGAGAAGCAGCTTTCTGCTTCATGGGTGTTCTCTTTCTCTGTTTTCAATCCCAGCGATTTCTGCTCTTACAGCCACTTTGGTCTTTCTGCTGGTCACTCTGAGTTCATCTGGTTCTCCTTTTGTAGCTTCCTGAGATAGTGCTGTGGCCTGAAAGTCTGAGCCCCCCCAGAGTGATGGTATTGGGAGGTGGGCTCTGGGGCCCATGCCTGCGTCAGAGAGGCCCCTTCCACCGTGCGAGGACACAGGGAGGGGGCTCCAGCGGAGAAGGCCTTCATTTCGGGTTCCAGGCTCCAGAGCTGTGAGCAGTGCACTCCTGTCGCTCATAAGCCCCCAAGTCTGTGCTGTTCTGTTATAGTAGCCCAAATGGACTCAGGCAGTAGGAACTTCTGACCCATCATTTATGTGTTGTTAATTTTTCCCTGACATTTTTGTGTTGTCTTTTTATCACTGACTTCTAGTTGATTCTACTATGGTTAAAGAACATACTCTGCGACTTCAATTATTTCGTATTTGCTGAGGCCTCTTTAAGACCCAGGATATGCTGTAGGTCGATGAATGCTCCACGGACACTTGCCGCTGGGGACAGCGTTCGGTGTCAGTTAGATCCTTAGGACTGACATTCCAACATAGACTGTTCTGTCTCCAATAAGAGCCGGTTTCATTTCCTCTTGTGCAGTGCACACGCCTTCTGCTTCTTCCTGGCCTCTGAGCTGTGTGCACAGACAGCACCTGTGTGCTGGTCCCCGCCCCCCCGAGGGCTGGCAGCCTCCCACCTTCTCCTCCAGCATGGCCCCGTGTTCACCTGCCTCATGCAGCCGGGAAGATGGCTGCCCCCGAGGCTCCGCTGCTCTGTGCTGCTGAGATCTTTGCAAGAGAGCGTGTCAGCCATCACCTCAGTTTCCTCCAGCTCTGGGCCTGGCAGGTGACACAGAAACCCCCTGTGAGAACAAACGGGCCGGGCAGAGGGGCTTGAACCACAGCCTGGGGCTCTGGCTGGGATCGGAGCTCCAGAATACTGAGAAATTCCTGGCATGTTTTAAAACAGATGAAATTAGATAAAACGATTAAACTCTAGATTTACCTTCAGAGACGTTCCCAGTTTTATGATGGCTGCAAACAGTATAGTATATTCATGAATCTGGATTAATCATTTTTTCTTTGTTTCTTTTTACATTTCATGGAAGTCAATCCCAATCAGAGACCAAACATATTCGATGAATCATGGACATATCAAAAGAAGGCAAGCAAAGGTAGTTTATTCAGATGTGAATCTACTTAGGAGACCACAGCTGTAAATATTTCCTGAACATCTACCTCAAATGAGGCGTCCCTGACGGGTTTACACAGCAGATCTAAATCACAGCCTACAACACCAGTAGAAGAGATACCGCGAGACAACACACACCTAATTGTCAAATTACCCGTGTAACACCCCACCACGTGCGGCCCGCTGAGGACGCGTGCAAACCCCGGGAAGTGTTTGCGAAGGAAGCAGAGGGGCAGTTACACCCCAAAAGGTGAGCGACTACGACACACGCTGCTCGCCTGTGGGTCCACACGATCCCATCAGCCGTGCGGGCTCTAAAACTTGTCATGCAGAGAAATCACTCCTCTTCCTCCCCGAGCCGTCAGGTTACCGGTGTAACCGGAGCTGACGGAGGAGACCTCAGTGTCCCCCACGACCCACAGGAGCGCACTCAGCCCAGCAGAGTTCAGGGGCTGGTCAGGCTCTTTCTGTTACACAGACGAAGGACTTAAACGTAAAATGCTCTGCAAACAGAACACGCAGCACAAGTAAAGGGAGGTGGAGCCCATCAGCTAAGACGTGCGGCAGCCGTGGCCCCGGCATGGGGAGCCCAGCTCTACTCCGTGCCTCCCCTGACACCACCTTCCCTCCCCCACGGCTCCGTCTCCGGCACCCACCTGCAGGGACAGTCCCGATGCCCTCGGGGCTGCTTCTCACCACGGCTTTTCCACGAGCCGTTCTGCTTTCTGGTCAGCACGGCAGCCCCCCAGAGCCCCCCGCAGACCAGTCTGCCCCACTGGACCCTTTCCTTCCATAAAGGATGGCTTTCTTCTCCCCAGCCGGCCACTGCCGGATCCCAATTAAAGGGGCTTCTGCTGTATTTGTTTTTAGATTAAACCACACACTCCTATAAACAGTTGAAATGGTAGCATTTCTTCTTAAATTACAAATGAAACTCTCTTCTGTTTTGTGTGTGTATGAGAACGTCAAGTACATTCTACATTTCTTATCACTATTAGTTTTGAAAACCTTTGCTATTATGAATTCGTACTGCTTACTATGCAGAAAGTATAAGTTATAGAGGGGTGAACGTGGCCAGCCTTTATTAAAAGGAGGGCAGGAAACTGTCCAGAATATGTGCAGAGAGGCAAGAGGTGAAGGGGGATCACTGGCCACAACCTGGAGTGGCGTGGGCTGGAAGACCGAGTCACCTGAACACCTGTCATCGACAGCCCACTGCTCACCTGCGTGCCTGGAACCGGGTGTCCTGCCGCCCCCCTGCCCCTCCTCCCTGGAAAGTACTCAGGTTTTCTTCGCTACAGAGTTACTGATGCACCTGGGGCAAAGCAGGGCGGCTAGTGAGGTGGCTGGCGCCCCCAAGCCCGCAGCCAGCCAGCCCCTCGGCCACTTCCCCGGCTGAGAATTCCCACCCGCGAATACACGGGGGCATCGCTTCAGTCTTCAACACGGGAGACAGAGCAGAGTCATCACACGCCTCCCGGATAAAAGAGAACAATCCACGTAAGCCCAAGAGAAGAGTTAGTACTTGGGGCAATGGACATAACGCAGGAAAGGGGGGGACGCCAATGATACAAATTAGCATCATTTAAAACCTAAAGAAGAACGTGAACACAGCTATCGCGTAACCGACCTCTCGTTTCTCCACCACCTACAGGTGACAGTTCTGAAGGTGGACGGGGTGGGGGGTACGAAGTAGCTGTGCTGGAGCGGTGGAGCTGGACGGGCCCCGAGCCCCCCAGCAGCAGCACCCTGTGTCCCCACCACCAGTGCTCAGAGAACACGGCACAGCCACACACACACAGACTCCTCGCGGAGGACAGTGGTCGCGACACACGCCTGTCTGCCGGCACGCTGGGAAGCAGCCTGTGGCGTCGGGCAGCGCCCACGGGCGCCGCAGCACTAACAGGACCCTGACGCAAACCGCAGACTCGGCGGTGAGGTCCACGGGCAGCCTCACAGTGTGCTGTCGGGACCGGAGTCTATACTTCTACGGAATGCACATTTAACACGTTCTTAAGAGACACGAAGAGTCTGCAGTTAGTTCTCTTTTGTCAGAATTACTTCGTTTAACTCTGTGACATAAAATGTAGTCACCGTGACGGATGCGTGATGATGTCACGTATCAGTTCACACACAGGAATGCCCATGGGAAGCAGGGTGGTTCCATCACTGTGGATTCAGGGGCACTGCGGGATCGAGTCTGCTTGTCACTATGAAAACAAGGGTCCACGCAACAGGTTTCTGCGAGCTGGGGGCACCATGCGAGCCAGCAGCCGTGGACCAGACAATGGTGAGCAGAGGACGGAGGGTGGACGTGGGACTGGCTTGGAGGCATCATGAGAAGAACCTTGCAGAGCACCAAGGAGAGGAGGCTGCAGAGTCGTGGACCGAGCGGTACAGGAACCGTCCTGGTGCAGAGAACACATGCTCCCTGCTCCCCACTAGCCACCTAGAAACGGCCCGAGCACCAGTCCCAGTCCCAGGAAGACTGTGTTCAGGAGCGCGGCCTGCTGGCACACTGTTCAGCCCAGTGTGTCTCCGGGGAACAAGGGGTGTTACTACGCCCACCACCACGGCCAGGCCCCCACTTGCCATCCACGTGCCTTGCAGGCCTTGCACACACACCACAAGGCTGCAGACACTCACAACCGGGTCGTCCAATACTCGTGCCCCATGCCATTCCCGGCCGCCATCCCGGCCACGGCGGGGGCCAAGTCACCCAGGGCCAGCCATGCACACGACGGGAAGTCCACCAGGCTGTCGGAGGGAGAGGCAGACGTGCCAGTACCACCCAGACGCCCCCTCTTCTTGCCTCACACACACAGGCGTGCTGCATGTGGCAGGAGAGAACACCACGAGCCATGGGCGCCAGAGCGGACGGTGAGAGCGGCCAAGGCCCGGGGGCACAGTGAATGACCACATGGCGTGCCTCACAGACCTTCCTGACAAAGACACACCACTCCGGGTTTAGAAACCGGCAGTGAGCTGCTCCATCCCTTCCCACTGGAAGCATTCAGATGCAGACACTCAGCAAAGGGCTGAGAAAGATTAACCCCACGCACCCTTCCTTAGGTTGTGACCTGAGGGTCTGCCCCAGCAGAAGGAAGGAGAAAACCAAGGAAGAGGCAGAGGTGGGGTCTGGGGTCTGGCACTGAAGGGAGAGCCCAGGACAGCAGCTTTGGGAGGCACCGTCACCAGAGCCACCTGAACGAGCAGCGGGGAGCTGGTGAGGAACACACTCCGGGAAGGACATGTTCTGAGATGCGATGCGATCCCAGGAAATGTGAGAGATCTAAAAAGAAAAGAGGAAGTCTCCAGGAAAATCAAAGAAACAAAAACTGTTATAAAATGGTAAACCAAAGCACCCGATTCAGCCACGTGATGAGTGATGTTCACATGGTTGTGACGTTTGTCACGTTTTAGAATCAGCCAACACACCAAGCACGGGGACTCAATCAGGGAACAGAAGACAGCCACAGAAGTCAGAGTACAAAGCCTAAAAACTGAAAGACGTCACTGACTACTGATAAACCTAGAAATACACAGAAATTTATTATTTAGATTTGCAAAGACTACAAAGTACACAGAGGCCAAAACCAGTAAGTACAACTAAATGGCCGTGGGGAGGCGGGAGGGGTAGTTAGTGGCCACCCCCTTCAACTGCCCTGGAGAATTCACCAACACACACAACAAACGGGACTTAAAACTACCTTGTAACAGGTCTCTTTACCTCCAAAACTCTACTTAACTTCTCACGTCTTTAATCAGAACTGACTGCGTGCGGGGAAGTCAGTGCTCAGGCCCACGCCGGGAAAGCGTCCGCATTCCTTGGGCCACGAGGGGAGAGGCCACGTCCACCGCGCTGTGATCCGTGGTGGCAGGTGTTTTGGTTTGTATGATAGCAGAAAGCTCATGGACAACCCCAAATTTATGAACTGAGAAGCACCAGCACAAGCATGTTATCTGCATTTATAGAGATGCTCAGCAGAGGAACCAGAAATAGAGGTTCCCTTCGGGAGCGGAGCCCTGGCTGGGATGCGTGGGGCCGGGGCCTACTTCAACCATCACTGGCCCTCTGTGCTATCTGATCTCTAAAATCATGGCATATCCTCGTTTGGTAATAATAAAACTACTTACTTTAAAAAGAACATTGCAAGCACAGAGATTTGAAGACTGACTCTAACGTTCAAATTACAAAGTAACATGACACAACGAAAAATGTACAGATGACTGAGCGACAGACAATGTGTTTTCCGCGATGCGGTTCCAGTTGCAAGTGTAACTTTTGCTGTGCTTTCGGGGGGAGGGAGCTTCTACTGCACCGGCAACGCTCCTCGGGGGCGCCCCCGGTCCTGCGGAGAGGCAGTAGGTGCCGCAGAAAATGTGAACGCCAACGGCCACCTGTCCAAACGCACGCCCCTCACACCTGTGCTCATGTTTACACCTTGGAGGCTCTCCGGTCCAAGTAACCATCTTCATGCATTTTGTGCCATCGCTTGCATCCTCTACTCTTTAAATGTTGGCACAAACCGTTTCACTTGCCAACTTCTTTCAGCTCACGTGTCATCACCTACCCAATAAAGCCGTTACAATGTACTGTAAGTTGACAAAGAATGTAACCAACTGTAGAGTGGGTAAGAATTACATAAAAGAATAAAGCTAAGAGACTACACAGGATTTCTGTTTGTACAGCACACCTTAAAATGACTAAAACAAACATTAAGATATTAGCTGGGAACCAATTTTATCATTTTAATTTCCACTGTTTATGCAAGAGACCAACCGAACAATAGCCAATCATAGTAAGTGTGATGGCAAAACACAAGACTTATCTACACTGTAATTAAAAAAAAAGAAGGAAGATAAAAGTCAGAGCTAATTATAAAACAGATGGTATAACTTTGTACTGCCATCTATTTGCCACTTCAGATAATGTATTTCTCATTTGCTCTCCCCCATGAGGAATTAGTCAATTAAACATTTTCTCCCCAAAAAAGATGCATTGAAACCTTTTTTGGCACGCTCACCAAAATGAACAGTTTCCAAGGCTGAGTAAGGCTTGGCGACATACAGAGAGCACAAGGTGGTGACAGGGCAGACCCACAGCGTGTGGGGAAGTCGGTGCTCAGGCCCATGCCTGGGGAAGCGCCCGCCTTCCTCAGGCCGCGAGGGGAGAGGCCACGTCCACCTCGCTGTTTTCTGTGGAGGCAGATGTACTGTTTTTCCTTTACCACCCTGAAGCTCATGAATTGGGATAAAAATCAGGCAGCATTCTTTGGCATTTCATTTACATATTTTAAATGTAAAAAAGAAAAACGTTTTTTGCAGTATTTATTACTTGAATGTGAGGAAAAGCAAATCAGCTCTAGGTGCTCTGAGTCTTTAGTGCTCATTAGATAACCTGTCCCTTGGGTAAACGTGGATGAAAAGCCTAAAACCATGGTAATAATCGGATGATACAAAACGTGGTCTTCCCCTTCTCTTATTACAGAATGCAAAAATCATGCCTCGTGGAGCTGGGCCCCATTTCCAAGGATAAAGGGCACCGTATTTATCAGTCACTCTTATGCCATGTTCTGCACAGGGACCTCATTTATAAATATAAAATATTGAACTGCATGACATGTTAATTTTAAATTCTACCACATAGAATTCCAAATTTTATTGCTGATTATTTCATCCACATCCTCTGATGAAACATGAAAAGCACAACAATACATTAAAATTGAATAGACCCAAAAAGGCTTGAGGAAACATGTACTCAGGACCATTTTTGTTCCGGAATTGAGAATTTCCCGCACTGCCACCAATCGGAATTCGTCATCCCCTCAAGGCTGCAGAATATTTTATTCCCACGCTCTCGCGCAGACCACAGGATGGAGGTGTCTTAACTGAAAATGCCTCTACAACTTCTCTTCAGAATTCACTGTTTGGTTCAAACATCAAATATTAACTAAAACAACCGAGTGAAATGTCTCTTCGTGAGCAGAACGTGGCACCGGCTCTCCAGCTCCTCAAACAGAAGTGACTGATGGCAAATGTTCGAGTTCGTTTTCTGTATTTAGCTCAGTGGGGTGTTTTTCACACACACACGCACACGCACACGCACACACACACGATGGGGACAATAACAAAGATGCAGAATTGATGGCTATGCCCAGATATGGGTCCGTTTCTCCTAAAATCGATGTGTCTGCTTTACTTTAACATTTATCTCAGAGGCAGAGACCACTGGAGTGCAAATCAACTCTGTTAATGTTATCACTTAATTAATGTTTAGACTAAAAATGACACAGAATAAAATGAGATGTAAAAATGCAGCCCGAGGCTCGTGCCGAGTGCCTCTCCAGCTCCTTGTCACAGAATCCACCACGGCGCCCCAAGCATGCTGAGGGAGTCGCCCCCCCGCCCCCCGCTGGGAGGAAACGGGAAACTCAGCAGCAGTCCTGGGGCGGGGGCCTCACCTCCAGTTCCTGCTCCCTCTGCAGGGCAAACTGTTTGAAGGACTTGACGATCAAGCCAGCGTTGGAGCAGTCGTAGACGAATATCGACGGGCTGCCCATCCACGTCTGCAGGTCATATATGGACAGAGGGATGTACTGAGTGTAGTTCTGGAAAACAAAACACAGTGCACGCGTGACTTACGCCTCCTGCACAGGACCGCCAACCAGCCCCTGCACGACAAGGGAGGGACGACACGGTGGGCCAGGCGGCACGGAGGGCTGAGTCACCGCTCGTACATGCGGTCAATCACAGCAAACTAAGCCCCTGGGGTGTGCCCGCGTGCCGCTGTACCCAGACCTGTGAGTGCCGGACGGCGGCCCTGGAAGCTCCTCAGCAGTCACCGCTGGGTTCAGCGGCTGGCTGTCTCCTGGAAACATGGGCCCCTGCCCACAGCGGGATTTCCCTCCATGTGTCCTACCAGCAGGGCTTCATCATTTACCTTCCTCTCCCACCCCTGGGAACCAAACCACGGCCTCCTCTTACACACTTAAAGGACGTACATGTGCCCCTTTCCCTGCTCGCCATCTTCCTCTGTGACTTGTCTGTGCTTCTAGAATGTACCATGCACCTCACTTACCAGGGAAATGCTCTGAGGAGCTGCCTAGGCTAAAATTTGCATTTTTTCCCCATTGTACCTTCTATTTCAGAGATGCCCATAAGCACTTAATCCTCCAGATGACTTGGAAATCACACTTAAAGGATGCAAGTGATTTGGCACTCTGATTTTTTCAAACCACAGAACAGAAACTTATTAACATGAGTCCACTAAGTGCAATATTTTTCTGGACACACTGTCCTGTTCAGTACTCGAAAACACTCAGGAGATGACTGGTAATCGCAGAGCAGGATGTTCTCACCTCACTAGAGAAACGAGGACAATCCTCACTCCGAGGCAACAGTCTGCAGCGACCCTTCTGCAGGGAACACCCCCCTCATGTACCCTTCCCCTGGCGAAGCTGGCATCAGTCAGCTCTGCACGCGTGCAGTGAAGGGGACTGCATTTCTAGCAGCTGATCCACAGTAACCGCCTCCGGTATTACCATGAGGGCGGTGAGAACACGCCAGGAAAACAGGGCAGAAGACAAGGGTACGCAGCAGGGCCTAGGAAAGTCTGTGACGGAGGTGGCTGGCAGAGGCTTTCCTGAAACGCACAGCAAAGGACAAGATCTAAGTCCACCTAGATGGGATGAGGCCACGTCCAGACAGCACAGGTATGTGTGCGTGAGGGAGCGGACATCTGTACCCCAAGAGGGACCCCACTCTGCTGACGCTGGGCCGCTTCGCCTTGCTGACCTGCCTCCTCTGTGGCTGGCTGGTCATCACTGCGCTACGAACGAGAATGCTTGGAAATGCTGTCCCTGAGCTTGCTCACCGAGGCTTCCACATACATCAAGCCTAACCTAAGGAGTCTATAGCGTCAACGCTAGCCCAGTCCAAATACCAGCAATTTGACAAGCTGATTCTAAAGTTAGTGCAGAAGAGAAATACACAAGAATAGCACAAAAAAAAAAAAAGAAAGAAAAAAAACCCACGCACCCATTTTTAAATAAAGAATAATGAGTA
This sequence comes from Mirounga leonina, assembly GCF_011800145.1. NCBI lineage: Eukaryota > Metazoa > Chordata > Mammalia > Carnivora > Phocidae > Mirounga > Mirounga leonina. The sequence continues at coordinate 1,987,991 of NW_023270494.1, forward strand.
GGGACCTGCACTACCAGATATTAAATATACTATAAATCCATGGTAATTACAGGATGGTATTAGGGAGGGCAAGAAAAACAAATCAACAGAAAAGAACATCCAGAAATAGACCCACATATATAATTATAATGAAGGTGGCATTTTAACTCAGTGAAGGAAGAACAATAATTCCATAAGTGACACTATAAAATCTACTAGCCATTCAATATTGCTGAAATTCTACATACAAAAAAATCAAGATAGATTTTAAAACTAAATATAAAAACAGAATAAAAGATTTTTATTTATTTTGGTGCAAGAAAGCCCTCTTATTCACAAAACTCAGAAGTCTTAAGGAGAAATATAGAAACACAAAAATTACATAATTCTTTTTTTTTTTTTTTTTTAAGATTTTTATTTATTTATTTGAGACAGAGAGAATGAGAGAGAGCTCATGAGAGGGGGGAGGGTCAGAGGGAGAAGCAGACTCCCTGCCGAGCAGGGAGCCCGATGCGGGACTCGATCCCGGGACTCCAGGATCATGACCTGAGCCGAAGGCAGTCGCTTAACCAACTGAGCCACCCAGGTGCCCAAATTACATAATTCTGACAACACACCAATGATAAGCAATTCAAGAACAAAGTGGGTACAACACACGGGACAGGATTTTTAGAGGGTACATGGGTATGAGTTTCTGCTCAGACCAACAATGATAAGAAACAAATAGGCAAAGGATACAAACACACAACTCTCAGAAGCAGGAATGATGAAGGATTATGAAAAGAGTTTCACGCTCTCGATGAATCATGGAAACACAGATTACAATGAGAACCATCTGTCTATTTATGTATCTGTCTTCGTCCAGCAAGGTAGAAAGAAATAAAGAAGATGAATAGACCAGGGCGCCTGGGCGGCTCAGTCGTTAAGCGTCTGCCTTCAGCTCAGGTCATGATCCTGGTGTCCTGGGATCGAGCCCCCATCGGGCTCCCTGCTCGGCGGGAAGCCTGCTTCTCTCGCTCTCCCACTCCCCCTGCTTGTGTTCCTGCTCTCGCTATGTGTCTCTCTGTCAAAAAAATAAATAAAATCTTAAAAAAAAAAAAAGAAGATGAATAGACCAGGATGTGTTCAACAAGGCACCAGTTTATTGTTGGTAGGTATGTAAATAAGGAAGCTTTTTGTTGTTATTATTATTATTTTTTAGAAAGAGAGCATGTGTGGGGGGACGGGCAGAGGGAGGGGGGGGGAGAGAGAGAGAGAGAGAGAGAGAGAGAGAGAATCTCAAGCTGACTCCCTGCTGAGCGCTGAACATGGAGCCCGACATGGGGCTTGATGTCATGACCCTGAGATCATGACCTGAGCCGAAATCATGAGTCAGACAGACACTCAACTGACTTGAGCCCCCACACGGCCCGGGAAGCTTTTTTAGAGGGCAATTCGGTAGTACATACAAATTTTAAATGTACATCCCGGGCGCCTGGGTGGCTCAGTTGGTTAAGCGACTGCCTTAGGTTCAGGTCATGATCCTGGAGTCCCTGGATCGAGTCCCGCATCGGGCTCCCTGCTCGGCAGGGAGTCTGCTTCTCCCTCTGGCCCTCCCCCCTCTCATGTGCTCTCTCTCATTCTCTCTCAAATAAATAAATACAATCTTTAAAAAAAAAATGTACATCCCTTTGACTTAGGTGTCCATCCTATAGAAATACTTGGATCTGCATGCAGAAATGTGTGTACAAGGATATACGATACTCTAGCTGGTAAAATCCTGACAGCTATCTAAATGCCACCATGGAGGAGACAGTTCGTCTAATCTGTCTTTCCTCCCTCTGCTTCCCCAATGCAAGTCCCGCTGAGTACATTTCCCAGCTTCCTCTGCACCTCAGTCTGATCTTGCAGCCAAACTCTGGCCAATGGGACATGATCAGAAGCGATGTGTCCAAATTATCAGTGCTACCCTCCTGCTCACCTCTTCCTCTCTCTCTCCCCTGTGGGAATGTAGACATGCTGAGACATCTCTGACCGTGCAGAGGACAAGAGCAGAGGGACAGAAGGGGAGTGTCGGATGGAAGGGGCCTAGGCCCCACGTCCCGAGGAGGCCACAGCAAGCCCCAACGACTTTCGTGGACCATCACAGCCTATCCTGGATCCTTGCACTTTCAATGGGAAGGACCATTAAGCAAAAGAATGTCCATACATCCACATCATGGAACACCATGCAGCCCTAAAAAGACTGGGCTCATTGCTATGGGTTGACATGGGAAGATATCAAAGGCTTATTATGATTTAAAAAGTGCAAGTCTTAGAACATCGCACAGACAACATACCATTTTGTGGGAAGAAAAGGAAAAGGCTCTGTGTGTGAAGCATGCGCGACTGGGCTCTGCACCCAGTGGGAACTCGGGAAGTGTCTGTCATAGAAACAGTACTGAAGGGAGAAGGATCGAACTACTAAGGGCTGGGGAGGTAACAGTGTGCATTTTGGGGCAAAAGTGTATTATCCGTTTCCTTTAATACTTCTGTTCTCTTGGAATCTTTTATAACAGAAATTACTTGTACTTTCTAAAAAGATAAAAAGGCACACAAACTACTAAAAGGAAAGAGGAAAAGGGTAATCTCCAAGGTTGACTATGATATACTTCTACATTCTTCCAATATTTTAGAACAAACAGGCATTATACATTACCCGTGTAAGCCGTGTAAGCTTCGGCAAGCGCTCCACCAGGCAGAGTGGGACGTGGATAGAGGTCTCCGGGGCACAGTGGGGAAGAGAGCCCCTTTCCGCGCCCACTCCCCAGCACCCTCCCTGCACCCTCCCAGCCTGGCACTGGGGGCGTTTGGGGCCGATCACTGAGTGTGCCCCCCCCCCCCCCCGGCACTGCATGATGTTTGGCAGTGTCCCTGCCCAGTTGTGGAGCAACAAGGTCTCTGGACATTGCCAATGTGTCCTGAGGGGGATCCTGTCCCAGTGAGAACCTCTACCTTTGAGGAGAGGCGATCTGATCTGAAACCGTAGCTGTGTGTGCTCGGGTTAGTGAGACTGCAGATGTGGGAAGTCCATACCCACTGGGAAAAACAAAATCAACTCTATTAAACCGCACTGAGGAAAATGACCTTTGAGAATGAATTCTTATTAGAACGTGAGCACGTAGATCTCATTTCCCTTCTCAGAAAGACCCTGGGCAGTTTGTCAGGCTTCAGGCCGGGCCTACAGCGGCAGGAGCAAAGAACAGAACCAGCGGCCAAAGCACAGCTGTTTCTCCCGTCCCGCGTCACCTCAGTGGAACCGGCTGTACAGGCCGGACGAGTGCAGGCCCCTCTGTGCGGGAGGCCGCTGCACACCCCAGGGCCCTGCGGGCAGACGTCTGGCTTCTCCCCCACCAAAGCTACACATTCAGAGAATTCCTCACCAAAGCATCTCTCCTTTCTCTTGAAAAACATACTAAAGGCCATGTTTTCATTTCGAACAAAGAAACGGAAATGGGTTTTAGATAATTTATTCATTACAATCCAATTCATCTGTCAGGTTATATTAAACGTGAAAAAGAAAGGTCCCCTTGCTTCATCAGACTGTCCTCCGGGGCTGAGTCAAGCACGGGGCCAGGACAGGAGGCGGGGAGAGCGGCCCTGGGCTCCCAGGGGAAGCAGTGCACCTCGCAAGAAGCACCTCCCCATTTCTGAGAAGACTCTGAGGGCATCTTCGCCCAAAAATGTCCAAGTGTGAGTCATAAGTCTCAGCCACAGTCACGCAGCCCCCTCCTGAGGGCTTTCCTGGAGAGCCGCCCAGGGCGGTGAGCTTCCTTCTGAGCTCACATGTCACCCTGAGTCCCCTGCCCTGCAAAGGGGTTTGCCTGCAGCCGTTCTCTGAGGAGAGGGGGCAGCAGAAGATGCATCTTCTTTCCAAAGGGTGTTCTCCAAACACATCACCCACTAGTGGGAGGTGATGGCCCAGATATGTGAGGTGTGGAAGAGCCAGGCTCCTGGACCAAGTGCAGCCATCAACAACTCTGGAGGGGGAGCCCCAGGCAAACTCTCGGTCCCTCAAAATCCACAAGGCTGAAGGCTCACTGGCTTTGTGGACCCTTCCTCTGTTTTTCCTTTTATAATGTTAAATAACCGTTTACTCCATCAGTAATTCTAAATAAATATTATTTAAATAATAGAATTTATTGGTTTTGAAAACTGCATTCTCTATCCAATAGTGACATTCTTGTTCTCATTCTGCTTTAGTATACAGTTCATTATTGATCTTGTTGAAAGATGCATCATAGAGGTTTTTAAATGCAATTTTAAAAAACATACACTTGTAATTTTAAAGAGCAACATTTGTGCCAGATCCTATTTATTATTTGTTATAATTGTTACTCTATCCATATTGAGAGTGCAGCAGGGTCCAAAAAAAAAGCTGTTAATTATTGTAAACTTGACTTTTATTTTCTGAGGATTCTAGGACTTGGTGTTTGTAAGAGTTGAAGGAAGACCATCAGTAAAGATCCTATTTCTTCAGGAGAAGTGCTGAAAACTTGGGACTATTTCTTTACAAGAGCTTCAAAGTTCAAAAAAAATATGATCCCCCTCATGCTAAGAGATAAAACCTTAACTGATTTCTCAGATGTCTTATCCTATTAGAGAACCGGATTTATAGAGCAGAAGTTCTCAAACCCACTTGCATCAGCATGGCAGGGGGCGGGGTGGGCAGTGAAACAGACCTCTGGGCCCCTCCGGGGCTTCTGTCATCGTGGGCGGGATCGAATCACCTGCATTTCTCTTAAGTTCTAAGACCCTGAGAGTCCCTGGTGTGGGCAGATGAGGGTGCAGTAGAGACTTGGGACACTCGATCCTCAGTTCTGGCCACCTGCACGCCTCATGCTTTACAAAGAACACTCCCAAATGCCTTTTTTCCCTTTAGGATTTCCCTTACAGTTTACATATACTGATCAGGAACAGTTTGCTGGTAAAATAATTTTTAAGGAAAAATATCCACTCATCCATGAGTCAAGCTGTAAGACTTTTAACTATGAATTCAAAGTCTCTGATTGACACAGGGCTACTCAGGTTTTCTATTTCACTCTGGGTCACTTTGGGTAAGCTGTATATTTCAAGGTATTTCCCATCTAATTTAAGTTGTTAAATTTATTGGTATAAAATATTAATCTGTCCTCATCTTTTCTATGTCTGCAGGATATGTGGGGATGTCCGCTCTTTCATTTCCAAATGTGGGTCCTGTCTTCTCTTTTCCTCTTGATCTATCCAGCTAGAGACTTGTCCGTTTAGAAAAAAAAATGTTAGCGGTCAGCTCTCTACTGCCTGTCCTCTATTTTACTGATTTGTGCTCTTTGTTACTTCTCTTGTTCTCCTTGCTTTGAGCTTAGTGGGCCCATCATTTTCTAGTTTCTTAAGGTAGAAACTGAGATTGTAATTTCAAACCTTCCTGCCTTTCTATATAAAGATTTCAGGGTACACATCTCCAAGCAAGCACTGCATTAAGTGCATCCTGCAAATTTTGGCAAGGGCTATTCTCACTGTTTAGTCTGAATAATCTTTACTTCCCTTTGTGATACCTTTCTTGACATATGTGTTATTCAATTTCCAAGTATTTGAGGATTTTCCAGATATGCTGCAATTCCAAATTCTGTGGTCAGAGAATATACTCTGTATGATGCTGACCCTCCAGACCCGAGGGACACACGTAAGTGACCCGCGCGTTGGCCCATCTCGGGGATGCACCGCCTGTGCTGGAGAGTGTGCACGTTCTGCAGTGACTGGACAGAGGTTTATGTTCACTGTGCAGAGCGGCTGGCAGTATCGTTCAGTCTTTTATAGTAGTAACTGAGTTCTTTTTAACCAAAAAAACATACCATGTCTGGAGTTTTCTTTGTGAGAAAGTTTTTAATTTTCAATTTTATCTGTAATTTTAACTTGAGTTTTAACTTACTAATTACTGATAGATGGTTCTTCAAAGCTCCAACTAGGACTGTGGATTTGCTGCTTTCTCTCTGGTTCTAGCACTCTTGCTCTGTGTAGTCTGAACTCTCCCATCAGGCATATACACGTCCAGGGCGGTTTACCCGACCACGTGTCATCGTGAATTGTCCATCTTCACCTCTGGTAACACTCGTGTCTCAAGTCCTTTTTCTGATTAGTAACAGGGTCATCCTAGCTCTCTTACAACTAGTATTTGCACAATACATCTTTCGTGTCCAACCTTTTTCTTTGTATTTACAGTGCATCCCTGTAGATGGCATGAAGTTTGGTCTTGCTTTCAGTCCAGTCTGATATAAACTTAAGACAAAACAAATTAATTTGGAATGTGGGACATTCTAGAGAATAATTGGTCTGGATTCATCAAAAAGTCGATGCGCACTGTTGAGTGAATGAAAACACAAGTCACAGACTGGGAGGAAGGATTTATAGAATACAAATCTGATAAGGGACTTGCATCCAAAATATAAAAAGAATCCTAAAAAGTGAATAAGAAAACAACCCTATTTAAAAGTGGGCAAAACAGGGACATCAGGGTGGCTCATTGGCTGAGCACCTGACTCTTGATCTCAGCTCAGGTCTTGATCTTGGGGTCGTGAGTTTAGGCCCCACATTGGACTTCATGCTGAGCGCGCACCCTACTGAAAAAAAATAGTGGGCAAAGATATGGACACCCCACCAAAGAAAGTATACAGATGGCCAATAAGCAGATGAAAAGACACTCCACATCATATGTTATTAAGGAATTGCAAATTCAAACAACAGTGAGACACCACTGTGCACCTAATTAGAAGAGCTAAACTCCACAACACTGGCAACAACAAATGCTTAGCACTAGGACGGGGGCCCCGGGAACTCTCGTCCACTGCTGCTGGGAAGGCGAACTGACGCAGCCCCTTTGGTGGACAGTTTGGCAGCTGCTCAGAAAGCTAAACACACCATCTGATCTAGCAATGTACTCCTAGGTATGTACCCAAATTAGTAAAAACCTCACGTCTACCCAAAAACCTGCATTCACAATAGCCAAAAAAACCCGGAAGCAACCGAAATGTCCTTCAATAGGGGTCCATCCAGACAATGAAATGTTACTCAGTGGTACAAAAAAGTGAGCCATCAAGACACAAAAACACATGCGGGAACCTTAAATGCGTATTCCTAGCTGGAGAAAGCCAATCTGAGAATACCACAGACTATGATCCCAGCTGACTGGCACTCTGGGAACGGTGGGACGGTAGAGACCGTGAGTGTCTGTGGCTGCTGTTGAGGGGGGGGCGGCGGTTGGAGGCAAACTGTCCTGTATGACACGGTAATGGTGGACGCATGACACCATGCATCTGGCAAGACCCAGAGTGTGCAGCACAAGAGTGGGTCCCCATGGAGCTAACGACACCGTGTCAGTAGGGATCATGAACTTCAGCGAGCGTCCACGCCCACGCCCCAGCGAGGACAGGGGAGGGACGGAGTGCATGGGAACGCTCGGTACTTCCCAATGTTCCTACAAAACTAAAACTGCTCCAAAACCTAAAGTCTGTTAGTAATAATAATTTCTTAAAAGACCGATGCTTAGGAGCACTTGGGTGGCTTAGTCAGTTCAACGTCCAACTCTTGATTTCGGCTGAGGTCATGATCTCATCAGGGTCGTGAGATCGAGCCCCGTGTCAGGCTCTGTGCTTAGCCCAGAGTCTGCTTGGGAATCTTTCCCTCTTCCTCTCCCTTCCCCTCTGTCCCTACCCTCCACTTGCGCTCTCTCTAAAATAAATAAATAAAATCTTTAAATAAAAATTGAAAAAATAAGGGGTGCCTGGGTGGCACAATCGGTTAATGTGTCCGGCTCTTGGTTGTGGCTCAGGTCATGATTTCACGGTTCGTGCGATCATGCCCCATGTCTGGCTCTGCTCCCTCTGCCCCTCCCCCACCCGCCACGCACACATGCTCACTCGCTCTCTAAAGTTAAAAAAAAAAATTTAGGGCGCCTGGGTGGCTCAGTCGTTAAGCGTCTGCCTTCGGCTCAGGTCATGATCCCAGGGTCCTGGGATCGAGTCCCACATCAGGCTCCCTGCTCAGCAGGAAGCCTGCTTCTCCCTCTCCCACTCCCCCTGCTTGTGTTCCTGCTCTTGCTCTCTCTCTCTCTGTCAAATAAATAAATAAAAATCTTTAAAATAAAAATTAAATAAAAATTAATAAAAAGACTGATGTGTAACTCACTACAAAAAGATAAGATAATTTCACTTTAAAAAATAAAGAAAAAAAGGCAGAGACTGATCTACATTCACGGACACCAAAAAGGATGATGAACAAGTGCAGTGCATGAACCTGGACTGGATCCTGGATCCAAACAAAGCCAACAAACAAAGACTGCTTATGGGAACACAATTTTGATGTAGGCAGGAAAATGTGAGTATGAGCCCTTAGTAAATGACACTATAGAACCGATGTTCAACTTCTTGAACAATTTGCTGTTTTATACCTACCAAAGAGTCTATTAAAACAAAAAAAGTGTGTACAGATAAATTATAAGGAACAATAAGAGAACAGCAAAATTGATAAACATAAAATAAATGTACAAAAATCAACCACCTTTCCATACACCTCGGTAAAAACTTACAAAATATAATTTTATAGTAAACATTTATAACACCAAAAATATAAAGCACCCAAGAATATATCTAACAAATGATGCAAACTTTTGTGAAATTATGAAATACTACTGATACTTAAAGAGAGTATAGTTTGGTAGACTCATCATTGTAAAGATGCTGAGTCTCCCCCACCATTAATCAACTGATTGACAAGTTGGTTCACTAGCTTAAAGGAAGATCTAAGGGCCAAGAACAGCCAAGAAGAACTGAAGAACAAAAGGGGGACTCTGCTTCCCTAAATACCAAGAATCACTGGAAACCTACACTCATGAAAATAGTTTCCTGGCCCAGAGGCAGGCCCATGGGACAGAGCACTCAGAAACGTGCCCACACATTGTGGAAATCTGATTTTGTTCGAAGTTGGCATTAAATAGTAATGGAATAGGTAGGTATCCATTGAAGGGGGGACAAAAAAACAGAGTATGAACCCCTATCTAACAGTATGTATAAAATCTGTTTCAGGTAGATTAAAGACCTAAATTTAAGGATAAAAATACAACCCTCTTGGAAGAACATACAGTGGAATACTTTTGCAACCCTGGCATGAGGTAAGACTTCTTAAAGAAGATACAAAATGTCCACACCATAAAGAATGGCTGACCAAGATGACCACGTGAAAATAAAGAACTGCTGTCCACGAGGGGACACCATTAAGAGAGCAGAAACAAACCAACAATCCAAGCCATAAATTCAGAGACGACACTCGCAATTCGTAAAAATGATAAAGGGTTGCTGTCCAGAATATGAAGAATTCTTTCAAATCAATAAGAAGATGACACACTAACCCAAGTGAAAAATGGAGAGGAGCATGCACTTCAAGAAGGGGAAGACTCCACGGTCAACAACGAATCAGAAGGTGCTCAATGTCACAGCCCCGAGGAGACCCATATTACCCCCAACACTGCACAGAAAAATCAAGTCCTGACTACAGTGCTGGGGAGGAAGGTGGGCAGTCTAGGAAAACAACAGGAACCACTCAGACGTCTGCCTGCACTGAAGGCACCAAGCAGGTCCTAAGATGTCCCCACACCGGTAGTGGGGCTGAGGGAAGGGCACCAGGCACCCTTGCAGGGACGGATCTTCAGAGTGTAACATGGAGCGGGAGAAGCAGGCACAGAAGATCCCAATCTTGCCAACCAGAAACACCCAAACCCCAACACGCCTGGACAGCCACGCAAATGTGGGGATGCTGTAAAGGAAGGCAAGGTCATGATACACTCGAAATCCGCTGTGCCCGTGACCTGGGCGGGGAGGAGGGAGACTGCGCCACGGGAGGGGCCCAGGGGTTCCAAAGGCGCGTTCTGTCCCCTGGCCGGCGGCCACGTGGCACCAAACACCGCACACCTCCAGGTACTGCCTTCCACCCAGTGGATGAGAAGAGCGCGTGGCCGTGGCTCCGAGGGACCCGCATGCCGGCACCGCAGGGTGGGGCGGAACTCGCCACTCCAGGCCAGGAAGATGGCGGGAGGGGTCGCCGACCTCCCACTTCCACCACCGTCGCTGGTTAAGGAGCTGCAGGAGGCCGGCAGCGGGACCTTGGCGAGGGCCGAGGCTGCGTCTGCAGGTGGCCTGGTGTGAGCTCCCTGGAATCTGTGCACCATTTTCTTCCCTAAGGAAACCGCTAATTCTTTTTTTTGTTGAAGATTTTATTTATTTTTGACAGAAAGAGAGAGAGTGTACAAGCAGGGGAAGAAGCAGGCAGAGGGAGAGGGAGAAGCGGGCTCCCCGCCCAGCAAGGAGCCCGATGCGGGGCTCGATCCCAGGACCCTGAGATCATGACCTGAGCCGAAGGCAGACGCTTGACCGTCTGAGCCACCCAGGCGCCCCAAAAACTGCTGATTCTTAAAAGAACACTCTAACTGAACTGAGAAACCTGGTTACCATGCGACCCACGCAGCAGAAGCACAAGGGCACGTCTTGGGCACCACACCGCGGGCACCACGCCGTGGCCTCCAGACGGTCGCTCCCCGGCCACGCTCCCCATGCCTGTCCCAGAGCTCATGGCTGAGACAGAGATGATCCCACAACGCCCTGCCACACGGCCGGCCCATGGCGCTGGTCCAACCTCACTGTGTCTGGGTCTGTGGAAGCGGAGTGACCAGCAACGGAGCCGTGGGCGAACAGGACCGCGGCCGACCACCAACACTTACACAGTTTGGGGCAGCAAGAGAAACGGACTGGGTTCACACGAACCTCTGACAGTGCTCCTACCTTGTTGAAGACCCAGATCTCCCCGTTCACGGTAGGCCTGGGCACCCCGTGGCCGTTGTAGTGGAAGAGGACCCGCTCCTCCTTGGCATTTCGGCGTAAGGACGTGCACAGCTTCTTCACTTCGTCCACAGTTGGGTCGAGGCTCTGCTTGTACCGGGCCTGTTGCGGGAGAAGAGATGAAGAAACTCACCGTGGATTCAGGGGAATATGGGGATACATGCCCCCTTCCTCACTCTGAGTTTGCGCTGAAAGGCTGTGTGACCCTGGACAAGTGACCCCGAGAGTTTCTCCACCTGTAAACCTGGGATAATGAGCCCTTCAGAGGGGGCTGTGGAACTTCATCCATCCAACCAATATTCCTAGGGAACTACGAGAAGATCATGTGAGATGGGTAAGTGAAGCTTGCCGCACGGCCACAATGAGCAAGAGGTCCAACCACTGTGATGACAAGAGTTTCTTGGAAACACTGAAGCCTTCTGAAAAAGACCCTCTGGAACGTGGAAGAGATGCTTTGCTTAAATGCAGGAAGCTGCAGGCCAGTGCGGCAAGAGCAGCACAGACAGAAAGTGCCAGACAGAGGAAGGAGGCTGCCTGCCCTGTCTTCCTCGCCATGCTGGCCCTGCTGAGTCCCCACCGGCTCCTGCCTGGACTCTCGCTGATGAATGGAAGGAATTCAGGGAATGAGCAGGACCTAAAACTAACTTACGAACATCAACAGCATTAACACACGTGAACAATAAGCGGTTAGAGGACGTGGTCTTCCCTCCCCAAGTCTCCTCCAAATGGGCCAGAACGCTGCTCACAAAATAAGGGTGCCACACCAGAGGCTCGCGAGGACACGCACGTGTATGTGAGGCGTCAAGTTCATTTTCACGGCAAGGCAGCGTGCGTTCATCTGACGCCGACAGAGCTGCGGGTCCCCCACGTGGGGGCTCTGAAGGGCTGACCCGCAGGGAGATGGTCCGGGTCGAAGTGGGGGCTCAGCGCACGTGTTGCGGAGGCACCAGCTCTGGTGCACGGCTCCTCCCCAGACCCGCAGGACGGACCATCTTTTCCCTCTCTGGCCGACACACAGCGTTTGCTGTGTCCCCGTGTGGCCGTGCCAGTCCCACCGACAGCGCTGAGTCCTACGAAGGCAGACCCGGTTAACAGTTCAGGTGTGCCCCTCGGCACCGGCTCCACACCCTTCCCACGGCTTCACGACATGCTCAGCCACCAGCAAGCAGCTTCCGAGTGACAGATGACAACACTCAGTAAGGAGACGAGGAAAAGGATGAATCCTATCTGATGCTGAAGTGACACGAGTGAATCTCAGCGCAGTATTAGGAAGTGTGCCCACAGACATCGCTGGGTCTAGGTGGCGGGCACTTACCTGTTCCTCTGGAATCCCACAGGGTAAACACTGAAGAGAACAACACAGGCCAGCACTCCTGACTCGTCACTGATAAACCACGAATCTGTGCTCTGAGTGAGACAGAGCCAGGGCACAGAGTCCTAATGCTCTAAACAGCTGAATTTTGGTTAACCCCGTGAAACGAGATGAGGGTGGCTGATAAATGAAAATCCATTTCTGGGGCAGAGAGGAAACATCTTCTCGAGATGACTTGGACACACGTCCTCCAAAACCACACCGCACAAAGCACACCATGAAATCAGAAAGTGAGTTAAAAGAGAAGGCCCCAAACTAAACCCCAGATACCAGGGAGCCTCCTAATTTCATGAATCCTTCTACAGTGGCTTTCTTGCTCCTCAGGTTCAGAAACCCCAACATACAGTGGTGAAGAGCTGCTCAGAGGCGAGGCACCCTAAAATATGAACAGGCCACACCATCTCCCAGGAGCAGTAGGCCGTCCACCCTGTGGGGCCTGCACTCACTTCATGGTCCCAGGCCGCTGGGCACCTTTTGAGGGAACATGACAAGTGCCTCCCACTGTTGCCCACGCCTCACTCCCGCTGCTCGCGCACAGCTGTTCTCAGCTTGCCCTCCTTCATGCGGCAAATGAACTGGGGTTTGCAAAGTCCCAGCTCCAGGGAAGGTCGGTCCACCTCCCCCTGAGATTAGTCCTAAAGGGGAGTATTGTTCTCCCAAATCACATGCAAGACCATGGGGTTGACATTCCTCAGAGACATCCATAAAATTAGAGATTCATAATTGCTGACCTCGGCTCCACCAAGGTCTTCTCCGGTGGGGCTGCAGAAAAAATGATTCAGCCTCACTTTCCCACCTACTGCACAAAAAGGACCATTACGGACTAGCATGAAAGGCGCTACAGATATGAATAATATGCCTCCTGGGGTTTTATGGGAACTAATTAATATTTTTAAGGGCTCTGAAATGAGAAGCACTAAATTAAATGTCACCACGCCATGCTCGGTTTGGTTTTGAAACTACAATGCCTGGATCCCGGCTCCATGGTCTGAGGGACGCAAGCGGCAGAGGAAGCTCTGAGCCCCTTGGGGGACCCGTGACCGCTTTAGTGGAATAAGCAAAGACACAGCAGTCTCAAACACGGCCTGTGGTGCCCGGCATTCCGGCTCCAAGGCCAAACCTCAAGATGTGCTCAGGCACGTGTGTGGAACTTGTGCAAGAGGCAGCAAGACTGCCCCTTGGCTGGATGAAGGAAAGCGCAGCCCTGAGTCTCCTGTCCTCACCATGGCCACCGGCCCCTCGATGACACCTGGCAACCTGCTGCGCCCAGAGCAGGGCGGCTGCAGTCAGCTTCTGCGTCCCCGGGGCAGCTGTACTTCTCCTCAGGCTCCTCCCCCTGCAAGGACAGATTCCGGGGGCCGGACAGCGCGGCGGCCCCTCACGGTCAGGCGAGGCCACAGAGGATGCCGCCAGTGCGCCCAGAGTACGGGGAGCTGGGGGCGGTGCTCGAAGGTCTTCTCTCTGGGCAGACCCCATAGCTAGGAGGCCTCGGCAGCAGCCACGCTGCCTTCTCTCTCCCCGGGGTGTCAAGTGAAGACCACTGTCGCCTCGCCCAGTTGGGCCAATGATCTCATTTCCACCCTTCCATCCTTCCTCAGCAATGGATGACATCTCCAGCTCAGATTCGAGCAAGGAAATGCCTCAGAGATTTTCTCAGGACCATCCAGGAGGAATGAATGTAACATTAGAATTTGGGCCAGTTTTGCCCCTGATCTGGGGACTTGAAAATGTTTCACTCTCTGCCTTTCCCAAGTAGGAAGGAAGAACTTTCGGGGAAATGCTGGGCAGAGAGGAAGGTCAGGTCTGCTCAAGGGATATCTGTCCTCAATGGTAGCCCTGTAGGGAAAGCTCTAGGCCCTGACAGTTCAGGGACTTTTCGCTCCCACACCTCAAAAAGCACTTGTTGTTGCTACAGCCCTTTGCATTTCCATTAACACCACCTAGGCCAAACCAGCGCAGATACCACCACCACCACGACTACCATCACCATCCTCATCACCATCATCCTCACCATGACTACCACCATCATCCTCAACACCACAATTCTTACCCCTAATGCCATCATCATCCTCACCACCACGACCACCACCCTCACCACTACCATCATCTAATTCTTAGATTACTAAAACTTCCCAAGCAACCCACCAGTCTTATTTTGCTCTATCCAAATCCATTCCTCAACACTCAAGATGTCTCACTTGCTGAAAACCCTTTGATGGCTTCCCACTGACCCATTGCAAGCTCTTTAGAATGGCCCATGAGTCCCTACAAAACCTTGTGTCTACAGCCTCTGAGAATCTATGCTCCAACGACCTACCTTCTAGCCCTCTGTCAGGCCCTCTTCCTACTTGTCCTCTATCCCCAATTCCAAGTCTTGCCTGGAAATTTTCTCTTCCTTCTTCAAATACCAGGTTAACTTGTCCCTTCTCCAGAACTCACTCTCTGGTGGCCCCAGAAACTGAGTTAGGTACCCCCTGCCAAATTCTCCCATAGCATGTCTAGCTCCCCAACTACAGCACCGACGACCCCTGACTCCATCTGCTCATCACCCATCTGTCGGCCTTCCCTCCACCTTCCCCTGCCCTGACTAAAGTCCCATGAAGGCAGGGATCGTGATTTCCCTGGTCACTATGGCCACCTTGGGTACATGCAATGCCTGGCACATAGTTGGCACTCAATAAATATCTGTGTATGAACAAAAGATGAACCATTCAGACTTCCTACTAGAGTTTGCAAAGCCCAGTTCTTCAAAAAGAGCTGTTCTATTGGAATATTGGAGTTTCTATACTGTTTAGGATTTCAAAAACTTCAGTTCTGCCAGGATGGAGTGCAGCGGTAAAGCAAGCGCTTCTGCTACAGCAACCAGGTCCTACGGCAGACGACTTCCCGCAGCTCCAAACCAGCTCAGCGCAGACACAGCTCATGTAGTGCCCTGAGACACAGCTGACACTCTCTATAAGCAGGCTCTCCTGGGTGGACAGCTGACCCTCCCCAGGGCCGAGCTGTCTGTCTGGTGTGAAAAACCAGGCGCGCTGTCTGCGAGCAGAAGCTGAAGGAAAGATTTACTTTGTCACTGGCCAATGTATGTGTCTCTCAAGGTTTGTAACGGCATGAAAAGTAGTAAAAAGAGGTTTCCCTTCTCAGGACGGCTCCTTGGAGACGAGGGGATGGAGAAGCAGTGATGCACCTGCCAGGCACCTGGTTTCGGACTGCAAGGGGTCCTCCAATGGCAAAGACTAAGGGGAAAGGAGCAAACGAACGTCAAATACTGACCGGGCAGAAGAGTGGGGTGGGTGGCTGACTGGCCGAGTGCCCCTCCTCTCCCTTGGCTGGAGGACCAGTGTGAGGAACAGCACAGCACTCCGCACAGGCGGGCGTGTGTGCATGCTGATGGCCCTCTGCACAGATGATGTCATGAACCTCTCCTTTTCAAGCCATTCCAACATGTCACTGCTGTTCCTAGACTGTGGAGGGTCGCCAGGTCTCCATGGCCAAGTGCTCTGAGGCTCCCACCACCAGCCAGGTCTCCAGCGACCCACACAGCCCCTCGCTCTCCCAAGGGCCAATCCCCGTCCTGCCTTCACTTAGCTCTTGTCCCCTGCCTCCTCCCTCAGACTGTTCAGCCTGCTGTCTCTCACCTCTCCCCCTGGTCCAGCCTCCTCCCTCAAACTTCAGCCTCCTTTCTCTCACACTGCATGCTCGCCCTGGGCAGCACCTTCGAGCACAACCCTGCAGTGCTATTCCTTGTCTTGCTCCACACGGGCCCACCCCTCTGGGCTCCCTACCTTAATCCCTGGCATCCGCGGTTCTCAGTCACCCGGACCACCACCTCAAGCCCATCCATCGCTCTGCTCCCCCTCTCACGTGCCCTTCCTCCAGGGGGTCCCCAGGCCAGGCTCAGTGTACCTGTGGCATGTTGCTCACATGTGGCTGTCCCGCCCCTGCCCTCATCCAGGGTCAGATGCCCCCAAGGGTCCTCAGGCCTCCAGACCTGCCTCTCTCCAAGTCTGTCCTATCTGGCAGAGCCTTCCTTTCCAAGCACACAGTCAGGCCACTTGCCTTCTAAAAGCAAATCCTTGGTGGAGATGTCCACTGCCCCCAAGGAGCACGGCCATGCCTGGGGCACACGGCCCCCTCGACCATGCGCCCCCGCAGGCTCTCCGTAGGTCTGGTTACGCCGTGCCCCTTCATGATTTGGGACCTCTGCCCACATACTCCCTGCCTGGGCGGCCCTGTCTCCCTGACCGAGCCCATGCAAGCGCCTGCCTCCTACCGCAGCTCCCTGCAGCTCTCGTTGGCCCACGGGGGCTGCTTCTCGACTGCTGCACGTGAATGACACGGGACTGGGGTCCTTCCATACAGACTGCTGCGCTTTCCAGACAACAGGTTGGTGAGGACAGAACCCTCTGAAGTTCCCCGAGTCCCAATCCCTGGACGCACAGAAGTCACACAGGAGAAGTGTGGGGCTTGAATTCACGGGTGCGTGTCTGAACGACAGCGCCTGTATTAACACATCGTTTCCCCGAGACTGACCGCCATGGGGCTCTGCTATCCCAGCACAACCAGCAGGGCCCATTGGTCAGCAGGGAGGCTGCTACGTGGCGCCAATCCAATGTCCCAACCCACCTGCATGTTCTCTTCTGTCACTGTTTCCATGGTTTCATAGCAAGATGCTATCTGTGTAATTTTTTCCTGATATTATCATAACATTGGGTTTTCCCCAAAATCCCTTAATTAAAAAAACAAAACAAAAGCAAGCTACCACTTATCTTCAGAGTTTCAGTGGAATACCTGGGTATTTGAAGGATAAACAGGCGGCACGAAACAGTGTCTCAGCCAATAACCCTCCTTGAGAGTCTGTGCCGTCCTGAAGGACTCACTCCCGGGGCTCAAGCCGACTGCGAACACAGCGCTGGCTCTGAGCACCCACACGGACACAGCTGCCGTCTGTACCTGAAATGTAACCAGTATCCTCCGCAAACTTGTCACCAAAAGATGGATCTTAGACTCATTAAAACCATCGCACAAAAACCAAACCAAACAAAAACAAGGTGGCCAGAGCCCATGGCAGGGTGGAGAGCAGAGTCGTCCTGAACCCCGGCCCGGCCACGCGGGTGGTAGCTGCTACTCCATCCTTCTCGCCCACGAGGTGTGCCCAGGCAAGCTGAGTCCTGGTCGCCCGCATGGGCACAATGGAGGTCACTTGTTTTTTGGAAGCAGAAAGGGTGAACCTCAGAAGTCCAGAAACACAGAAATCACAGATCACTTTCCAGCTATTTCTAAGAGCTTTTCATATTACTCTGGAATTTTAGCTAACAGAAATAGAATGCATAAGGTCATTCACTATGTTTCATTTACAGTGACCTCTCAGGAGGAGCCGGCTCTGCGAGCGGCCACCCCACCAGCATGGGTCGGCGCTCCAGTAAGGGGCCGTTCGTCCTCACGCCTCGCTGCACTCCACCCGCAGGCAGATCTGACTGCGCTTAGACGCATGCTTGCTTCAATAATCCAGGGCTCCCCTTCTACGACTGAGTACTAAATTATCTCTAAGCCATATTTTTGGTCCTTCAAAGACTCCCTCCTCTTGGTTCACAAGGCACTGTCAACGCTCCAGCAGACCCTGGTCTAGCTCCGCCCCCTTCGGTTAGCTTAGCCGCCGCCGACAGGAATATTTTCAGGTTTCCCACCCCGCACGCCCCACCAGGATCTGCCCAGGGCAGTGGTGTCTCCAATGAGGCTCTGACTGGCTTGAGACAAGCATCTGCACTGCCTCACGGCAGCCCCCACCGAAGCAAGATCCAGGTCCCTGAGAGGGGCGGATGGTGGGCTGCTCCCTGTCAATGCCACCGTAGGCCATGTCCTCTCTAACAGGACCCAAATGAGGACGCCCCTGTGCACGCCCCGACAGGCTACCAGCAAGCCCAGCTTCAGCAAGGCCCCTCTGGGGGGTCTCCCCTCCCCCCAGGTGGCAGCTCTGCCAGGGGTTCCTCACCCTCGGGCACAGTCCCTGTTGGGTCCCCAGGCCGCGCCGCTCGATGCTGGACAGGAGCTGCAGAGGGGAGGGTCTACCGTGCCCACTGGTGAGTCCCTCCCCTGTTCTACAGTTAGGGTTGCCAGGATGGAAGGCTTGGGATTCAGCCCCAGGTCGGTGAGTTACCCACCGTTCAACCTGGGAAAGTTTGGGAACCAAGCCAAACCTCAACTCCCTCCTCCTAAAACAGCGAAAACCATCCTGCCCTGCTCACCTCAGAGGCTGTCGGGACGACATGAGCAAACGCAGGGCAGAGTACCTGGAAGACGGAGCAAGAAGAGGCGGACAGAGGTCAGCACTCATGCTGCACACGGGACGCGCCAGCCACCGTCCTGAGGCCTCACTCACACCCACTCACCCACCTGCACAAGCACCGTGGGGCGCAGGCGGCTGGAGCACCTGTTTTATAGACAGGGAGGTTCAGTGACTACCACGGGTCACACAGCGGTGTGTGGGCAGGGCCCGTTTCTAAGCCAGACTCCGTGGTTTTACTACTCAGGACCCTGAGCCCATCAGTGGAGACGCGGGAGACTACTGGTGAGCTTGCCCACACGCGCAAACTGGGGACAAGCAGGGAACAGGAAGACACAGGGCTAGGTCTGGTCATCCTGATGTGATGGTCCTGGCATGGCTGAACATGGCCTCTGGGCTCCAGCACAGCCCCAGCAGGGAAGCCCCCACGTCTCGGGAGGGGCGGAAACCTCAACAGAGCCTGGGAGCTTGCCCTGACCGAGCAGCAGAGCACGGAGCTACGGGAACACAGCAGCCAAAATCTCTCCCTGCTACTGATTTTTGCCGATTTCCAAACAGCACATTAGCACTGAAAACATGGCTCCGTCCTAACATTAATACCAGACTACCTCCAAGTGAGATCAGTAACTGCTAGTGACCTGGAACCCTCGGTACTTACAGAGCTGCCCGGCAGGCGATAGGGGAGACTGGGCCCCAGGGGACACAGGGACAGGGGCATGCCAGGTCCGCAGCCTGCCTGTGTCACAGCTGAGGCTGGCAGAGAGCTTCTGAAACAGCCCCCACGCCACCGTAGGCCATGTCCTCTCTAACAGGACCCAAATGAGGAAGGAAATAATAAACATGGAACAGAGACGCTTCACACTGAGTAGGAAATAGGTATTCGTTAAATGGCTGCCAGACCAGGCCAGCAAAGCAGGCAACTAGGGCTGCGCCCCCAGGCATGCCCACAACCTTGAACCACGCTTGGATTCATCCAAAGTGATTCAGGACAGAGTGATGGCTGCCTGATGCTTTGACCACCCAAGTCCGTTCGGAGCAAAGCCCCAAAGAAGGCTGCCTGCAGGCCCAGCGGCGGCCAGGAGAGCCAGACTGGCAGAGTCCATCGTCCTCTGGCTATAGCTATAAACCTGAATCTTCAGCTGTCACAGATCCATGCTTGCTGATCCCATGTATTTACTTTTCAAAGAAATTTCTCATTTCCTGTTAGGTGCGGGATGTTCACAATGATCCCCTCTGTCGGTGCTAATCCTATTTCCATGTGGAGCATCAGAAATCTGGGAGTGACGTCCGCAGGTGAGCTGTGGGCTCCGCGGCTGCTCCCAGCTGCCCCCACCCCCGGCCTCCACACTCCACGTTTGCAGAGTCCACCTCCCAGACTTGTGCGCGTCCGCTCCACCCATGGTTTTGAGGATGCTACTTGGGACAGTTTCACTGGCCCTTGGCAAGATGCCCTGGCTCCTTCCCGTGGCCGCCCAACCGTGCAGCTGGACTGTAGGGACAGCAGGGGGACCTGAGGCGTGCACGGGCAGCAGGGAATCATGAGGCCCTCATATGCTGTCTCTCTGAACCGCTGCTCAAGGCCAAAGTCACTCCTCAGGTTTTCAACATACATCTTCCCAATCAGAGCAGTTTTATATAAAACTTACAAAATCCTTGCCTCTCTTTGCTTTGTGTGTTATTCGGTAACAATCCTTCCTTCCTTCCTTAATATGCTAAAGATGCAGGAGAGAACCACAAGAGCTGGTTTAGTGGTCAAAATACAAAACCAGAAGCCAGAGCTTCTAGATGGGGGTCTGAGTCCACTTCTGAAACAAAGGGGTTCACAGGGTCTCTGCAGAGACCTGAGAACATGCTGCTCTCAGCAGGGAGTGTTCTGTCCCCGGAAGTCTGGTGAGGTCCAGAGATGGCCTTGGTGGACAGAAGGTGGGGAGGGGGCTCCTGGCACCTGACAGATAAATGCCGGGAAGCCGCTAAACATCCCACAACCATCCTCACAGCACGGGAGGACACTATTGCCACAAAGATGACTTTCTGACCTAAAAGGTCAACAGTGCCCATTTGGGAAACCCTGCTTTCAAGGAAAAAATGAAGTTTTAATTCTAATGAGGACACACTGGTTCTAATCTAATAAGGTGAAAAAAAGCAAGGTGGAGAAAAATGTATATAGTATACACCCATTTATGTAAGAAAGAAGCAAACAAATGTGTGTGTGTATAAACATACACACATTTCTATACACATACGTTGTGAAAATGTTTGCGTGGTTGCTACAGAAGGAAGCAAGACACAGGATGAAGAGGACAGGATGGGGCACCTGGGTGCTCAGTCGGCTAAGGGTCCAACTCTTAATCTCAGCTCAGGTCTTGATCTCAGGGTCGTGAATTTAAGCCCCACACTGGGCTCCATGCTGGGCGTGGAACCTACTTTAAAAAAAAAAAGAAAAGAAAAAGAAGAGGACAGGAAAAGAAACGAGACTCCTCTGAATATACTTTGTTTTGTGTATTTGACTTGGGATCCACTAAATATTTTATGTAAGTCGAAAGCAAAATTAAAAAAATTTTTAAATTTATTTATTTGACAGAGAGAGAGAGAGAGAGACAGCGAGAGCAGGAACACAAGCAGGGGGAGTGGGAGAGGGAGAAGCAGGCTTCCCGCAGAGCAGGGAGCCCGATGTGGGACTCGATCCCAGGACCCTGGGATCATGACCTGAGCCAAAGGCAGATGCTTAAGGACTGAGCCACCCAGATGCCCCCAAAATTAAAATTTTTAAAAAGCAGTCCTTAAAAATCATAAGTAAAATGAAACAAAGGAACTTAACTATGCATCCGGCTGGCTGTATTACTGGACAGAGAGGAACTCCTCCACGTGACTTTAAAGTAGGATGACCTGACTCTCCATCTATGCCCCCACATCAGAAAGAACTGCAAATACCTTGTGAACAGTTTTTGGTTAAAAACATTGCTGGTAGTGTTGGTGTTGCTTTCTGAAAGTGCTGAGTGTGGTGTGGGATAAAAGAAATGACTAATCATGTTGATGCCCGTGAAAAATCCAAATGTTCGGTGTGGGAGAAAGCAGATACAGTTGTAAGACCCATGGGATTAAGTAAAAACCTTGCAGCTCTGAAACTGAATCAGTAAGAGTTCATAATGCATTCTATCTTTAAAACAGAAGAGCAGAGGGCAGAGAGAGAGAGGGTCTGAGTGTGAACAGTGAGCACCCTGGCGGCCAGATTAAGCTCTCTAAATACCATCCCCACTAAAAGAAGCCAGGACTCCTCAGAGACCTGGCTGATTGCAGGCCTAGAGCAGAAAATGGACAAAGTGAGTATAAAGCATCCTGCCTGGTCATACCCGATAGGAAAGAAGTGATCAAAGACTGCTAGATCTGTGTCAAAAAGACTCAGGGCCCACATTCAAGAGGCCCCCACTAGCCCAAGATGAAACAACGTGTGCACCAACGGTTAGCAGATGCAATAGTTAAGCTTTTACTGCTCATTAACTAAGACAAACACACACTGCATACTGGCTACCTTTGGGAGAAGCCCACTCATGATTTTGAAATCCGCTAAATAAAAGAAAGTAAGTATTGATATTGGCTTTCCTGGATGAGCGACACCTTGAGACACCAAATAACTGGTAAGAAGTACTTTTTCTTTATAGAGATATCCTAGTTAAAGACCAGGGGGGTGACAGAATTACATCACTTTGCAATCTCTAACGGATAGATCCAGGTAATGAGCATCTACAGGTGCTAACCTCACTGAGAGAATACAACCAGTGATTATATACAACCTAGAGGGAGTACACACCACCCCCCCCATGAAACACCGTGCCCCCTGGGCACCCCTCCAATTTGACCAAATCTGGTGAAGCCTTTAGGTTTACCTATCACGTAGAGGAGAGTCAAAGGCGGGTGAGTGTGGCTTGCCTAGAGCAAGGTGGGGAGAAGCAATGCACAGAATCTAGACAGCAAAGACTCTATGGGAGCACATGGCCTAGTTTCTTCAACCAGGAAATCGTAGGAAGAGACAGACAGACATGTGGTGCAGGACAGGGGCAGGTGACAGACTTTCAGAGTATTCTATGGATTAACAAGGTAGATCAACCTACCACAAAGTATTCACCGTACTTGTATCCTGATTGAAATAAACAAACTCTGTGTGTGTGTGTGTGTGTGTGTTTGTGTACCTTTTAAAGTCATGATTATCTTTCAAGATACACTGAAATATTTACAGATGGAATTATATGATGTCTAGAATTTGCTTTAAAATAAGCCAGGGGAGTGCGTGGGAGAGGGGAGTGGGTGGTGGCAGAGATGAAAGAAGACTGGGAACAGGGTGATAACTATCGAAGACAGATGATGGGTAGATGTGGAAATTTTCCGTAATAAAAAGTTAAAAAGCACACAAAAACAAAGAGACAAAAACAAAGAGGCAAATAAGCAAACAGCATTTCAAAATGTTTCTATGATTAAAACGAACTCCCTCAGAATCACTTACATATAACTTAATGGTAAAGTCAAAATTGGCCATTTTTTATTAAAATTTGCTTATATGGGGCGCCTGGGTGGCTCAGTTGGTTAAGCGACTGCCTTCGGCTCAGGTCATGATCCTGGAGTCCCGGGATCGAGTCCCATGTCGGGCTCTTTGCTCAGCAGGGGGTCTGCTTCTCCCTCTGACCCTCCCCCCTCTCATGTGCTCTCTCTCTTTCTCTCTCTCTCAAATAAATAAATAAAATCTTTAAAAAAATAAAATAAAATAAAATAAAATTTGCTTATATGAAGCATTTGTCAAAGGCTTGGCACTTTAAGAAGGTGTCCAGACAGGGAAAATCTGAAAGGTGTTTTTAAGCACAGGTAAAATATACATACCAATAATTTGAAAGATTAACACATCTGGAAAAAATATGTTTCATGAATGTAGCACATATTGATATGCCTCAGAAAAACCTCAAGTTTGATATACAAAAGGAAAGCTTAATAATACTGTAAGATATATTCAGCTTACTCTTAACTAGGAAACTTATCTCCAGTTAAGTGTTTTGATTCTTCGCTGTGGGTCACCGCTTTTCCACATTCCCTAGTCAAACTGATGACAGCCTTGCTGTGCGGCCGGCCGGCTCCGGGGAACAGGGATCTTCGTGGCTTACAGAGCAGGGGACCGCATTATCTTCTCTGACTGCAGGAGAACACGCTCCCAGTCGTGCGCCCGAGGCCAAGGAGGCCGCTGCGTCCTGCTCCGCCTGCTCCACCAGAGGCCCCAGCTCTGCCCTGGGGAAGACAGACGGGGGCACGGAGTCCGCTCCCGCTCCAGGCAAGAGCTCTTCCCGCCAGCCAGACCCATGGTTTCTGCAAGTAAATAAGTGATTTATCGAGCAGACTGAGAGATGCGTTCAACTTCTCTAAGAATAATGCTGCCGTGGGGAACGTGGATGTCAACAGGTTCATCTGCTCACCAGCCTCTGCTGTTTGGGAGCCACCAGAGTATCGACCAGCCTCAAAAGGGACTCCTGCTCGCATGAAAAGACGCCAAAATATGAAATAATCTGATAAAAGTTTAGAAATGTTTGAAGTGACATTTCCAGGCAAAGTCTGATCCAAATAAAAAAATGCCCCTTCCTAGTACTTCCTTATCTTGCAGTCCCTCAGAATTGCTACAGGCTGGCCACTGTTTTGCGTAAGAGGTCACCCTGGGGCCAACCCCAGCCCTCAAGGTGCCACTGTGTCACTGAGGCGGCCGCTCACTCGGCAGGGCTCAAGGCCAGGGGGCAGAGGCTGGACCTCTGCACTTAGCACTAGTGGGCCCCTGGCAGGCTGCAGCCCGAGGGTGGCAAGGCCATGGTCCGTTCTTGCCACTGCCTTGGAGATACATCTGGTCTCAATAACAGAGACAGCAAAACTGATTTTAAAAAGGGGCGTGTCTCCCACAGCTGTTCATCCCTCCCACAGAGCTCGCCTTGTCCCGCTGGTGAGGCTGAGAGACTCCCGGCAGCAAGCCTGACCAGACAGACTCACGGGAAGCCAGAGGACGGCTCCTAGGACAGCGTTCTCCTTGATTAAAAGAGAATGGCTGTCTCTCCTTTCTCTCCCTGAACACAACTCTAAGGATGCGATGTTTGGACCTGCAGCAGCTATTTTGCCATCATGAGGGCAGAGTCAAGAAAACAGAGAATCATCCAGAATCCTGAAGATACTAAACTGTCTACATAACCAGTCCTGGAACCATTTACCTTTAGACTTCACAATGAACTTGTAATTGTTGAGCTAGAGAAAAAGCACAGTATGATGGCTGAGAGCATGAACTCTGGGGCAGACAGAGCCCAGTTTATCCCAGCTTTGTGATCCTGGCAGATCACCTTCCCCATGCCCCCCACTCCTTCATCTGTAAAACGGAGGGGCCGGAGGGAGTGCCCACCTCACAGTTTTTGTGTAGACTGAATGACTTCACACATAAAAGTGCTTAGAATAGTACCCGGCACAAAGCACCCAACACGCAAGCAGTTACTAGTACCATCTAGCAGGTCTCCTAGTACTTGTCGCCAGAAGCAATCCCCAGCAATCCCATGTCCTCCTCCCAGGCCCACATAGGCCCTCAGTCCTCCGTACGCACTTTGCCCCCGAGACCACCATCCCCGACCTCTCCACCTGCAGGCCACACCATGCCTGCACACTGCATCCTCCTGACTGTCCCATCCCTGCACGCTTCTTGCCACGCTGAACACACGGACTCACACGCCCTCAGCAGCCACTTAATGTGAAACATACGTAAAAGATCAAGTACCGCTTGCTAAAAATACATCAGTAAAATCCTAAAACATCCATAATTGTCCATAAAATTGAAACTTTCAAATAGCCAATGTTTAGGACCAAATGTGTAATGAAGAATGGAAACAGTAAATCTGACCCAGTATGTATCAAGCCCTATGCTTGATTTCCGGGCACTGACTGGGCCCCAGGGTGGACAAAGGCTGCCAAGTTGGGGGGTGAGTGTGTGGAATCCAAAGCAGATGGCATAGAAGGTGAAGCCTCGGGAAGCCATGATGAGAAGCCAGGCGTACCTGTGAGGAGGCCGTGCCCTCCCAGGAAACCAGCTGCGGTGGACGCAGAGGGGGCTGGAGATGGCACACCCCCCATTTCTGAGCTTCCTAGAAGAATTCACTGTTAACCTGTTACGCTGTGAGGCTCGTCCTTCAGTGAAGGGATGCCCTAGAACAGGAAACAGGACCTATCCACACGAACCACGGGGCCTCTCCTCACCACCGACAACTCTGTGGCCATGCTGCAGGCACTCATTTGCACAATTCTCACACAGGCACAAACACCCGTGACTAAGCGTCCCCTGAGTGCACGGTACTGGGTTGGCACGGGGGCGGGAGGGGAGGGGTGGGCCTGCCCAATGACGGACAGTGAGCCCCGTGTGCTGATGCACTGGGGTTACGAAGACACAGCAGGCAGACGCACTCCCTGGGGACGGATGTACAGAACCGGAGGGGGCCATCGGCTCTAACTAGAATTAATCCACTCAATATGCCATGTGACTTTAACCCTCACAGCCTCCACTTTTAAGGCTCCCATTAAAACAAATCTTACTCAAGATTTAAAATAAATTCCATCTAAGGGTCCAAAGTAGAAGGGCCCCAGTCCAGACTAAAGAAGTTCAGGGCCACCTAACTGGGGGACCCTACCACGTATCCTTTCGAGCACCTGATTCTGTAGGAGCCAGACACGTACCTCCGCCAGAGGACAGCGCTCAAGATGGCAGCCTCATTAGCAGAGCATCGCGGTCCCCAGCCTCCCCAGGAGGAGCACTTTCCAGGAGACTGACTCACTGCAGGCAATCTGAATCATGCAAATGATTCTGGAAAGAAGCCTGGGGAGTCGAGTCTTTTCTCTTCAGTTCTTAATGTTACAGGAGCAGGAGGGCAGACCCAGGGCAGTCTCCTGTCTGCCCCCAGGCACCGCTGTGGGAGCCTCGAGCCTGGGTACAAGCTCTCTGTGACCCCTACGCCACCCTCCAGCCACCCGTTCCTTTATGTCGGAGATGCAGGATCTCAGAAATAAGCAGCACAGTCAGCTCAGGCGGCCTGACAGCGCTCAGATTTGCCTCTTTCTAGGAAATCCTGCCAATGTTCACCTCTCTCCCGACGCAGGACGACCCTGCCCTCCCTGTCCCTGAAGAGCACTGACTGGAGAGTCCTCCCACATGCGGAGAAGCGTGCTCCCTGTGGGTGACCTTCTCATTCTGCTCTCCAGGACAACCCTGTTGGTCTACCTTCCCTTACTAGAACGGACCTGGCAGCCCAAGGCAGCGGGCGATTTACAGGGCAGAGCAGCTGGTATCCATGAACTTAAACGTTATGGAAATAACACCTATTCTGTGAGAAAAATGGGCAAAAGACTTGAAAAATCCACAGCCAAAGATTTGAAGATGGCCGTTAAGGATACAAAATGGTTCAACTTCACTTAAAATAACCCAGGTAAAACCAGCCTGAGACAGCATCCCCCACCTACCAGGCCACACACATAGGCAGACGTTAAAAAGCACCACCAGGCACTTTCACATGTTGCCAGTGGGGACACAAAATGGTACGCAAGCCTCATGTGGGGGGATTCGCCAACAACCAAGAAAGACCCACCGGGCACTCGTGTGACCAGTGATGCCATTACTAGGAATCTGCCTTGAAGAGACATCCTTCACAGTACAAAACACATCCGAACAAGGACACTAGGCAGCACTGTGAAGACCACACATTAGGAGCAGTCCGGCTGCGTTTGCGGGAGATTTGGATAAAGTGTGGCACATCCACAAACTGGAGTGTGACGCAGCTCTGGACAACATCAGCGAGGTCCCAGAAACAGACAGGGCGATGGCCAGGATACACTACGGAGTAGGAAAAAGACACAGAAAGGAGTGTAAGTCTGTCGCATGATACCCTGTGTGGACAAAATAGGAAACAAGAAAATAAACATGGATCTCTTCATTTTAAAAAGAGCCCTAAGAAAGGTAAGAAAGGTAAGCCTGAAGCTGGAATCCATCACCCACGACACCACACGGGGCCCAACTTTCCATATAGTTCTGACTTGGGGAATTATGTTCACATCTTACACACTCAAAAAATAAAATAAAATAGAATCAAGATGAGGGAGCTCCAGCAGGGAGCACAAAGAAAAACAGATGAACTCAACATCCGACCAAAGCCGGTGGGAAGGTACTGCTGGGATGGAAAGAACCAGCCCAGCGCATCCTGGACACAGGGCTCTGAGGACAGGAGACAGCGAGCGCACACAAACCCCGAGGTCGGGTTGGAGAGCTTGCTCTTCTCGACTCTGAGGCAGCAACACTGACGCTGCTTCCTCTGCGCTGGGGCCGTGGGGCTGGGGGCACCGAGACCACCACAGCCCGGGCCTGGCTCCCGAACACCACGCCCGGCCAGGGGCGCCGGCTCCCTGCAGACGTGGCCCACCCAGGGCTCACCAGGGAAGTACAACGTAAGCCTGCTACCTCTCGTTGTGCCAGACAGCAAGGAAGGGCGCTTGGACGGCACAGGAGCGTGCTGGAGGGGGCCGCCGGCAGCCAGATCTGGGGCAACCGGAGCCGCGGATACTAACCAGGGCACAGTGTTTTCAGAGTAAAGGAAGAGCTGTTTACTCTATGCTGGCATGAATGAACGAATGGATGCATGAGTGAATGAATGGATGGATGGGGGTGAAAAGAAAGCCTTCCTCACAGAACCCCAATAAAATATAGAAGAAAGGACGGAATTAGGAAATCTACATTTGGCAACCATCACAGTAACGACCAACTTGGGGAAGAGTGATCAATGGAAGCAAAACCAGCACAAGAACAGGGTATTTACACAGCCTCAAAGTATTCCCCACAACTGCTTCCTACTTACAAAGGGAAAAGTAACAACTAGACACTGAAGGAAGCTGCAGGTGCTGTCATCATCAAGTGGTCGAACTTCACATCAGCAACAATGGGACGAGGGACAGCAGGCACCTTCTCCAGGTGCCTGAGAGCCGAGACCACCCCTGCTGCGGGGCTCTCGCCACCAATGCTCAGCCCAGCGCTAATCCTGGGAAAGCCAAGGGAAAACGCAGACGGAGCAGCAAGACCAGAAGGCCCCCGGTGTGAGAGACAATGGGAGAAGAGTGAGGGCAACAGAGGCCGTTGTGACCGGGGCTGGAGCCCAGACGGGGCAGATGGGGCTGGTGGGGATTCAGGAAGCTCCTGGAACAACCAGGGAGGTCTGATTATGACACAAGTTGATCATAGTCTTGAATCACTGTTACATCCCCTAATTTTGATAAATGCACAGTGGTTATGTAAGAAAAAGTCCTAGTTCTGGAAAACTACACACTGGAGTGTTTACGGATAACATGATGTTTGTAAATTACTTTCAAATGGTTCAGGAAAAATATATGTATATCTATCTCTATAAGAGCATGAAAGATAAAGAAAACAGGTCACTCCGACAGTTCAAAGCCTGGTTTATTTCCTCCCAGTGCCACAACAGAACTAAGCTATCCCAGCCCACAGGAGTGTCTGGTACCCAGCAGGCGGGCAATAATGTTTGTTTATGTGTGAATAATAAATATACACAGACAAACAGTATCCATTTGCTTCCAGAGAAAATGTGCATTTTCCCGCAGGGCGTCCCAGTTCCTACACTTCAGTGCAGCGGTCCCTCCTGGCTGTGGGAGGATGGGGGCCGTACACAGTGCTGGGAGGTGTGCACGGGCTGAGGGGAGGACAGACCGTGGGACCACACAGACAGGAGAGAGCCCCAGGAGCGGAACCCACAGCACCTGATGAAGGAGCGGCCGAGAGCGACCCTGGGGCTCCAGCACCTGCTGAAGTCAGGTCCCTCTGGATCCCGGCTCCTCACCTGCGCTAACCACAACAGGGGTAAGTCAGCGGCCACCAGAAGTCAGCCTACCCGAAATACCTGCAGAGGCCTGACCGTCCGCCAGAGTCACAGGTGTGAAGGCAAGACACCCAGGGGACCAGCCAGCAATGTTGAGGGAGAGAGAGAGGCAGAGTCACAGGTCTACAGCAAGAACACACAGGTATCCAAACCTCTGTCTCCTTCTTAAGTCTCAAAGGAACCGCTGGCTTTGTCAGTGTGAGGAGGAGCGTGGTGCTAACACCGGGCTCCCAGCAACTGTGCAGCCACGTTCGTTCACCACGTCTGCGTGTGAGAAACAAGGTTTCCGCACATCCGTCTGCATTAGGTTTCTGTGGCTGCAGTAACAAATCCCCATGCACTTGGTGGTTTAAGGTAACAAATCTATTCTCTCCCAGTTGTGGAGCCCACAGACTCAACCCAATATGTCGGCAGGACCACACTGCCCTGAGGCTCTGGGCACGAATCCTCTCCCTGCCTCTTCCAGCGGCTGGTGGCGGACGGCGTGCCCGGGGCATCCCTTGGCCTGTGGCCACCTCACTCCCATGTCTGCCTCCATGTTCACACGCCCCTGTCTGTGGGGTCTGTCACCAGGCTCCCAGCCTCTCTCTCCTAAGGATACCTGTGATTTCATTTAGGGCTGCCCAGAGAGCCAGAATAAGCTCTTCCCCTCAAGATCCTTAACGCAATCCCATCTTTGCCATAAAAAGTAATATTTACTATTTTGCCATAAAAGGTAACATTCGCAGGTTCTGGGGATTAGCACATGGATAAAAATCTTTTAGGGACCGGGGTGCCTAGGTGGCTTAGTCGTTAAGTGTCTGCCTTCGGCTCAGGTCATAATCCCAGGGTCCTGGGATTGAGCCCCGCATCGGGCTCCCTGCACGGCGGGAAGCCTGCTTCTCCCTCTCCTGCTCCCCCTGCTTGTGCTCCCTCTCTCGCTGTGTCTCTCTGTCAAATAAATAAAATCTTTAAAAAAAATCTTTTAGGGACCAACCAGCGCACCACACATTTTAACTGATTGATGGAATTATGTCACACCAGCTATAGGAAGATCCCATATCATTTATCAATATTTTAGCACACTGACACAATAATATTTAGACAAATTCATTCATCGTTGTTCATATAACACGAAAGAAGATCATAATGACAATAAATTTTTTCTTTATTACCTTATTATTTGGCCAAGTGTTTCGTGAAAATGAACAAATGAAGTCTAACCACACAGAACACACGCCCGCTCCAGTAGGGCAGCGTGAGGAACTGAACCCTGTCTGCGCGGGGCAGCCCCGAGCCTTCAGGCCCAGAAAGACAAGTGGAATCCACACAAGTACACCTCCTAGGTCTGGTCTTTAATCTGAGACAAGTCTCATAGGGGCTCCTTCCCCAGGAAGGCGTGGACCTGAGTCAGAACACGAAAGCTGTCACCCCATGGCCAGCATGTAGAGATCACGGTGACCGGATGAGGTCACCTGACCCTGCACAGAGTACACGCGGGCGTTACGAAGACCCGCCCCCAAGAGCTGCAACCTCAGGGCCAGACACTTACCGATGCACCCACACGTGCACCCACGCGTCGCGAGCCGGGCCGGCGGCATCGGATCCAGCGAGGTGTGTTGCTCCCTCCATTACTCTATTTCGCTGTGTCTGAACAGGAAATCATGGCAAAAAGCACACGGCAAGCAGACATGAGAACACCATGCTTCTCACCCCTTCGCTGAGTCTAGGAGGGGCCACACTGAAGTGAGACAGAGTAAGAACACCGCTGCTCTCCCCACAGAGGTGTGACGTGGACTTCAGAGCCAAGACCATTCCCAGGGGAACCGAGCTGTCATTACATCACCAATTAAAGCCCTCGAGGGGGGCACACTGCCTGAGCCAACAGTTCACCCAACAAATGTTTGTGGAGCCCGTATTACCTTACAGACACTGTTCTGAGTATTTTAGTAACGGCGCCATCCAGTTCTCCCCCGGATCGCGGGGTCAGAATACTTCTACAGATGCTGCTCGGGCATCCGAGCTGTGCCCAACACTGCGCCAGCAAGGACTCATTCATCACATACTTACTGGGCCACTACCTTGTAATCTGCACCAGAGCCGGGTGACAGGGGCAGCCAGGTGATGGGGCAGCCAGGTGATGGGGCAGCCAGGTGACAGGGCCACCAGGTGACAAGGGCCAGCCAGGTGACAATGGCCGCCAGGTGATGGGGTCAGACATGTGACAAAGGCTGCCAGGTGACGGGGTCAGACAGGTGACAAAGGCCACCAGGTGATGGGGCCAGACAGGTGATGGGGCTGCCAGGTGACAAGGGCCGCCAGGTGACGGGGTCAGACAGGTGATGGGGCTGCCAGGTGACGGGGCCAGCCAGGTGACAAAGGCCGCCAGGTGATGGGGTCAGACAGGTGACGGGGCTGCCAGGTGACAGGGGCAGCCAGGTGATGGGGGCAGCCAGGTGACAACGGCAGACGGTCAAAGGTGGGGCGCCGTGTGCCTTGTACCGAGTGGTGAGCCGGGACCCGTGTCTGCTGGGCCCAGGTTAGCCACAGGGAGCTCCGTCTGGAATAATCATGGGACTTCAAACTGCTTCTCATGAGGGAAAGCACAGGAAATCGAGACCAAGCCTCGGGAAAGGAGAGGCATTCCCTGGAGAGGGAGGAAGAAGGCTGAGGAATGGGGGCTGAAAGACAAAGGTGAGAACTCAACTCAGAAGCGCCTGCACTGCCTCCAGTCGTCTCCCACACTAGCGCCCCTGGAAGCAGGACTCACAGGGTGAGACCCGCTGAGCACAGTGGGGTTCGGCTGCTGGCCTGGAAGCGGACAGCCAGGCGCGAACAAGCTGCAGGCACATGAAATAGATCATAAACTATATACCTATTAAGAGGAAACAGAAAAATAAACCGAAATTCTAAGATCATTTAATTGGTAAATTATGTGACTTTCCAGTTTTAAAAAAACAAGTCCCAGAACTATGAGTACATATACGGCAAGAAGAAAACCAGGATGGGACCTGACCAAAGCCAAAAGCAAACAAGAAACCCTGTAACATAAATTTGAAAATCTAAAAAGAAGTAAAAAAATAAAAAGATCGTCATGACAAAAGCGAGGACTCACCCTCCTTTCCCTGAATGGAGGAGAAGGAAAGCCGGCGAGAGATCCCTTACCAGCCGGCTCGGGGCGGCCTGTTCTCTGC
This sequence comes from Mirounga leonina, assembly GCF_011800145.1. Lineage (NCBI taxonomy): Eukaryota > Metazoa > Chordata > Mammalia > Carnivora > Phocidae > Mirounga > Mirounga leonina. The sequence goes on from NW_023270494.1 coordinate 2,020,603, forward strand.
CCGACACCCAGCAGCAGGCTGGCTCCTGGAGCCCGCGGCGGCATGGGAGACTTGGCTGTGGGATGCGGGGACTCAGACGACAAGCTGAGCACTGGGGAAAGGGCGTGACAGCCTACAGGGTCACAGACCCTTATCTTCAACCGTGGCCCCAGACGTGGTCTAGAACTCCGAATATTTGTATTTTACACACATGGTAACTGTGAATGTATAAACAGATGCCTATTTCTGCTGATAAACCTGTAGCTGATCCTATTAATGGGCTCTTCCACCCTTTACTGCTAGAAATAGGCTCACGTCATTTAGGTCTGGGTGCTGCCAAGTAAGCCTTGGCACCAAATATGGAAAACTTTACATTTTTGGAACTTATAAACTTCTGAACTTCAAATGAGGAATTTTACTATGACCTAAACCTTTTACTTTTTTTACAGCTTATTTTGAACCCTCGGGAAAACCTAAGCAAATATTACTGCGAAGGATTACTAGCTCTTGCGCATAAAGGACACTGAGTGCAGACATTAATCACTGACATTTAAGGAGTTGTTTTACACACGTTATGTCACTGATGCCATCACTGCCTGTTAGTAGACTCCTTTACAGATGTGTAAACCGAGGCCCGATGAGGAAAAACACTGTGCCAGGGCCCCACCACCAGTGGGCGGCAGGGTCGCCCCGAGGCAACTGCCACGGTGAGAGTGAGGAACAGCTGGGAGGTCACCAGAGAGTACAGTCCTGCCCGTCCCCAGCCAGGAGCATCCCAGTAGCCTCTGGCGGTCTCTCTCCCTGAGCTGTCTTCACAGGAACTAATTAGTTAAGCCAAAACTTAAAGTAATTTTCCAAAATGTGCACCATAATACAAAACGTCTATAAGCAATAAATAATCTTGTAACACATAAGCAAGGTCCCCTCAGCAGCAAAGAGTGCTCTTGAGGGTGGCCCCTGGTTTGGTGTGGTGCCAGAGACCACCATGAGCCACGCCCAATGTCCCACACCTCTCCTGCGTGGCTCCCCGACCACAGCCAGAGGTGGGGCCTCACTCAAAGCCAGCAGGTCACTGAGTTCTTCTGCCTCCTGGTTCCCAGGCACCTGCCACCAGGGTAATTCATTCTCATATTCTTGTGCACATCATGTTCTTCCTGGCGTGGCAGCCTGGGCGGCGTTTATCCCAGACACTGCAAGTTTCCTCCAATATCTGTGCCACCCTTTTCCCGAATAATAGAAGCCCATTTTTATGTGGGCCCAGGACCACCCAGAAAACATTTCCCGGTCTCCCCATGAAGGTGCCAAGTGTAACTTTTAAGAAACATCCTTAATGGTAAAGAGAGGGGCCTCCCTCCGTCCTCCCTGTCTGCAAGGTGGAATGCATTTGCAATAGCTGGACAACAAGGGAACCAAAAGCATAGAATCTTTGCTGGGAGCCAGGGGCCCTGATATTCTGGAGCACCTAACAGCCCTGAAAGACTACTTTGGGACAGTCTTACTGTGCGTGAGCAAACTTCAGTTTTATTTACAATGCTGCTTCCCCCCAACCCCCACCCCAGGAATTCTTAGCCAAACCGAATCCTGAAGCAGCGAGCATAAGCACATGGCAATCGTGGAGGGAGCGCCCAGGGCCACCACTCCCCTCCCCTTCCCTATATGAATCAGAACAGATTTCAGAGTCGAGTAAGTGTCTGCTCAAAAACCTATTTTGTGACATCAGCCCTTTTTAGAAAACATACAGCCCTCTACCAACCATCCTTTTTTAAACGGAAGCCACGAATTCGACGCACAATGTGAGGAGCTGCTGGAACGTAGCCGAGGGCGTGCAGCGCTAGAGCGGCGCCTCTGAAGTCAAGCCCGTGGGGGAGCACTGCCACCTCCCTAAGTGCCTGGTCACCACCGGGCACAGTGTGTCATGAACACCACAGTCCCTTCCCCACTGTTTGCACCGTTTTCAAAGGAGGGAAGGTGATTCCGTAGCCAAGTGGGATGACTCACGGACAGAACAAGACAATGGACAAGCCTGGAAAGCAACTGGACTGTAAATGGAGGGCCTGATTAAAGAGCACCAGCCCGCCACACGCAGCGCTGCCCTCTTACCGTTCTTGTAAGGGGCTGGAGGACGTCCCTTTGTTCCTCTGGCGGGACCCCCCCCACCCCAGTTCTCAAACGCCTTTTCTAAAGAAATCCCAACCTGTTTGAAATCACTACAGACATCACTCCCGGCTGCAGTGTCCAGCTCAGCCCTGTGACACGGAGGGCACACACACGTCACAGGGAGGACGCGCGTACACAGTCACACGTCACACACCAAGAAGGGGGGGCAGCTGGGAAGTAGCGAGAACTCTGATGCAACCAAGATGCCTCATCAGGAATACAATCACGTGCAAACACTCAGTCACAATCACACACACCCACAACTCACCCACACTTATACACAGTCCCATAGCCTGTCACATACACACTCACACTCACACCCTCACAAACATGCCCCTCAAGAACTCCGTGCCAGGAGCAAGGAGGGATGATGGCCCTGGGCATGGTGGGCAGGACCCTGGGCACAGGTCCCCACAGCTTCCAAAAATGACAGGCTGAGGCCGAGCACAGAAGGGATGGGGCGGAGGGAAGCAGGGTGTGACTTAGTCTCTGGGAGATGAGAGGGAAAGGACAGGAGGAGAACTCCAGAAGACAGTCCGACCGCAGGAGTGAAGGGCTGGGCCGTGCTCTGGCCGCCCTCCCAGCCCCACAGCCTCTGTGCACACAGGGCCGAGGAGGACCTGCTCCCCCGACAGAGACCCTCGTGGCTACGCGGGGGGCTTGTGCTCAGGAGCAACAGAAGGGCATGAGAAGGGGGAAGGCCAGACCACCAGGTTAAGAGCCAAGCTGGGGCTCAGCAAAGCCAACAACGATGGCTGAACACCTCCTGTGTGCCAGGTCCTGTGCCAGAGGCTGGGCTGGGGGAACCAGACACTGAATGTGTTCGTACAAAAACTGCGCAATGAGTCAAAACCACAGGGCAACAGAGCCCTCGAAGGACGAGAGGAGCAGAACACAGACTGAGCCTCCTGGAGTGACAAGGGTCAGGACCAAACTCCGCTGCAGCTGCTGGGAAAGCCCAACACCCCCCAACCCCCCACCAACCGCCCCCGCCCCCGGCCGCTGGGTCCTGGAAAGCCCGAGAAGCTCGTGTGCTGAGCCAGCAGACTGGGCAGCTTGCACCCAGCATGCCCCTGCAGGAGCTCAGCGCAGATGCCCGGCTTCGCAGGGAGGGCCCCAGCGGCAAGGGTGTCTGGGTGGCGGCCATCAGCACTCCAGCTCCTACCACGAGCCCGGCTGCAGCATCCACCAGGAATGCTAACCCGCTTCCCTTTATGGACACTCGTCCTTTCCAAAATACTGGACAGGGAATGAAATCTGACATCTGAAACGGCTGTTGTGAACATGCTCAATGTGTTCAGTGCTCTGACCAGAATGAAGAGGAGCCACGGCCCCAGGCGGGTCTACAACAGGCCCTGCTCTGCGCATCATCCCTCAGGTGGCCTCGGCCTCGGCTGCACACAGCCTTGAAACAAAAGGTTGAGGAAAATAAATAGTGAGAAAGGCTGCCAGGACGCCAGGCAGAAAAGAAATATAAAACACAAGAAGAGGCACCAAATTCTTCACTGTCTCAGAATAAATGAGGAAGGGGACTATGAAATGTATTACAAACCTTTAAAACATAAGCAGGGGCACCCTCACGATGCAACGACATGCACCAGGCAGGTCAAGTTGAAAGGCGTCGAGGCTCGTCTCCACGGTGCTGCGGCTCTAGCTCTTGCCGCCGCCCCCTTATGAGTTCCTTCCCCGGCGGCGGCGGGGCACGACGCCCCTGCGGGCTCTGTCCGGAACAAGCCTGTGCCATGGGTGACACAGGAATAAAGAACCACCTGGACAAAGCCCCCGGGTCGGAGCCCGCAGAGCTACTGCCACCTCCTCTCCAAGACCTTCCCGCAAAAACTCAGTCTGCTCTGCGGACTCAGCGTCGTCAGGAACGGGTCCCCACAGCTTCCAAAAATGACAGAAACTCGCCTCTGCACTTCACAGAGGCTAGTGACGCAGGAAGCGGGGTTGGGAGGAGCCCTGGAACGTGTGGGGGTGCCGCCGAGCAGCCAGCCTGCCCCACGGGCCTCTGTCCTGACAGCCCGTGGAGTGGGGCCCCCGCCTCTCTTGCTCTCACTTGTGTGCTGGAAAGCGGCGTCGAGGAGCAGCCCCACTTGAAAACCAGATGCTCTTGCTGGGTGGCTTCCATGCCGCACGCGGGGGGCACCTGGCTGCCAGTTCCCAGCCGAGGCCGTGCTGTCCCGGGCATACATGCTGCTGGCACAGGACGGGTGCTTGAGCGGTCCCCCATTAAAATGACATCACAGAAAGCTCCTGTTTCGGAACATCGGGCACAAGCTACTGACTGAGCAGCGTTGCGTGGTGACGACCGTCTCCCCTGCTCACCGAAGTCCTGCAGGTCACTCTGTGCACTTGTGCCAAACTGCAACGGGAAGAGCGGATGGAGGAGCCCCGAATCTGTCCCGTGAAACCCGGTCCCTCGTTGGTCGACAGCCTATGTCCTGGCCCCCAGAGATAAGGGTGACAGCGTACGAAGGACACCGGTGAAGTTTACTCTCAGCTGCAAACACAGCATACCCTCCAACTGGGAACGTGAATTCTTCCTTCCCAGCTGTGGCCTCTGCACACCTGGTCAGAACGGCTAAGAGAGAGAAAGGGGGCAAACGGGCACAGCAGCGATCACGGTGCTTCCAGTGGGGAGGCTGCCTCTGCAAGGATCGGGGCCTGCTCTGGGGACGCAAGTGGGCCTCAGGCTGGGAGGGAGCGTCCCCACGCACACAGCCGCCCGGCCACGTCCGGGTCCCCGGCTCCGAGCTCCAACACTGCTGACTCTGTGTCCCTCGGCCTCCGGAAGACTAGTAACTCTTCCACCTTGCGGTGGCCCCAGAGGGGGGACAACGAGACAGACTGGAGAGGTGGGCAGGTGCCTGGGGAGGAACTGAGGAGACTCTCTGCTCAGGGCCAGCAGCCTGGGAAAGGTGAGTGGGGGTGAGCATTCTTGCCCTCCAGGTTACTGTGAACCCCCATGCCCTAGCTAATCAGTGCCCTAACCACACACACGCAGCCGGCAAGCAGCAGGTGCCCCCCTTCCCTGAGCACACGAGGGCGGGGAGTTGCTGGCACAGCTCTATGCCTCCTTTGGGACAGGGAGCACGTTGGCCTAGCAAGCGTCCCATCAGGAACACGACAGGAATTCCACATGACTTCCAGGGAGGCCACCCATCATCCATGTTCAGGGAGTGGATTCCTTGTTTCAGGCACTTCTCTCAGCCTGCTGTCATCCGCCCCTTGCCATGATGGTGTGACTGCTATATGTCTCCCCCGCTAGACTCCATGATCCACAGGGGCAGGAACCATATCTGGTTTTGATCAGAGTCTGAGAATAGTGTGATTCCAACACACATTGTTGATAAATGCTTGAACCAATCAATGAATTAATGTCTACCTCCCCCCTACAAGGCTTGGAGTTCTTTGCCAGGAGGAAGCATCTTATTTTCACAACCACAGCAACCAGCAAAGTGCCCCGTATATGGCAAACACTCAATATTCTGTTGCATGGAATCAAGTCGGCATGAGTCACGCTCCTGCCTTTCCCGTACCTTGGCCAGCTCAGTGATCCGGTGCCAGCAGCCTCACTTACGCTCCCTATGAGCCTGGTAAGTCTTCTCATTTGCCCTGAAGATGCCAGCCATCTGTCCTAGGACCTCTTCCTCCCTCCCTCCATCGTTTATGTCTCCACCAGACTAGGTGATGGGGAGGGAACAAGAGTCTTCTCAAGTTCATATCAGGAAAAAAGAGAGAATAATGAAAATAATCTATTTTTGAGAGCCAAATTTGAAGAAAGGTAATTTTTAGGTAACACCAATGGCAACATTTCCAGTATTTCACATTGAAAGAGATGGAAAATAGTTCTCTGGAGAGAATCATTGAAAATAAAAAGCATGTCCTCCCACCTCCTCCGTCCTGCGAGTCCCATGAATGGGACGGTCACAGGATCACAACAGACACAGAATTCACAGGCAGAGACTAAAGAGAATTCACGGGCAGAGACTAGAGAGAAAGACAAGGAGTGGTTTGGGGGCTAACAGACAAGCAAGACTTCTCTACTTCCTATGAAGATCCTCCTCGAGTGTCTAATGCATCACTTTTAAAGGGAAATTTCTCAGAAGAAATGAGAACAGTGGTCAGGATGCACGCCGGTAATTAGGCAGCATCTTCGATTAGCTTCCCCGTCTTACTGCGTCTCCTCAAGAACCGGGAGCCTTTGATGTGGAGCAGCCGCACTGGGCTAATTAGGATGACGAGGAGGAGTCCCAGGCAAATGCAGGCTCCAATCGGAGCCCCTACGCCCCTGGTCAACAACAGCAAAGGTACTTCAGAGATTTCCTTTCAAGTATTTTAATTGGCAGAGAAAAATGAGAGAAGAAAAGGGGAGAAAAGAGAAATAATACCAAAAAATGAAAGGAGGGAAAATCTAGAAGGTCTCCATAGCTCAGAATAGAAGACAAAACTTTTTTGGTTCCTTTTGAGGAATAACGCAGATTAAAACTATATCAATATTCTGGACATAAAAGATATAAAACCATATTTCTCCTTTTAAAAAAAGTTCTTGGTCTTTCTGAAGCAAATGAACACCATAAATTCATCTCAGGCACTCTACAGTTAACAACCCACATTATTATAAATGTCCCCTCTTCTAATTGAGCAGCTCCAAGGAGGTATGATTCCTTTGGAGACCTGAGCTCTTTTCCATTCCTCACTTTCTCATCTCTTCATTAACTAACACTCCCCCTGCAGCTATGGTCAAGGATTCTGAGTGCTGCTAAGTGCTCCCGGGAAGACCAGCGGGGAGGGGAGCAGGGGGAGATGGGGCAGAGGGGGAGAGTAGGGAAGGGGGGACAGAGGGGAGGGGAGAAGAAGAGAAGGGAGGGGAGAAAAAGAGAGAGGAGGGGAGGAGAGGAGAGGGGAGAAGGGAGCGCAGGAGAAGAGAGGGCAGGGGAAGGAAGGGGGAAGGAAGGGGAGGGGAGGGAAGAGGAAGAAAAGGAGGAGGAAGGGGAAGGGGAGGGGAGGGGGAGAGGAAGGGAGGGGAGGAGAGAGGTGGAAAAGGAGGAAAAAGGGGGGGAAAGGAGGGGAGAGGAAGGGGAGGGAGGGGAGGGGAGGGAAAAGGAGGGGAGGGAAGGGAGGGGAGGGGAAGGGAGAGGAGGAGAGAGGAAGAAAAGGAGAAAGGGAAAGGAAGGGGAGAGGAAGGGAGGGAAGGGAAGGGGGGAAGGGAGGGGAGAGGAGGAGAGAGGAAGAAAAGGAGAAAGGGGAAGGAAGGGAGGGAAGGGAAGAGGGGAAGGGAGGGGGAGGGAGGGAGGGAAATGTTCTGGCCAGTTCTCCTGGATGGGCTGTTTATGGAGGTAAAAAAACCGTGAAGAGCCAGATTTCCATCCTGTTGTTGTCAGGGAACACTCGGAGCAGTGGGATCCTGAGAACCCAAATCAGCCAGGATGAAGCTCAAAAACAGTGCTGCGTGAAGGAGCATACAGGTGTCAAGAAGGGCCACAGTCTGTTTGGGGTCTTGTTGGCCATGCTCCTGTGCACAGTCCACCCTGGAGAAAACTAAGGGAAGGCGCACAGCCCAGTCCAGAAAGAGTCACCTCTGCGGGGTCGGGGGGGATGACTCCGAAGGGGTTACCTTCTCTTTTTAAGCCCATTAATGGGTCAAAGCAATTAATTTATTATTTCCTAAACTGTGCCATATTTATAAGCCCAAATGGCCTAATCCACTCCCCATTGCTAGGAAACGGATACTATTTGAGAGAAAAGAATGTCCAATACCTAACCTAAGAATTCCTTCAAAGACAGCCAAACGTCTCCTAGCTCCTCTATGTTCACATTTGCACACCTCCAGAGCATGTGGAGAAAACTGTAAATAAGATTTCTCTGCAGATTGCCTGGCTCTGCAAAGAGAAACAGATGATTTTTGTCATCTTGCCAATTTAGAGCTGCTTACAAAATATAATAGAAAACATAAACCACCCCACGACCTGCAATCCCATTCCTAGGTACCCGAGAGAAATGAAAACACACACCCACACAAGGATTTTTATACCAACATCCACAGCTCCCTTCTTCATAATAGCCAACAACTGGAAATAAGCCAAATGTGCACCAGCAGGTGAACAGATCAACGAATTGTGGTCTAGCCATACAGTGAGATGCTCCTGGGTCATGGAGAGGAACGAGCAACATGGCCGCATCTCGGAAACTGTGTCGTCGTCGTCGTTGTGGAGGCAGATATCCCAGCCCACGACCCTCTGCACAAACGTCAGGACAAGGCCTCCAGCGAGTGGCTTCCCAGGCAGGGATTCTGACGGGGGAGGGTGAGGGACCTTTCTGGGTGACCAATGCTCTACCCTTGGTTCTGGTTATAGGGGAGTTTACGGTTCTCACGGTTCATCCAACCAAAGACTTAAGATCTGTCTGTACATTTTTCTTACCTAAATGACATCTAATAACTGCTTGAAAAAATGTTTGTGGAATGGCATACGGAAAGAGGGATGTTCTAAATTTTAAAGAGACATGAAATCTATAAAACTGAATCTAGCACCGACCTTCCTGTTCACCTGCAAGTCGGGGGTTTTGACTGAGTCATGGCAGCCCAGCCGTGCAGGCGGTGAGTCTCCAGTGGGCAGAGCGCCAGTCCCGAGGCCACCACAGCACCGTCACAGCGGTCTCAGGCCCACAGAGCACAGGGCCTGATGACAGCGTGACAACCAACATGCAGCAGTAAACAGCATTCTAGAAACCCACGAGAGACGCACGGGGAAAAGATCTCTTTCATGACAGCAACAGAAACTCGTCAGAACCTTAAGGGATGCGTCAAATCTCACTGAGCCCTGCTAAAACAAGAGCAGAATGAAAGCACACCATAGCTGTGGCTGTAAAAACCCAGCTCTTCCCAAGCTGACGGATAAACTCAGCAACAGCCCCTCAAAACCTCAATGCAGCGCTGGTGAAGAAGCAGGCAGTGGGGACTGTGCCAGGAGCAGGCTCTCACTCAGGTCCAACTCCACCTCTGAGACGCCACCTTGCATATGTCCCTCGCCATCTTCCCTCATGTGGTGATGCAGAAAGACGATGCCCTCCCGGTCTGTCCCGCCGAAGACCACAGGATCAATACTGACTCTGACAAGTCACTTCCAATCGCCCTGAAACTTAACCTACGCCAGGTCAGCAACACCCAATCACTAACTGGGCTCAAGCCTACCTTGTGTCACCTCCGTTCCTGGCAGTGGAAGGAAGGGGAACATCAGAGACAGTCTGGGGAGCAGGGATTGAGGGGCTGGCCACATGCAGGATTTTTGGACGAAACGACACTAACTTGCACTTCCCGTCCCCTACTGGAAGTGTGGCAAACACTGACTGCCTCTGTAGCCATGTACGCAGGGTTCCTGCAAGCCCATTGCTGAGGGAGATCAGAATACAAAGAAAATAGGAAAACAGGAAGGGAAAAGAGCCCGTAGGTTACACAGCAGGATTCTCTGCATTATTAAACTCCAGAGAGCCCCATTCTGTCCCCAGCTCTGCTCCTCAAAAAGTACGGCTATGATCTATATGAAATAGTTGCTGGGTTTTTTTTCCATAAAATTCAAGATGCCAAAAATTGTAAGATGCATCATTGCTTCATGTGTCACTGAGGGAAAAAAACACTGACAATTAAGCTCTGACACAGTGCTTTCTCATCAGCTGGAATTTTTATCCGATACTTGGTACAAGAGCTATGGTCAGCTTAACTGGACAAGAGTGTCACTTAGCACGCTCTGGCTGAGGTGCCCCAAACACCTCTTCCACGTGTTTGGAGGTCCACTCTCTGAGTCAAGTGTACGTTTTCACTCAGCCTCACCCTTGGGCCACGAGTGTGGGGGGTATACCATCTCCATGGTGGTCTCTGGGGATTCTTCCAGGTCACAGACCCCATTCATAGGCCTACCACAATCAGGACTGAGCCTCCCTCCACCAGCTGGCTAAAACACTGACCCCTGTCTAGTCACACCGTGGAGTTCACACCTGTGCACCCCAACGCCCACAACTCCGTCAACGCACACAGCAGTCAGCACTGCTGGAAACACGCCTTCCCATCTCGGGATTGTTCAGGTGAAAAGAAAGGGCATCTTAGCACTGATAGCCAATGTGTTCAAGATAAGATGTAACAAGGTGGAAATCTTCCCCAGAGACCAGCAATCAATAGAGAGCCTAATGGAAATTACAGACTAGAAAAATACAATGGAATTAAAAAAAAAAAAAAGGTAGGTTGGCTAAACAGGAGATTGACCACCAGAACAGAATTTGTGAGCTATTAAGTGTCAGGAGAAAATATCCAGACAAAAGCATGGAAGGAAAAACCACAACACTGAACAGAGAGTAAGACATACTTGGGACAGAATGGAAAGTCTAACGTACTGAAGCAGAGCTCCTGGAGGGGAGGTGGGACACAGGGAACAGAGTCTGCAGGACACTGATAAAAACCAGCAAGCCCTACAATGAAGGAGCACCAAACGCAATGAACAGAAAGTAAACCACACCTATGAACATCTCAGTACTTGGTGAAAAAGGCTTTAAAGCAGCCAGAGGGGTAAAATAGGACAAACATGAAGGCTCGCAGCCAACTTTTTAACAGAGAAGACGGAAGCCTGGAGATGAGAGGAACACACTTTTTAACTCCTTTAAACTGGAAAAAAAAAAAATTGCTATAGAATTCTACAACCAGCAAAACTATCCTTCGAAGTGAAAAAAATAAAAACATTTTGAGGGGCACCTGCATGGCTCAGTTGGTCGGGCGTCTGACTCTTGATTTCTGCTCAGGTCATAACCTCAGGGTTGTAAGAGAGAGCCCCTGCTCAGCGGGGAGTCGGCTTGAGATTATAACTCTGCCTCTCCCTCTGCCCCTCTCCCCACAAAAACAGAAACAAAAACAAATTTTCAGATAAACAAAAACTAAATAAATGTGTTGCCAGCAGATTCACACTAAAAGAAATATTTTAAACATTCCAGGTTGAAGGAAAACGATCCCAGGGAGGACAAACATGCAGGAAGGAGTAAACATCAACATCAAAGGTGAAGAACTCCTATCAGCTGAGCAAACAGAAACACAGTCGCATTAAAACAAGGAGCAGCAGAACTATGAAAAAAGGCACTTCTGATTTTCATAAGGACAAAAACATGGAGAGACCCTGTATGATGCCCATCTCCTGAATCCTGTGTCCTGGGGACATGAGGCCTAACATTGTCCAAAACGCTCACCTCCAAGAAGATAATCTGGCTTTACTCGATAGCACAGTCTTTCCTGCTAGATTAAGTAGATGAGAATAAACCCCTTTCAGAACCAGAGCCTGTCAGAGCTGAAATAAATTCTGGAGATTTACCCAAGGTCGCAAGTATTCAGTGGGGTTAACACAGGTTCCCTGGCTCCCAGGCGAATGCGGCCATATACTGTTCAGAGTCGTCATCAAGTACATTAATTAAAGGACAGTGTTTGTAAACAAAGGGATTTCTTTAGGGTTATTAAGGCATAGAAAACCCTCTAGCCGTACTTAACTGCCCCAGATTGCTCTCCTCCTAAATTCCCTGTGCTCCTGCGTGAGACACAGCGCTAGGGAAGTGGGGGATCCCGTGTAGACCCCACCATTCAGACAATCACCTTCCTGAGCAGAGGACAGTAAAACTCATGATCTCATCCATTATCTGTAACTCTCTCTGTCAGTGAGTTGGGGTGTTGACTTACCCATGTTAATGCACTAATAATAATGACTGTAGACACTGATGAAGACATCAAAATTACAACAAAAACCACTGTTCCCTCTAACTGGAGGCTACAGCAAGAACCTCCAGTTATAAAGCTGCGCCAGCCTCACACCTGTGTCCAGTCCCAACGAGGTCCCTGCACCTGTGGCCACAGCCATCCGAAGTCCACACACAGTGCACGCACACACCGAAGCACGCGTGCATTTTAGCACCATCAGGCACGTCCATCCTTTGGGTCGTAAAACCGTGGAGACAGGGCTGGCATCTTCTGGCGGCCGTCCCTCACATCAACCCTGTACGGTGCTATGCATGGCCAATATTTATTTTTTCAAGATGTTTCCCTTCTTTTTTAAGAGAGTGTTTAATATAGCACTTTTCCTTCTGCTAAGACAACCTAATTTGTCACTGTTCGTTGTCTCTCTTGGGCTAAAATGTCCACTGTAAGCTCAGCAGTTCTGATGCTTGGTGCCAGCCAACAAAATCAAAGGCTACAGGCCTTCTGAGCAGAGACCCTCCGCCTGGCTGCCCATTGAGGGCAGTGGCCCCGCTGTGCCCCTGTCCTGAGCTCTCGACACAGAGGAACCAGCCGCCCCACACATCCCGACAGACTCCAGTAGCCGTGGTGCTGGACAGTTAGGGAAGATTGTCCCCCAGATGGGACGACCCAGGACAAGCACCGTGCCAAAGCCTCTCCAGTTTCTCAGCGCACACCAGCCAACGCACGTGGGCCAGTGCACACAGGCATGCA
>NW_023270494.1:2033225-2153269 GCF_011800145.1 Mirounga leonina
TTACATACACACCACACACATCACCCACAGTCACACACACTCACACACACACACACAGAGGCACAGAAACAAGAGACAGATAAAAAAGTCAGAACAAACTACATGTAAATTTCACGACCCAAAGGCAAAAGTCCCAAGTGGCTCCTTCTGCCCCACATGCCCCGTCCTACACTAAGGTGCCACGTGGAGAGTGGCTACTTTAGATCAGCTGCCCATTATTCAAGCAATAAATACTCAGGATTTCTAAATGCAAGGTGTACAGAAGGAATTAGGGTCAAAGTCTTCTGCATCTACCCTAAACTCGCCATGACAAATGTTTTGTGTATCAGTTCAGGGATTACCTACATGTGTATCTACACCTTTGTGGGACTAGAATTAATCAACACAGCAAGACACCAGGAGGGAAAGAGTAACTAGGAACACCTGAGGCAGCCCCGGGCTAAGTCCCCCAGGGCATGTTCCCAGCAGGGCATCCAAATGCGCGGGAAGCCAGGTAGCCGGACCTATCAATGTGCGCATCTGTGTATCCTAACTATCCATCCACCCACCCACCTGCCCAGCTATCTGGGGGCTCCTTTCATTGCAGCGAGATGGAGGGGGTGGGCAGCCACACGGCCTTTGTGAGGTCAGTGTCACAGTGGACCCACAGGCCGAGGGGGCCCGGGGCACTCAAGGTGTGGGGTCTGGGGGCCTCACTCTCTCCTTCACTGCGAACAAGCACCTGGCGCGCATGTCCTCTGGTCTCTACCCTGGGATAGTACGTGCCTTTTCAACACACAGCCTGGCCACCCAGGGAATGGTGAACACTCTTCTGGGGGGAATTGAATCTTGAAAATCCAACCAAAATTGCAGCTAGCAGAGAGCTGAGGCTGAAGAAGTAGAGGGGAAACATCACAAGGTGATGTTAGAATCATGGGGCTCATGGCCTCACAAACCATGACCATGACAGGACACAGGGTGACAACCCCCAGAATATGAGCCCCATGGGGCAGGGTTGCGTTTGGTTCATCCTGGGACCCTGTGCCCAGGTGGAGCCTCCTCTGAGCAGGCGATCAGCAAATATGTCAAAAAGACAAATATATCAGAGAAGAAAATCAAGTCACCGGGCACTAGGGGTCCAGGAAAGATCTGCACGGTTTAGTAAAGCTAAAGTAGACAAGAGACCCAGGGGACACAGCATGTTGGTGACCAGTCACTTGCTGTGGAAGTGCCCCTGACAGCTGCTGGGGCCCCCCAGTCCATAGAGGTCACCTCCCCTATTGCTCCACACCGAATGACCTTGACAAGAAGTTTCTCCATAGGGCGCCTGGGTGGCTCAGTTGTTAAGCGTCTGCCTTTGGCTCAGGTCATGATCCCAGCGTCCTGGGATCAAGCCCTGCATCGGGCTCCCTGCTCCGCGGGAAGCCTGCTTCTCCCTCTCCCACTCCCCCTACTTGTGTTCCTTCTCTCGCTGTGTCTCTCTCTGTCAAATAAATAAATAAAATCTTTAAAAAAAAAAAAAAAAGAAAAAAAGAAGTTTCTCCATATCATGCAATCCAGGCTGAGTGGGCCACCGCTTTTTAAAACCAAACACCTGGCAAATCATGTGGAATATATATTAAAATACCTAATTACACAGTACATGTATTGATGTAATCCTAGAACCTCTTTTTTTTTTTTTTAAGATTTTATTTATTTATTTGAGACAGAGAGAATGAGAGAGAGAGCACATGAGAGGGGGGAGGGTCAGAGGGAGAAGCAGGCTCCCTGATGCGGGACTCGATCCAGGGACTCCAGGATCATGACCTGAGCCGAAAGCAGTCGCTTAACCAACTGAGCCACCCAGGCGCCCAGAGGTATTAAGAGGTATTAAGAACCTCTTAATAAACGTTTATAAGTGGGACAAATTGAACAGGCCAAAGACTATTTTAGGACTTAAATGTTGCTATGAGGTCATCAGCAGATATCACATACATTACTTGGAAAGGACACAAGTCCTCTCAACAAAAACTTTGGCTCAGTCAGTTTGAAGTCTCCACTGTGAACTCTCACAACTCAACAGTTACGACAAATAACCCAACTAAAGAACGGTATAGGATTTGAATAGATATGTTCCCAAAGAAGATGTGCAAATAAACGGCCAATAAGCATAAGAAAAGGTGCTCAACATCACTAGTTATTAGGGAAATGCAAATCCAAACCAGAAAGAGATGCCTCTTCACACCCACCAGGATGGCCATCTTAATAATAGTTTGGTTTTTTTTTTTAAAGATTTTATTTATTTATTTGAGAGAGAGCATAAGCAGGGGGAGCAGCAGAGGGAGAGGGAGAAGCAGGTTTCCCGTGGAGCAGGGAGCCTGACTCGGGGCTCAACCCCAGGACCCTGAGATCATGACCTGAGCTGAGGGCAGACGCTTAATGACTGAGCCACCCAGGCACCGCAATAATAGTTTTAAAACAAAACACACAGAAAATGACAAGTGTCGATGAGGACAGGGAGAAACTGAGCTCACATGACGCCAGAATGGAAAATGGCACAGCCGATACGGGAGTTCCTCAAGGTTGACACAGAGTTACACGCGACCCAGGGAGACGCCCGAAAGAACTGAAAGCGCACGTCCCCGCAAACACTCAGACACAAACGTTCACAGCAGCGTTGCTCTGAGAGCCAAGGGGTAGACACAGCCCAAGGGTGCATCAGGAGATGGACACACAAATGTGGTGTGTCCGTCCCGCGAACTCCTCCGGCTGTGAAAGGGACTAAAACACTGATCCAGCAACAGCACACGCACGTGACCCTGATGCTGAGCGAGAGAGGTCCGGCACACGGGCCACACCGCGTGCGACTCCTTCACACTGTGTTCTGTGAATTCCGTCTCCACGCCTCAAACCTCCACTGCTTATCACACCAACAATTAACTCCTTGACATTTACGACAGGGGTACCCAGAAGCCGTCGTGAGCGCCCAATTCACGACCACTGCTGCGACACATGGTTTCCCAATGGCATGAAATCTAGCGAGCAGAAGTGGCCGCTCCCCTCCAGTCTGCGACTACCCCCCTGGATCAGCACTTTCTCATCTGGCTGGAGCCGGATTTGACAACCCTTCCCAGTCACATATGGCGAGCATACGGTGGGCTCCTCACCGCCTCCCCCAGATTCTGCACCCCACTGCCTCATGCTCTGTAGCTTCTCCTTTCCCAGAGCCGGCACTTCCTCAGACGTCTTCACCTCCCTCCCTAGGACGCTCTCCAGAGCTGTCTGCACATGGCTCAGCACCGGGGGCTCCGGGTTAACTCAGGAAGCCAACGCCGCACACGAAACCTGGGACTCAGGCACCTGAGCTGCAGTGTTCGAGCTGCGCAGACAGCGCCTGGTCCTCATTTGCAGTTTGTCACACACAGAGATAGCTCTCTCGTTAAAAAGATCGTGAAGATGAGAGACCAGATCCTTGACGGGCTTGTGAAGGACAGAGTTAAGCCCTATTTCTCTGTGAAAACACGATACTACCAGCAAGCCCGCATGCACAGGTGGGCGGAAGGAGCAGGGGGGCTGGCGAAGCAGGGGCGCCAGGCAGAGCAGGGGCGGACCCCTCAGAGCTGACACCCCACCTCATCCTGTTCTCCCCGTTAACCCACCTTTCACATTTACAAACCCTCAACGTTCCGTGGTAAGCTCTCAACTTCCATTTCTAGAAAGCAGCACCGCAACAATTCAACAAGTGTGTGTTCTCCCCACGATCCCAGGCCACATGCCCACCCCCGGCACGATGGCAGCAAGGAGGCATCCGTCCTGGTAAGCTCTCCCTGCCCGTGAGGCACTCCTGCCCATGGAAGGCGAGAAGCAAGGGGCTGCCGGTGACCTGTGCTGCAGGGACATGAAGGGTGCGCGGGGACGCCTGACGAGTCCACCGCCCCGACAGTGGCCTCACCTCCATGCTCAGCGGTGCTCCGCTCAAAACCGTGGGGGCCCAAATCCCAAAAGGACTGTCACACACCCTGTACCTGCAGAGGCTGGAGTCACCACAGGGACCGCACCGTGGCGGCACGGCACAGGGCGACCCTCACAGGCCGCCGCAGACAGCCGGGGAGTCTAGCCACGCAAGGCTGCTCACCCTCCAGACGGGCTGCAACATCACTTCCTCCTTCTCCTTCTTCTTTAACGAGTTTCTGTGTTTTTTAAAGACTTTGTCGGTCGTGCCTCGAAGCTGCTGAGTGATGGCGGAGGGCCGCCGCCTCTCTGCGCTCATGGAATGCGCTGGCAGGCAGGGTGAGCAGGAAGAGCTGGGTAGAAACTGGTTTTCGGGGGACAGGGCTGCACAGGAGCACAGATCGAAATTCTCCCTGAACACGGCGCGCGGAGCAGCTGTCGGGCAAGCAGTGAGTGAGGACGGGGTGAGGGGGAGTGCGGGGACATGCTCACGGCCGAAGCAAAAATGTAACTTCGTGTCCGTCACAGGTACAATCTCCGCATTCCGGGGGGAAGCCAGTTAGGTCACTGTCGAAACACCACAGCTAACCCCAAGAGAGCCAGAAGGCTCTGCCTGCTCTGCCACGCAAGCTGAAGAGCGGCGGTGCCAAGTGCTTCACAGCAGACAGGAGCCACGGAGGCGTGAGCGCCTCCCCACCTCCCCCTTCAGCTGTGCGCCCCACTGCGGTGTGCCACAGAAACACAAGCATGGTGCACAAAGGCCCATGGCAGGGCCCACCGGAAAGCCGGGCTGGCGAAGGAACGGGGGACAGGAGGGCAGGACGATGGCATGACAGCGGCCACAGCTCTCTCCCCTTAGCTGCGCCGCAAGGTCGGTTTGGGACTACGGTCACAGTGGGGGAGCAAACAGCCCACCTGGGCCTATCCCACACATCCGTCCAGAGCACCTCCTGGGGAGGGCGGAGCACCCACTCCTATGGCAAAGCTGGTTCCTCCCTCGATAACCCACATCCATCTCTGAAAACCCCAAGACAAGGCAGAACCCACTCACTTGTGAGCCTTACCGCATCCCTGTATAAAGTTCACTCCAGGACACTGAAGGGAGTCAGGTGGGCGAGTTGTCAGCGCTCACGCACACTCCTCTGCCCCTACTCCCACCCCAAAGAGGGAGGCGCCACAGGCTGTGGGTCCCAAGCACTGTGACCAGCCCCAGGAAGGACACTGCAGGCCGGGGCGGCGGGTCACCCAGCCGTGCGGTGGGCTGCAGCCCAGCGACCTGGCCAGGTAGAGCCCTTCCCCTAGCACCTCCCAGCTTGAACACCTGGCAGCTCGTTGAACAGGCCACCGGATGCTCTCTCCCTGAGATGAGGGTCACGCCATCCGCCCCATCCCAGGGAAGAGGCAAGGAGATATCCTACCCACAACCCCGCCAATACCTAAGTGCTGGGGTTGGCAAACAACACCCGTGCCTAAAACCTACAGAACGAGCCCGTGAATGCCCCAGAGTGAACGAAGTTGTCCACTGGCCTTAGCCCACCCCCCGGACGCCCCCTCACACCAAACAGTCCAGTCAGCAGTGCTGTTTGTTCAAGCATGCTCTCCTAGCACGCAAGCAGCTCTGTGATCAAAACCAAAGGATGGGGCACCTGGGTGGCTCAGTCATTAAGCATCTGCCTTCGGCTCAGGTCATGATCCCGGGGTCCTGGGATCGAGCCCCGCATCGGGCTCCCTGCTTGGCGGGAAGCCTGCTTCTCCCCCTCTCACTCCCCCTGCTTGTGTTCCCTCTCTCGCTGTCTCTCTGTCAAAAAATAAAATCTTTTAAAAAAAAACAAAGGAAAGGCCTTTGTCACTCAAATTCAAATGCAACAATTATTTGCAATTGGCTGATGACCAGGTGGCGGAGCCCGGCTTCGTCCCAGACAGACTTCTGGCCCTGCATGCGCTCTGCCGGGCGGGAAGCACAAACACAGGTCTAACCGGCACACCGACCTCCATTCCTCAACCGCACAGCAGCCGTGACCGAGCAGGGGAGCACGGCGAACTGCAGGACAGGACACAATGCACGATCCCACCCTGTCCTCAGAAGTGCCCAGCACGCCCGCCCCCTGGGGCCCACGGCCACGGCTCACCTGCACCGCCTCTGCATCCGCAGACCTGCCTCCCGGAGGAGCGCCTACCACACACAGGGTGCGCTCCAGGGAGGCTCCAAAGGGCATTTTCTGTCCCCTTTCACAGACACGTGCAGGCTGCTATGTTACTGGGACAAAATGCACTCAGTCAGATGCCGCCAACAGTGGACGCCTCGCCAAGCTCCTTCACCCGCCTTACAGTGAGCTATAAACATTCCCACCTCCATTTGCTTTCGGGTCTGCAGCACTGTAGGGACAGAGCGACAGGACGAGACCCTCATTTGTGGGCCCCCCCCCCCATCGGCTCCGGCCCGTTACGCCCTGCACTAAACTGCCAGAAGCCCCGAGTGCTTAGAGAAAGCCTCGGAAACATGCGTTCTTCACCAGATACGCCCGACTCTGTAATCCCCACTGCTGTCACCCAGTCACACGCCCAGCTGGGGCTTCCCCTGACAGGAGTGAGGTCTCCCCACACGACAGTCAGCTGGAACAACAGCTGGCATTCTTCCTTCGGTCTCCTACAGGACACCAATTTATGTACCTACAAGGTAGTAAGGCAGAGCCTTAAATTTAATCAAAAGAAGTATTTCACTGGTGGCAAACTGATAAATTATTTAGACAAGGGTTCAATCAGCCTGGAAAGAAAATCTGGGCCTGACAGTCTGGCAGCCTCAGAAAAAAAATATCACCATCATGGCTTCTCTAAATTCCTTCTTGACCCCAAATCACCCTTATCAAAATGTCTATTCCTGCAGAGTTAAAGCTAGAAAAGCAAGGAGGAGAACACGAGGAAGGACATTGGCTCTCCGAGGCACGAGGTGGGCAGGGTTCCCGTGGTCGGTAGCAGGGTCCCACGTGTCCCACCCACAGCCTTGCGGAGGCATGCCAACACTAATGAACAGGACCTCATTTCCAGCTGCGCCGGCTTTCTGAGCCTCGTAGTACAGGACACGGAGGAAGAGGAGACCAGATCTAGAGGAGTCTGCCTCAAAGGTCTAGAAATTTACTAACACTCCCGTTGTTTTATTGCAGATGGCACATGAGCCTCTATTACGCAGAGCACTCGAGAGCCCTGTAGAACGCAGTAAAGTGGTGTGTGTTTAGCTCTGCAATGTTTCAAAAGACCCTGACTTACAGTTAGGAACAGGCCACCTTGCACAGAACATCTGAGCTTGGTAACTGTCTCATGTTTTGTGCAAACTCTGGGAGGCAGCATGAGGCCAGCCTCCCTCCCTCTCCTGTCACCCACAGGAGCTTCCAGAAAGCGGAGAAGCATGCCACTCGCACCAGAGTGCGGACTGTTACTGCCTGGCGCGTAGAGCACAGCCCCACGACGGCACCAGCAAGCCGGCAAGCCCTCCTGACGCACCCCTTACTAAGCTCAGGCTCATTTCTGAACAGATGCATCCCACTAACAGTTGGAAGCAGCAAAATTTTAAACCTTTTTATCATGCTTAAAAATGAATGCAATCGTCTTGACATTCAAAACAAAATACTAAGTATCCGTTGCTGTAGTTCTGCTTCCTGAATGCAGGCGAAAGAGCCCACTCGGTCGGCGGCATGAACGGCTCCTTTCTACAGTGCGGCTGGCATGTTCCGATCCCTCCCTACAAACCAGCCCCGACGGGGTCCCACCAGCCCCGTGCACCCACACCTTTTCTTAAGCACTCTACAATCTAGAAACTCCCTCCCTCACGAGCCTCTTGAACTGCCTCTCTCCTTCAAAACATTACCTTGCAGATCCATTCTTGAAATCCCATGAAACTCTGAACACATGTCTCAGACTAACAACATCCGCCTGGAGGACTGCACCCTCTTTGCTACCGCTCATCTCACACGGTCACCCTCCCGCCACCGCGAGAAGGTGACTTCTCAACCCCAGACCTGATTCTACCGTCATTTCTGGATCTGTGATCATGTCCCTATATGTAAATGCTGCCTGCCTTACATGGTAATGCCTCTTCCAGATGCCATAGGAGAGATCTGCTCGTAGA
Organism: Mirounga leonina; assembly: GCF_011800145.1. Taxonomy (NCBI): domain Eukaryota; kingdom Metazoa; phylum Chordata; class Mammalia; order Carnivora; family Phocidae; genus Mirounga; species Mirounga leonina. The sequence goes on from NW_023270494.1 coordinate 2,041,258, forward strand.
AAGAAATTTAGATTAAAAATAATAATAGATCCTACTTTCAAAGATTCCATTTACTGCCAGCTAGCATGAACTAGCTGATGCCTACCAAGTTAACTAATAATAAAGCTAGCAGTAAATCAACTCTTAGCACTCCCCAAAATTGTAAATCATACCAAATGGAATAAACATACAATATCTAGAAATATTAAACCCATATTCTGAAAGACCGTATCTTCTCATGTAATATTTCCTTAAAAGGAAGAACGTAATTAAAACAGCAGAGCTTGTTCTGTGAAGAACGCAGTTGGTAGATCTGAATTTATCTGGTTGCATTCTCTTTTAAATAAATGAACCCAGCAAAAAGCCAAAGCATGATGTCAAACCCAGGAGATGGTCCGATGTAGGTAAGTCAGAAAGGCGTTCTTTTAAATTTGAATATTGCTGGTTCTCCACCTTCTAGATGCCAGTGACGTCAAGTCTCCCGACAGACGTTACCTGTGTGTGTTGTCACACGCGGACTGAGAGTCTGTGTGCACCACACGCGCTCCCTTCAGCGCCTGGGGAGTGTCGCAGAGATCCCGGAGTGCCTTCAAAGTCCTCAAAGAAGCGAGTTTCTACTGACAACAGTGGGCATCTCAACTGTCTTCAAAGGGATACACCATGGAACTCTCGGTTCCTCATCCAAGCCCAAAGGCATTGTACCCTCACGAGAAAGGCTCCAGAGTTTTTATGTAACCAGCAAGAGGTAACAAATCCCACAGAGGAAGAAGCAAAGCCCTTAGGCATAGATCAAAGTCATCACTAAGACACTGCCTTCTGAAGACTGGGGGTCTGTGGTTATCGACTCCACAAGTTAGACCCTGCTGCCCCCTAAGACACAGAGGGACGTGGTCCCCACCACTCAGTCATCCCACAACTATGGGCAGCAGCAGAAATGACCTGTGGGCATGGTGACAGCCACCCACAGATTCATTTCTGGCTGTTCTCTTAGAATGCAAATGACGTGCAAAGAATCCCTAATTCCAGGTCACGTGGATAAACAGTCCACAGATGAAAGCCAAGCAGGCAGGGTTCTCTGGGGGCCCTAAGCCACTTGCTTCCATGAGGCAGACACTCAAAAAGGAAGGGCGAAGACCGCAAAGGCTCTCGGGAGCCGTGTGAGCAAGACCACCGCCACCCACCATGGTTGCACCCTGTAGAGAACTCCAGAGCCAGCCCGCCACACAAAGTGGAACAGAAAGGCACCTCCATGAACACCCCAAATTTCTAATCTGCTGCTACAATTATTACATCTTCAAACCAGCTAAAGAGCAAGGCTAAAGGAAATGGGTCTTGGGTGGTTCACGAGAAAACTTAAGATCTTAAAAGGCAATTTGACACAGTTACTGTATTCCACTTTAAAAAAACAAAACCACGAAACTGTAAGATATAAGCAACAAAAGGCACAGTAATTGGTGGCTGGCTCCCTAAAAAGAACCTTACCTTTTGAATCAAAGACAAAGCATATAATAGGTGTCATCTTTTCAATGTTGAGTCCTTTTTTTCTCAACTGTCTGAAAATTGAAGACGGGAGAAATAGCTCTAACTAGTTGAGGTTGCAGGAAAGTTACTGAAACTATGTTTCCTGTGCAAAAGAAAAACCATGACTTAAGAGTAACATGAGAAATGCTTTTCAGTGTCTGAAGTCTGTGGGGGAAACCCACGCCAAATGAGTAAGAGACTGTCCAGCCCAGGCCCCACAAGTTCCCGGGCACCTTCACACATGACAGGGCACGTCCACAGCACTGGGGAGGGGGCGCAGTGAGGAGTGTCTGTCTGGCCACTGAGGGACGGGAGCTGAGGGTCCGTAAAAACCTCTCACTTGGATTCAAAGGCTGTATGAAAGCAAGGAATTGAAGCTTCCCTGTAAGAAAGAAAGAGAAAAGCAAATAAAGAGCACTTACCCTTGGCTGCCAGTTCTCGTATTGCTTCTGCAAATTCGCACCGATGGTTTCCAGAGCTTTCTGAGGCCCCATCGACAGAGGATCTGAAGAAGCAATAAAAAGCAGAAAGTTTGTTACCCGTTCATTTCCTCCGCTGCTGAGCCTGTCTCTCATGGTTTCCTCTTCCATCACTCACTTCAGAGTCACCTTGGACCGAGGAAGACACAACTGGGGGTTTTCTGTGTTTAACCAGATGTAGGGAACTGCTATGCCCCCAAACAGGACAAAATGCCACACCTGTTCACCTTTCTAGAGAAAAGTGGTTTGGTCAGACTCGCTGGCCCCGTGAAGTTTCCTCTCCTCCCTGCGCTCGTCACTCAGCCCCGTGGTCGCCCTGCACTCCTGCGGGCTGTTCCTGTGCTCCTTGCAGGCTGTGTGGGGTGGGCCACGGGCCTGGTAGGGGCCTCTGTGCAAAGAGGGGGGCTGCAGTGAGGGCCACACAGTGCTTCCCTCACGCCAAGGACCAGGAGGAAGATGAAAAGACCAAGGTGATGCGTTCTAAGTAACTTCTGTTGTGCTGGGTCTTCCCCAAGAACCAGCTTCGTAAGCACACCCGTGTGTTTGGGGCTAACCCACCCATTTCGGGAGTGGCTTCCAGGGCAAATAACTCTAACCAGCAATTTCTCAAACTTACTTGGTCTCGAGACGTCTCTGCCCTCTTTAAAATTATGAAGAAACCCAAACAACTTTTAAGTGGCTGTATCTATTGGTATTTGCTGTATTCAAACTCAAGATGAGAAATTTTAAAAATATTTCTTTAATCATTCATTTAAAAGTATTAACCCACGACACTTGAACAAAAACACCTATTATGAAAAATGACTTCTACAAAAAAATTAATGAGAATAGTACTGTTCCACCTTTTTTGCAAATTTCTTTAATACCTGGTTTAACACATCTGCGTCTGCATTCATCTGTTACAAAATGCGGTTCTGGTCGACATACAGGAGGAAAGTCGCACCTCACATACAGACGTCACAGGAAAGGGGAGGCCACTTTAAAGAGCCTTTTGAGACAGTCATACTATCTTTGATGCTACACCAAAACTCGACACGTGGTAGCTTCTTTAAGACTATCTGCAATGTGGAGTCTGAAACCATAGCAATAAACCCATACTCCATGGCATTAAAATCTACTGGCCTATCGTGCACTTTGAGTAGATTCTCTACCCACGGATGACTCTGTCATCATCACTGGTCATCTGTAAAATACTGGTTCACTAAGCTACATGGATCTTCTCTATCTTGTTCTTCAATATCTCCAAATTTCATCACCGGCAACAAACACTTCCGGTTGTTTTCCTTAAAGTGCCAGCTCGCTTTGTTCATTTTCCAGAAAATGCCTGCCAAATGCCCAAAAGGATGTGCCATGAAAAGAGCAGCTAGTTCGGCTCAGGACTCATCCACCGCGTGAAGCCCTTCCTCCCTGCAACCAGGACCCGCCACTCGGCGCCCCCCTCATCACGCGATCTTACAGATGTGCGTCCAAAGGCTGACACCCACCTGTAAGACTGTGCGTCAGTGCTGGGCCAGGGCACCAAAACAGCACCTTCCCCCAACTCTCTTCACCGCCCTTGTTTTCCACGTGCTAACACTAATTCTGCCCCAACTTCCCCAAAGCATCCCTCTCAAATACTGCCTCCCACACAGGTGAGGGTATCAGCTAATCTCCCCTCATCTCCCCCCACTCCCCGGACACCCCCGGGCCAATCCCACTGTGGCGAGAATGTGCAACCCCTCTCTGTAGCGGTGGAATGGCTCCCAAGAAGAGAGCCTCAAGGGGCCAGGGGACAGTAACGTTCACGTCATCGGAGTCTCACAATGAGGAAAGTAAGCGCAAAGCTCAAAAGCAGTTGAAGATATAATGCTTGGCAACTTCCCAAATTTGGCAAGAGACGTAAACTTATAGATTCCAGAAGGTCAGTGAACCACAAATAGGATTAACCCAAGAAAAACCTATATCCAGACACATAATAATCAAATTGCTAAAAACAACAGACCAAAAAAAAAGTCCTTAGAGAGAAATCAGTTCACAAAGGATCAGGAATGACACAGTCTCTGGGTTTCCCAACAATATTGAAAGCTGGACGGAAGAGAGCTGTGCCTTCAAATCTTCTACAAAAATAACAACCACCTGATATTCAAGTCTGAGGGTAAAACAGGCCTTTTCAGACATGCAAACACTCAAAAAATCTGTCCCGTGTTCCTCTTCTTGAGAAAAGAGGACAAAAGAAGCCAAAGAAGGACCCAGAAAAGGAAAGAGAGAGAGAAACCACAAGACGTCCATGAACTAGATCCAGAGACGAAGCCAGTCCAACAGGAGCTAGAGGGGTATTTTTTAAAAACGAATAGATATTTGAGCACTGGAATAATTATTGATAGCACTTGACAGATCTACTGGAATATAGGTAAAAAACTGAACTCATAAGTTCACAAAAAATTTAGCAAATAAAAGTAACTGGCAAATGTGTAACTAGGGGAAAAATTACATAGATGGACGAGAAAGGAACCAATCGGACCACCCCCTCTGGGACGGGCAGAGAAAAGAAACAGCTTTCTCTTATTCTACTCTTCAGTATTGTGGGATTTTAGAGCTATATGCACATATTACTTTGATTTTTTAAAAAAGAATTATAAAATTAAGTAACAGGATTTTAGACTTGGAAGGGACATTTACCACCAGTGCATCAAAGTCATGGAGGACTTTTCATGATACAGACGCCAGGCCCTACCCTGGAGAGTCCAATTCAATAGCTTCGGGAGAGCCCAGTCAGCTAAGGAGCACCTCTGGCTGAGGGAAACCTAATGAAAATTGGGCTGTAATTAACTTATCTGGAAGAAGTATGGTAAATTTGTTTCAATCCATACGTAACTAAAGAAATTAGATGTTCATCTTCATCTCTCTTTGTTCTGGTAGGAACCCAGTGCTAAGGTCTCAAAAGAATTATAATGACCTCAATCAACTCTGCTGTAATCTAGATCATAAGACTGGCAAGGGATAAATCGGAATCTGAAAAGTAAAAATTCAGGGCCACCGAAGAGCATAAACAAAGCAAAGGGAAGCAGGAAACAGCATCAACAAACAGAAACCATTCCACCAGCCATATCTTGTGCATGAGCCTGAGAGAGCAAATGCAAGTGCTGGTGTGCCTTTGTCCACACTTGTGTGTGGTACCCACGTGGTCAGTGCCTGTGGCCGGAATCTACACTTAAGAGAACAGAAACGGTTTCCTCTGTAAAAAGATAAAAGGCCTGTCCAGGAACCACACTGATCAGCAGCAGCTCCTAGGTGTGCCCTCGGAAGAACCACGACACAGGGAGGGAGGGAGTGCCACCAGTCCCCAAGTTGGGGGGAAGGACCAAAGCCAGCCCCCCTCCTTGGACTTCTCCCCTTGGAAAGCCCAGACCCTCCAGCCCCACACCATCCTCTCCCACGTCCCCAGAGAGGGCATGCCGAGTACCTGCCCGAGCTGGAGGGCCCCTACCACGTGTCCCTGAGCACCCTGCCACCAGTCCAGCGGCCCCTCGCTCGTCACAGCCGCCCAGTAGCAGCACCCCTCTTCCTTCCCTGATCTGAATCAAAATCCCGGCCTTCCCAGAGAAGGAGCGGGGGCAGCCACCAGACACTCATCAGGCTGGGATCAACCGAGAGGCGCTGTCATATCCTGTCTACTGGGAACCCCTGTGGCCAATTAACTGCATGGTTTCCTCCAAGGGTATGACAGAGAGTGGGGCAGGGAGAGAGGAGAGGGAGCAGGAAGAGGGGAAAGAACCAGGACAAGGGAAAGGGTGCACTTACTACCACGCTCACTACAATAAACTAAGTAGTGAAATCAACTAAGCCAAGCTCCTGGTGGGCGGTGCTGACGGTCTGATCCCTCTGATGAGGGTCAGGTGGACCAAACGTAGGTCTGAAACGGTAGTGCTGTCTTAAGACATTTCTCTTCTAAAGCCCTCATGGATTTCTACAATGAATGAAGTGGGTGGGCAGGTGGGTGGAAGGAAGAGGAGACAGTAAATGGCATTTGTATAAAATTTTAGCTTTGCTTCAATCTTCCTGCAAGCTTTTCAGCATAAGCCCCCTGTATCTCATGGTGCACAGAACTTCACGCTGACAGGAACTGCAGCCGGCCCGCCCATGGCACAGGAGAGAAGCTGAAGTTCCAAGTGCTCAGATGACTCGGTCAAGGTCACAGAGGCTGGCGATGGTGCTGGCAGTCAGCCAACCTGAATACCTCCCTGTTCTCTCCACTCTTCCTAGAAGAGCCTATGTGCTACCATCAACTACTAACATGCTGGCCCCTACCGCGGCAGCTGGTGCTGGCACCGAGGAGACTCTCCCTCCTCCTGGCTACGTTCTGGACGAGTGTGAGAAGGGCAGAAGCCCAGGGAGCAGGGCTCTGCTGACCTGGTGTCCTCTCCACCCGCCCGAAGATGAGAACAGGTGAACCCTTTGAAAACAATTCTTCTGAGATGTCGTTCCTCCCCGGAAAAGCCTACAGTATGCTACCACTTGGATAACATGAAAATAAGCAAGACTACGCTGTCAGGCTGCAGACCGGGGCAGGGCTGGCTGGGAGGTGACGAGAGACAGGACTGGACTTGCGGGCCGCTGCTGAGGCTGTTTCTTGATCTGTAATGGGTCAGTCTGGGAAAAGTTGTCAAACTCCACAATGGGATTTGCACACCTTTCCGTACGTATGCTATCCTTCAGAACAAAGGGCTCCTGGGTGGCTCAGTCGGCGAAGCGTCTGACTTTGGCTCAGGTCATGATCTCAGGATCCTGGGATGGAGCCCCGCACCGCACCGGGCTCCCTGCTCCTCCGGGATTCTGTTTGTCTCTCTGCCTCTGCCCCTCCCCCAGCTCGTGCTCTTTCTCTCTGTCTCTCAAATAAATAAAATCTTTTTTAAAAAATAAAAATTAAAAAACACGCAGAGCTCACTGCTCAAAGAACGTCTGTACTTCTTTGTAGCTTGTATTTATGTGGACATTTCATAAGTATCTGTTAATTGACTTACTGACTGAGCACTGCTTACTGGATCAAGCAAAAATTTCTCTGTACGGCGTTCAAGGACTCTGCCACTGATTAGTTGTGTAACCTTGAGCAGCTAATTTTGATTGAGAAAATAATCATGGCAAAGGGCCACTTTGAAATCAGAAGTGGTTTTTAATGGCTCCGTTACATCAGCCATAATACCCACATGTATTCTACCGTTAGAAGCGTACAGAGTGGGAGGTACTTCATCCCACTGAGGTGAGGGCAGAGCGGGGAACCTCTGGCAGTGAGGCTCTGGCTCATGGCCGGACCTGGCCCTCCCAGTGCCTGTGGGTCCCAGGACAGGAGCCTTCATCCTACAGGGGCCTTGTCTACACTGCAGCCCAGTCCTAACCATTCAGCCTTACCGGCCCCCCCCGCCCCGCCCGCCGCAAAGCCACGAAATAGATGGTATTCCTGTGTTGTCTCCTGCCGCACAAGCACCAGGAGCTGGGAGGATCTTCCACAGAGCTGTGGGGATGGCTGGGATGCCGCGTTGTAAAGTGCAGACCCCGCTGCTCACACGAGGCACTCTGCGTACAGGGGTGGGGGCTCCGAGCAGTTACACACACCTCCGCCTCCCTCAGGGGACACAGGGATATTACTAGGAGAGGCCAGCATGACCGGACTGAGAAAACAGGGTCTCAGCTGCAGGCCCATGGTGCACCAGGCTCGCGGCAGTGGGTGCCCCCGACACCCGACGCCCAGGGGGCCCAGCCTGTGCTCCAAGGGCTCAGTCCCCAAAGCTGGGCCCCTTCTCCCCCTCGGGGTCTTGGCTCTTGCCTCCCCTGCAAAGCCCCTTCCCTCCACACGGCCTGTCGTGAGTCGTCCACCCACAGCATTTTCTGAGCTCCCGGGCTGCTCAGGGTGGACCCACGTCACCGGCGCCAGCCTCACGTCCCGGCCCTATCACAGTCAGGCTCCTTGCAAACAGGGAGCAGCACTCTCCTTTACTCTGTGCTTACACGGAAGTTTCCCCCTCACAACCATCTGTGGACCAACCTGACCGACTGGTCAACCCCGAGTTTGCTGTAACAACTGAAGGACGAGGCCTGTGGCAGGGCCCTGTCAACTCAAGGACGTGCAAAAACAATCACTCCGTAGCTCATCTGTGCTGCATCCCCCAGTGCCCACACGGTGGGGGGCGAGGGGGGGGCGGGGAGAAAAGGCTTTCCGCTGAGCAGTAAGAGGAAAACACAGCTAGGTGCCTCCCAAATATTTCCTTAGGATTCCAGAATTCCCCAGCACCTGGCAAACCTCCAGCCTTCTCACCTCTGATGATACACGGCCACCATTAATGAGCACATAAAAAAATCTCTCAGCTAAATGAGACGTCCTCCTGTTCAGCATTCAGCTCATCTATACCCTGCTTTCAAACACAGATATTCCTCCAAGAGGTATGGGCACTCACTGTTCTTCAGTGTGGTTGTTTTTAGTATTACGTTGTAGCATTTAATGTCGGGCCATAAAACAAAACAGCCTCTCCCCTGCTTCTCTGAGAAGAGCTGAGTGTCACTTCCATGAAATGAAACAGCATCTTATTATCTGGCGGAGTGGAGGGGCAGGGTGGGGAAAGGGGGAAAGAGGCGCTGACAGCCGGCCGTGTGGGAGCTCTCAACGTCCATGCTCGTGGGCCCATGTACTTGTGAGTGGCACGGTGAACCTTCTCGTTTATTCGGGCAACAATTCCTGCCACCATCCGAAAACCTAGAGGGCCGCTTCCCAACCACAGACAGGTCCATTCTCGGAGTCTCCTGCGTGTGCTGGCAGTGCATGCCCAGGGACACCAAATGGACTGAAAAGCAAGAGTCCGCCCATCTGTCAAGCTACCCACACCCCTCGTCCCTGAGGTCAGAGCAGTTTCAACTAGCACGGCGCGTCTCTGTTGGTTTGATATGTCTGTCTGCAGCCAAAAAGCCATCAACCTGCAATCCACCCCACCCCTGGCACAGAGACCCCCGCACTCACAGGCCTAAGGTAAAGCACGGGAGACTCTCAGCCATCACCTGACGTAGGTAGTGTCTACTTAAGATGAGAAACATCTAGCACTCTACTCTCAGACATCTGCTAGAGACCGCCGGCCGACGCAGCAGCTGTCCCACTAGGCTGGCGCACGTTATGACTGGTGCATGACGCAGGCCCATTCCCTCGCTCCTGAGTGAGCGCACAGGGGCAGAAGACAAGCAGACGTAGGAGGCACCTCCGGTTCCCACTCAGCACTGCGGCAGGTGGGGTGTCAGGCAGGGGAGGGGCCTGGGGTTGGCTGCAGGCGCTCTTGCACTGAGCCATGTTCACCCTCCCAGTGAAGCCTCATCCCAGCCAAGAGGTAGGTGCCATCACCGCTCCGTCGTACAGATGAGGAAACTAAGGCCCCAAATCACGAAGGGACTTGCTGAAGTGAACAGCTGAGAGGAATAAGACTAGGGTCTTGATGAATGCAAAACCTTCAGGTTTCTGGTGATGGAACGCAAAGCCAGAGAGGGAACCTAATGTGGGGATGGCTGCCTTCTCAACAGGAGCGCCCTTTAAGCTACGGCTACACTGGGGGGGTCTTCCCTGCGACTCCTTCCCCAGCCATGACACACTCGAACATTCACATCCTGAAAACGGCAGAACCAACCCATCCTCGGGCCTGGGTGTCCTTGCCCCGCCAGCCGAGCCGCTCCATGGCATTCACCACCTGAAACCCTTCATCCAGCACCACCCATCCCCACACACTCAGGGCCCTGGCTCTGCTCCTCTTCCTCTGGTCACTGCTTGTTCTGGGCCAGTGACCTCCCCAACCCCCTTCTCCGACCATCTCGGCCTTTCTAGCTGTCCCCTGGAAGCTCAGAGCTGCTCTGCTCCCAACACCCAGAAGCACCGGCCTTCCGCAAAATGTAACCCCACCGTCTCCACGGCTGGGCCCCAACTCTCAGACCTGGCGGCCACTATCATCATGCCGGAAACCTACAGCACTGTTGAAAATGCTACACCTCTTCCCCAGCAAGCCTAGAGCACTGGGGGGGGGGCAGCCCCTCAGGGATGAGGCGCATCTCCCAGGGAGCCAGTCCCGTCAGGGGCTCGGAGCCCGTCCACGAGAAGGGAAGAGGCACCTCCGTGGAGGGGTTGGGGACCTGGCAGGAGGAGGACAGACACCTGTGGGGGAAGTGGTAGCATACAGGAGCCTGAGCAGGGTGCAGACAGCAGGGATGAGAAGCTGCCTCCCACAGCATAAAGGATACCAAGTCACCATATCAAGGCTGTCAGAGGAGGGAGTTACAAACCTGTTGGGTTTGAAAGGAGACGGTTCTTAACCTGTACCTACACAGTGGTGAACGTGTCTGTGCAGAGACACACGTGCGCACATGCGCGCGTCAAGGAGAAAGCGAGCAACGAGACACTGGTTCCCATGAGAACACCGGCACCCAGATCCCAGTTTCTAAATCTGGATGCCGCTGATGGGAACTGGGCTGCTGCGAGGTGTGCTCCATGCCGGGACGGGGCAGAAAGCACAAGCTGGAAGTAAGGACTACTCAAAGGACAAGGGCCACAGAAGCCGGTGGGAACCGGGTCGCCCGGTAACCGGGAACATCGTGATAAGCAACGGTGGCACTGGACTGTAACCCACTGAACAAGAAAGGAAACCGTGAGTTCACACCGAATACACTCAAAGTCTGACGAGGAATATCCCCAGAGCTACATACCTCTTCCCCAAACTCGTCATTACTTACAAAGGGGACGGGGGCCTTCAGAGCGAGAGTTCCGGCAGCACCCGCTTCATCAAGTGGTAAGCAAGTTAGCTGCATAACCAGGAGCAGGATACGTCTACTCGTGTGCCACCTGCCACCTGCCGTGGGGGGAAGGCAGACCTCTTCTGTGACACTCCTGTTAATCCTGAGGAAACAGCGGGGTGTTCTACTAAACCCAGCCGGTGATCCTCTGGGTGTCGGGGTCATGAGGGTCAAGGAAAGACTGAGGACCTGGTCCCGTTTGGATGGGACTAAATCCAGGGCAACGCACGACGCTGAGCCAGGTCCCTGTGCCACAAACAGCATCCTGGGACAGGTGGCGCACCTGAATGCGCCCACGGTCACCCCTGGCAGTGATGGCCACGCTGGGATTACGCTTGTGGGGATCACAATAACTCACAGCAGGTGGAGCAGCATTGCAAGAGCTTACTCTCCTCTGAAGCAAGAAAAAAGCTCCTTAGCTCTGTGCTTGCGAGTTTGGGATTTTTTTTTTCCAAAATAAAAATTAAAATATGCACTGCTAGATACCACTGCAAATTTGCCGAATCAAATCTCCAGGATTCTTCTTTCTCTTATTCCATACTGTTAAAATCACCATCAGAAGAGCCAGCCCTACTCACTTTTGAAATAAAGGCCAAATACAAATTTTTTAACTTAGAAAAGGTATATGCCCTTTTGAACTCAAAATCCACCGAAATTAGTACAGAGTAGATTACATTCCTAAAGGCAGAGAAATTTTAAAAACATGGTATAAAAAAAATCTATTCATTTCCTGGATTTTTCATGGCAAGAATGAAGTTAAGGAATTCCTTTCATTTTCACTGACACTGTCCCATGAACACCCATCAAAGAGACCGTGTGAGGTACGAGGGAGGGTTCTTTTGTTGGTAGGGAGGAGAGAATGCCCAGAGAATCTAATAGAAGCCATGGGTTCTCACCTGGAAGGTGCAATTCCATACTCAGACACCACCACCCACACGATCCCAGAGGGTTCACGCATGCCCGGGAGCACACCCTAGGATCCAGGTTGAGAAACGTTGTTCTAAAAACCTAATATAAGAGTACTTAAAGAGGGAGAAAAGAGAACACAACTGGTAAAATCCAGCTTTGACAAGGGGTAAATGAAATGGAAACAGTCAGGGGTGGCTAATAAGAAGTCAATTTCACCGGCAAAGACGCCAGGACATGGCAGAAAGCCAAGAAGGCCTCGAGGGAAATCAGCCACGCGAGCAGCTACTCTGTCACTGGGCGCAGGGGACAAGAGGCCTGGGCTGCATGCGGGGAGGCTGTGAGACAGAGACGGTCACCCTAAGACCCCGGAGACAGTGAGACAGGCAAGCAAAGTGGGAAAAACAACACTGTTTCCAATTCAGACTGGAATATAGGCTTCCGCCCCCCACCCCATCCAAAAGTAGAGCATTCCTCTGCCACCCCTGGTAAGCCAATCACTGCTTCCTGCCAACAAAAACCCTCTGGGGGTTCCTTCAGTTAGCAAAAACAGGCTCCAACAGAGGTCTTTCCTAAAATCCAAGCCGCACAAAGTTGGCCTTCAAATAGCAGAGGCAATATGTCATTGCAGTTTTTGTTATTTAAAGTAGATGACGGGAATTTCTGCTTTTGCTGAGAGATGGTGAAAGCTGGAAAGGGGAGGGAGGAAGCTGGAGGGGGGAGGGTGCTCTTGCCCCCAATCTTATCAAAAAGATAAAGCTAAACAATGCACAACAGAAACAAAGAAAAACCCACACTTCACTGTTAAATTATACCAAAGTTTAGAGACAAAATAATACCCTATTCACTACTAACTCTTCCATGAAACAAACTATGGGACTATTTCTCAATGCATTTAAATGAGGGCAGCATTATCTTGCTACCAAAACCCAACAAATACGTTGCAAGAAAAGAAAACCACAAACCAATATCACTCATAAATACAGTTGAAAAATTCCTTAGCAAAATATTAGCCATCGAATCCAGCAAAATATAAAAAAGATAACACAAGTGGGGATTATTCCAGGCATTCAAGCTTGGCTTAACAACAAAAATTCAATCAGTGTAATTCACCATATCAACAAACTAAAAAGGAAAAGCCAGGTGATTATGTCACAGATGTTGAGAAAGCATTTTGTAAGATTCAGCATTGATTCTTGACGAAAAAACTTTCAACAGACAAAGAACCATCATGCTGAATGGTGACAGCCTAATGCTCATCCCTCCCGAGACACCAGGCCGAGAAGCGCTGGGCAGGCCTTTCTCAGGAAGAACCAGGACCTGTGGTGCACACAGGAAACTGCCACTCCATTTTTTAAAAAGTGTACATAGCTACTATTACGTGCAAATTTAAAGGAGAAAACGCTATAATCCAGTAATCATTACTTATTAATTTTCCTTGAAACACTCTGTGCAGGACAAATCATACCTTAAAGGTTCTAAGTCCAAAAAGAAATGAAACTCTCAGATTCATGCAAACAACTGGCAGCCCCCAGAGGACCCAGAGCCCCTACAGGGACCCTCGCCACAGGCCATGAAGGAGGGAGGGGCGGCACTTACCGATCCAGCACTCCAAACGTGCACAGGGGGTGGTCTTCACCACATCTGGAGGGTCCACGCCGACATTCAGGCATAAAACTAAGGCAACACTAACCGTCTTCATCTGGAAACAACAGAAACAACAAGTACTTCAGTATGCATCCCACTGACACACTATTCCAGGCTCAGAGATACCCCCAGAACCTATGAAGCCCTGTCCCCACCACCGGCTTCTCCAGCTGTCCTGTGCCACCCCCGAGGTCCTGCACCAGTAACTTCCTTCCTGGAGGGGTTTCAGAGTAACGCCGACAGACAGGAAGAGGTCCGCAGCAGGAGAGGCCTCCACAGGCTTCCTTATGATACGTTCAGAAACAGAATTACTTGACTAAAAAATACAAAGGCACTGGCTACATTGTGCCAAAATCCTTTGCAAAAACTGCACAAGCTTACACTCTGACCAGGTTATACTATTCTCATTAAACTCATTAATGATTTGGTGAGAGAAAAACTGTCATACTGATTCAGTTAGCATTCCTTCAGTATTAGTGACACTGAGTATTTCTTCAAATGTGTATTCACTATTTGTGGCTTTTATGTTTTGTGGATTTCCTACTCACGTTTATACTACTACACTGGCATCAGTGACTATCTCCAATTGACTTCTTGTACTCTTTACATATGAAAGACTGCATCCACATTATTTGTTGCGAATATTCCCCTAGCCTGGCGTTTGACGTCTGACTCATTTCCCGCCTCTGGACATACAAAGCCTTGGTTCTATCACCTGATGCAGCTTTCTGAACTCCTGTTCCTTCTCCAGCAGCCCAGTATGCAGAACGTCAGCCCTCCCTACCCAGCTGCTCAAGCCAGAAAGCTGGAGCTCAGCCTTCAAATGTTTACCGAGCACCTGCTAGGTGCCAATCACTATTTTTAGGTGGTGAGGATGTATCCGTAAATCAAAGGAACCAAAATCCCAGCCAGAGGGTGGTGGGGGTATCACTTCAAACAGGTGAGAGGGCTCTGAGCTGAGTTATCAGAGACCACCCTTGACTCCTCGCCCTGCCTGTTTCATCCAGCCTCCTAACTGCCTCCTGCGCCTGTCCCCTTCACTACCCCTGCTCCCAGCCACAGCCAAGTCCAAGCCGGCTCCGGGCTACAGCTGCCCCCCACCTCCCCGTCCCCAGGGCAGGCTCCACGCTGCAGCCGAAGCATACCTTCCCATGCATCTGCTCACTGCCCTGCTCTGTCCATCCCAAACCTTCAAGATCAACATCTGAACTGCTCCACACGCATCAAAATCTTGAAAGCCCAATTCTTGCTAAGCACGTCACCCACCTGTCACGGCCCCACCCTCGGTGGCTGCACGTCCTCCACCCACTTGGCATGACCTTGGGGCCTCCCAGCCACAGCTCCCTCTGCCTGGAAGGCCGCCCCCTCCCACTCCACCAACCCGGACTCTCCCTTGCAGTCTCCGTGCAGACAGCCATTTCTCAGGGAGGCTTGTCCCCAAACCCCAGTGGGGGCAGCACCACCAGGCACCATGCTCTCCTGCTGGCAGAGCTCTCTGACCTCTAGGCTCCCAAGATCAGAGCTGACCCACGTGGACGCCAACACCCAGCACATGCCCAGGGCTCAGGACCTCCCTGCTCAGTGAGGGCCCACGTGGATTTCTTCTGGTGTTTTAATGTGTTTTAGGTTTAACCTTTCAAGCCATCTGGATGTTGCTGTGGTATATGACACAACATGAGGAATAATTTCTGTCTCAAAACACTAGCCAATCACACCAATTCTCCCTGTTAAATAATC
Organism: Mirounga leonina; assembly: GCF_011800145.1. Classification (NCBI taxonomy): domain Eukaryota; kingdom Metazoa; phylum Chordata; class Mammalia; order Carnivora; family Phocidae; genus Mirounga; species Mirounga leonina. The sequence continues at coordinate 2,056,317 of NW_023270494.1, forward strand.
CCTAAACTCACAGGTTTGTAGGACTCCTATAGCATATATAAATTTCCAGACAGATCAAATTCTACTTCAGGCTAACTGGTACCACACTGATCTAAGTAACTTCTCTTTACAACATTTCACAATGCTTGGGAGGGAAGGTTTCCTTTCTCACAATCTTCTTTAAACTTTTACTTAGCTATATTTATATTCATCTCTTTTCTTCCCAAATTAATCACTTATTCAATTTTGGTTTTTTAAAGATTTTTATTTATTTATTTATTTAACAGAGATCGAGAGAGAGCGTAAGTAGGCAGAGCGGCAGGCAGAGGCAGAGGGAGAAGCGGGCTCTCTGCTGAGCAGGGAGCCGGATGCGGGGCTTGATCCCAGGATCCTGGGATCTTGACCCGAGCCGAAGGCAGACGCTTAACCATCTGAGCCACCCAGGCACCCCAGTTATTCAAATTTTTAATCCCATAGAGACTTTGACTAAAGTTGCATTAAACTGCATATTGATAACATTGAGTATTTTAAATTGTCTTCTTTGATCCAAGAAGTCCACATATGAGAATTTGTCAGAGAAAAATACCAAAAAATATAATAGAGCGGAAGTCTGAATGTGTAAAAATTTTCTTCACAGCATTTCTTATCATGAAGAACAAGTAGAAATAACCTAAATTTTAAGTGGTTAAGGGAATGTTTAAGCACGCCAGTATATTCTCTTGACAGAATGACACTTAGGGGCGCCTGGGTGGCTCAGTCGTTAAGCGTCTGCCTTCGGCTCAGGTCATGATCCCAGGGTCCTGGGATCGAGCCCCACATCGGGCTCCCTGCTCCGCGGGAAGCCTCCTTCTCCCTCTCCCACTCCCCCTTGCTTGTGTTCCTGCTCTCGCTATCTCTCTCTCTGCCAAACAAATAAATAAAATCTTCAAAAAAAAAAAAAGAATGACACTTAAATTCTTATAATGTTAAATGAATAAAAATTGATTCAAAAATACCAAAAACATCGTATTAAACATATAAATTAATTTTGGCAAAAAGTGACAACCTCCTAATATTTGATTTTTCTGTACAGGAACACAACGTTTCTCCATTTTTTTCAAATCTTCTTTTAATTTTTGTCAGTACTGTTTTCTTAGTTTTATTCACCAAGAAGTCCTGCACATTTCTTTTAGAATTATTCCTAGACACGTCACGTTATTTGGGGAAGTGTGCTTCTACGCATGTTTTCTCCCCCTCGTGGTTTCTTAGGATAGCCGCTTACACCTCTGCTAGTCACTTTATTAAATGCCTCATCAAATATAATTGCTTCTTGGTGATCCTCCACACGACCTGTAAGCTGACAAAGATACCGTGACAAATAATGAGTCTGTCTCGTCCTTTCCAGCGGCTCGTTCCTCTCTTCCTGTTTCAGGTCTAGGCCCTGCCCACAACTTCCAAAATAGTATCACTAATGCCTACAGAACACGGCAGTGGCGATCTTCGCGTTTTAATGAGCCATCATGAGTGTTTCCTCATGGAGAACACGGGCAGTGGCAGGAGACACACGTATCACCCACCTTCCCGAAGCTCATGTTAGCGTGCTTCACCGTGACGAAAAGACCTCCTAGTGCAAGTACTGATGTACCCGTTTCCAATAGCTGAACTCCAAAGAGGATTTTTGCTTTAACGAGAAAAGGCAAGAAGCGGAAAGGCGTGCAGAGCTGGTTCTGCAGCCAGCCGGCGTGGAGGCAGTCCACCTGCCCCGGGGGCCGCACGCAGCATCTCATGTCCAGCCCCCACCCCACCCCCGGCTCTGGGCCGTGTCTGAGAGCATCTGGGCTTTAGCTCTGTTTACTGTGTGCACCCGTTAGCAAGATGTGTCCCTAAGGTCTCAGAAGAGCCTGAAAGGTCATTTTTGGAGTCTGGAGGTGCTCAAAATTTTTTTCCCCACATGAATTAATGGTTTCTCTGCTTTACACCATTTCAGCTCAGGAAAGGTTTCACAGGAGTGCACTGTTTTCGGAGAGTGGGGAAACCCATATAATCTTTATCACGTCAAGAAAAGACTCCTGTGTTCAAAACAATATTTCAAGTGTGTGAGGGGAGAGTATTTAGTCTTAAAATATGTATATTTATTAACGATAAATCGCTTTCTAAAGGAGCTGTACGCCTGCCGCCAGAGACAGTCTGAAAAGAAGAACAGTGCCTTCCTATGGGCACGTGCCAGAATCTTCTCGTTATGAACCATAGAGAACAAATGGTCCCTTTATTGTCAGGAGAAAGGGCAGAAAATCATTCAGAGAACAGCAATGGTTATTGCTTTTCCTCGTCATTTTCCAATATTTAAGTGATCAGTATCAGTAACACCACACGGTCGATCCACTATCTTACAGCAAAGTCAGCCTTCGAGGACGAGCTGGTCCAAACTAGAAGTTCCACGGAAACATCTCTGCGGCCTTCCTGTGGCCACGGTCATACCAACAGCTGCCCTACAACATCTTTAAAGCAGGGGTTTCTCCGGGCGCCTGGGTGGCTCAGTTGGTTAAGCGTCTGCCTTCAGTTCAGGTCATGATCCTGGAGTCCCGGGATCGAGTCCCGCATCGGGCTCCCTGCTCGGCAGGGAGTCTACTTCTCCCTCTGACCCTCCCCCCTCTCATGTGCTCTCTGTCTCTCTCATTCTGTCTCAAATAAATAAATAAAAAAAAATCTTTAAAAAAAAAAAAAAAGCAGAGGTTTCTCCTATGCTCAGAAGCTGCAAGGTCTCAAGAGGTGGTCACCCACACCCGGGAGCGAGCTCCAAGCTGCTCGGCTCAGTCACCCTGGGGCCCGCTGGAAGGAAAGCCACTCGGAGGAAACCATGTCTCTCTACGGATCAGGTCTCATTTTCAAAAACACGGTCTGCCCCACCGAAGCTTAACAGGTCTCCGTAGTCTTACTCTCTCCTCAATCTGCGAAGGGAACAGGCTCCTGAACTGTCAGGTTCCTTCGCAAAGCCCAGCTGAGGGAGCAACACTCAGGGGGCTACGTTAAGGGACTCCAAACCCACTAGGCCTCGGGTCCAGGTCGGTGCCTCTGCACAGCAGGCCTGGCAGTCTCCCCCAGCCCCCGCCGGCCCCGCACCTGGGGAGGGAAGGGGGAGAGCCCCTCTTCAGGGAACACGTGCTCAGTGAGCCCCCACACTCCCCCTCGTGTCTCGGGGATTCATGATAGGCCTCATGCTGGGTCACTTCTGAGCCTCCTCCAATTACTCACGCTCACCCACTAACAGGCAGAGGGCCAAGCAACCTGAGCTCTCCAGCCATTGTAATCCTTTCCTAAAGGGCCCTGAACCGGGTGCTCGTGTCCCCACCTGCTTTTTCCTCTAAACCTCCCTGGGGTCAGAACATTCATGCAGCACCCACCAGCCCGGGTCACGGACCCACCTCTTCCTCCTCAGCCGACACCCCAGACACATCACATTCCCTCAACCTCTATATAAGCGTTTTTAAACACACAATTCTCAAATAATTTCTGGTTTAATTACAAAATTATTATGTCAGAAGCTCTCCAAGGGCTTAGACAGAAATACTAATGGAAGCCCAACGATCACCCTTTAGTCCCACGAAACGCTAAAGGGCCCCATGTCCCCATGCCTGTCACCAAGCACAGGCTTCGTTAGTGACCAGACTTCCCCACGGTCGCTTTACAGGTGAGCAACAGGAGAACATGGCCCTCAGTCACTGTGAAATTCGCTCCACTCCATCGGTGAAGATGCAGCAGGAGATAATCTGATTCATCCTTGCTCATACAATACACACCTGACCCTACCTCCTGAGTTATGCCTTTTTAAGAAAACAAAAAGGTCTCAAGAATATATTGACACATGGAGTAGAAAAACATATTCGGCCTAATCGATCTAATTCCACCAGTGGGCAAAAGATATTACCAGTGGAAATCCTTAAGCCAATCAATGTGTCTAGTGTTCCCCTGCAAATTTTAATAGTGCTGGCCTGATTCCAAACGTGGTAAGCTTAAAATTCTTAGCTATACCCTAAAGTGCCTTTTTGGTATTTTATTTTCATTTCTCATTCCAAAAACTCCAGATTAATGTTTTTTAATAACACAGTTATAGCATTAAGAGAATGTAAAGGCTATGAAATTTAATGTGCCAAAAACTGCCTAATAGTATATCAAATAACCATTTTGGACTTTAAAACATTTCTTCTTCAGTGCAATATAATTGAAGATGACAGTTATATCCCCAGAGGTTAATTCTGAACTTGAAAGGAGTATCATCTTGAGAAGCTATAAAACACTAAGTGGTCATTGGGAACGTGACCTTGGTCACATCGTTAGTTCCAATGGGTCCTGAACAATGCCCTAACGCTGAAAGTGAGAAGCAGGTATGGATGACTTCTGAGGGCCTGAGGACTTCTCCAATCCTCGAGTTCTGGCTCCAGGCCTGGGCTCTCCAGCTGTACCAAAAGCACCCCTACAGGCACGGAGCATGTTGCCCTGCGATGCCGGGCCCAACCACACCATGGATGGGAGGTGGGAGAGGCTGGGGACAGCCGAGCAGCGGGGGCCGGCACTCCTGAAAAGCCTGACCAGTGTCCCATCATATAGTCCTCTGGCACTGGGTTTGTTTTGAAATTCAAAGTTTTTTAGATTTACAAAAGAATAATATGGTACATAACTCATATCTCATAGAATACACCCAAAAGGGTCTGTCTGCAACAACATTCAATATTCAAAACCATTAAAATTTCCACAGTGCAATGCACAAATGACCACTCTCCGTGGGATAAAGACTATTAACCAGGTCACATCCACTTGGCCACAAGACGAGAGGTGAAAACCTTTCCAGTGTTCAGAGCTCGCTGGGTTCAAAACTGCAGATGAGCACCTGCAGACCCGATCACCACCCGGACTTGAAAGCCCCATATCCCCAAGCAGATGTCACCTCAATGATTAAAAATACATTAATGCCTGCCACCACTCAAAGAATTCAAAACAAAATCACAAAGGATTCCTTTATTTGTTTCCTCCCACTTAACTGATTCGATAAACCATATATATTTTAAAAGATACAGTTGATCAAGCGGCACAATCAAACCTCAATGTAATAAATTCAAAGCTTACATGTGATGACATCCAAGCTGTACGCAGGATGAAGAAATTACACATGTGTTAAAGCGGCCAATCATTGCTTTCTGCTCCCCACACTGTGAGCCTGACTCACAAGCCGGTGTAATGGAAAAGAAACAGGAAGCAAGGCTGGGGTTACCACACATCCACTATCCCCTGCCTGTCTGAGGCAAAGCCACCCAATTCCCAGCAGTGCTCGTTAAGATTCAGAGCATCAAGCAGAAACTTTGAGCAGAGTCGAAGCTACACAAATGCATAATTTATAAAGGAAGTCAGAAACTAGAACATACAGCGAACAGAGCAGATACACCGCGGGGCGGGGGGTGGAGGGAGGGAGGGTGTCAGGTTGAAAAAAAGGGGAAAAAAAAGGTTTACCTCCTAACTCCCAACCCAAAGACTGCTAGAAAGAAGTGAACAGTAAACCTCACAAGAAGGACATCAAATGGAATTTCTGCAGCCCAAACCTGCAACCCAATACAAGATCCTCATCACCAGCCGCCACAGGAACCTGGCGATTCCCCATCTGTGTATTCCTTTGTTCATTTCAGCCGGAACTGGAGCCAGCGAGGTTCTTGAATTTATAAGTCCGTCCCCTATCTTCCACCAGAAGCCTAATTTAGGTTTCAGCTTTTTCGAGGCTAAATTCTCTCTGTAGTTCCCTGTGTTTAAAATCTGCCTCCACTCCTGTAAGGCAGGCTAATGAAAAGGGAGGAGACAACAGGTAACTTTTCAACATGGAAAACCAGAAGGTTGCGTTCACGGCCCTTCCCGACCCTGTGTGCCAGAGCGCTCCTTTCTCACTCACCTCTCCCATCCCCTCCAAACCACCCAGGACACTGGGAGAACACTTACTTCCCACATCACAGGCCCTTGAGAAATTTAGGTCTCTAAAAATTGAATTAAAGAGCTGCACACAAAATAGGTATATTATAGAGATCATAACTGCTTTGAACAAACCGAAGAAATCCCTTCTTGAAGGAGCTGGATACTGAATCTTTAAGTGATTCCTTCATGAAACAAGCAGTCTTGCTGATGCCACCTTGGCCAACCTGGACATCTGTGCAGAGGTCTATCGGTGACTCGCCCCATCCTACTCTAAAAAGCCACCTTCTCGCACTAGTGAGCTGAGGGAGGGACAAGAATGACTTCTTCACCTTTTCTTATTAACACCGTATGGGGTGAAAGTTTAAAAAGAAAATCCAGTCTCCTTATCTAAAAAGTGAAAATAAAAATACTTTGTCACAAAGGGAGAACATGAAGATATAGATGCTTACAAATTAACTCTAAATAATTCAACAACATAAAATCTAAATATGCTAAACTTAAATGCTATTGAAGCCTAGAGGTCAGGCTTGAAGGGCAGAATTCAATGGCATATGCTAAATGATGCTATCTCTCACATGACAGAACATTACAGTGCCTTTAAAAACATATATTCAGGGTCGCCTGGCTGGCTCGGTTGGTTAAGCTTCCAACTCTTGGTTTTGGCTCAGGTCATGGTATCAGGGTTCTGAGATCGAGCCCCACATTGGGCTCCAAGCTTAGCAGGGAGCCTGCTTGAGATTTTCTCTCCCTCTGCCCTTCAGCCCTCTAAAAATAAATAAATAAATCTTAAAAAAAAATTTTGTTTTCTGGTTGCACAAGTCTGTTGTTGGGCTCCATTGGTAAATGGGTAAACTAAACTTTGTAGTATGTGAATTATACCTCAATAAAGCTGTTAAAAAAGGATGTATTTTCAAGGACTGTAAGTGGCATGGGAGGCACCCAAACATAACTTGAGTGAAAAGAGGAAAGCGCAAAACCATGTCCACGTCATTACTATTCCAAGTGTGTGAATACACACATGTAAAGGACGCAGAATAAAAACAAGATGTCACAAGTGGTTTCGATCTCTGAGGATTGGAAAGTGTGGATGATTCCTCCTTTTCTCTTTGTACCTGGCCCTTCTGTGTATTTTCAAATTCTCCACCATAAACAAGTTACTTCTAGAAGCAGGGGGGAAAGTCATCAAAATGATTTCATTATAATAGTCAAGGATTTCTCTCGTGCGTGCGTGCATGTGTGTGTGTGTGTGTAATTTTTATTACATTCTGAAGAAAGAGAAAACAGCTCGTTGGGCCAGCTGAAGCTTAGACTGGTATCCAAGGCAACAAGCACGCTGGGACCGTGAGAGGAAATACAATGCAGGCGACCGCGCGTGCTCGCGGAGAGAAGCTGGTTCTCAGTCTCAAGCAGTCCAACCCCACCGAATACGGCCTCGTGGTCCATAAATACCTGGTCCTGGCAGAGTGAGTACAGCAAAGGGCTCCCATCCCCTTTTCCTTCACTCCTTCCTGGCTTAGGACACAAGATAAACCCTGCTGCTGAAATTTTTTTCTTGGGAATGAGATTTTCCTTCAATAAACGGATTGATTTCAAGGCTACTTAGAGATTTCTTTTATTTGATAAGACACTGGGTCATTGCTTTCCCACTCCTAACGTAAATTAAAATCAGCAGCCTCACCATGGGAGCAAGCCGTTCGTTCAGGGCTAACTTTTCTTCCACTCTTCATTATCCAACGGTCTGATACCCATGACACGCACTTCATAAAAACAATCCCAAGGCAAACAACCGTACACAGAGCTCCCATGCTGGCTGAAGACGCACCCCCGTGGTGCCTGGACCACCTGGATAACTGGCATTTCACAAAGTCAAAGTCCAAGGATGCGAAGTGGGGCTATTTCCTTCCGCTCCCATCCCACATCCTGGTTGGGCCAACAGAGCTGATGAAGCAGCTCTCACAGGTCCCACAGCTCCACGTGGAGGGCGGAGGGCGCGGTGGACTCAGGCCACGAGGCCCTGGAGAGGGTCGCAACCCCATGAAAGCTGTGGGGCAGAGCACAGCTCAGGGGGCTCCCAGGAAGGCTCCTCCTGATGACGGGAAGGGAGGTCCACCAGCAGGCTGCTGTGGTGAAGAGGAAGGCCTGACAGAGGCTGGCAAGAATGCAAAGGGACAGGAAAGAACCAAAAAAAGGGAAAGAAACCTCTACCTCAAAGAGAACAGGTGACCGGGTGCAGCTACAGGGTGGCAGCGATGAACGGCACAGGCCCGTCAGAGGTCTGCATGCTGACACTCTAAGAAGGCTCCCATTCAGATGCTCCCACAGAGAAAGGATGCAGCAAACATCTGCCACCTGTGGTCTCCGTAACCTGTTTAACACTTTCTGTACATCTTGGCATCTTTCTATACTATGGGTGCTACCTTCCCAAGGGAGAAAATAAAGCAATTGTGACTCGGACTCTGGCAGCTAAGGGGCCGGCGTGTGGCTTACGCTCCTCCAGGCAGACGCACCTACCGGATCCAGCAATGCCAGCACACCCCTCCACAGGGAGCTGCATGGCAGGGTCACCTCTTGAGGGTGGCACTGGAAGGTGCATCCCAATGTCCCAGCTGTTCAGCCCCCTTGGCGTCTTCATAACTTCAGAGTCTGACTCTAAGTCCTCCCAGAGATCCTTCAACAAATTCCTTCTCTGCTTCACCTTGCGTGGATTCTGATGGCTGTAACTAAGAACCCTCAGGCTCTTTAGGGGACAGAGCATTCTAAAGCCGAAACCAGTGTTGGAGTTAAGGAAATTATTATCTTGTAATAATCACCCACTCAAGGGTCATCACACCTGGGAACTGAGGACACCCAGATTTTCCAAGGTGTCTTATCCCAACGACTGGGACCTTTACCTCCCCTCCCACGCAGACTAGCTGACCATGTCTAAGGGAGACAAGAAGGGAACAAAAGGTCAGAGCTGAGCCATCAGTGAACCACCACCATCAGGAATCTTCCCAGGCCCTGAACACACTCAGTCTGAGGCTACCAAAGGAGCACCTTGATCTCACAGTACTTTGGATCTAAAACTGGTGCTGGCATCTCCTTCCTTCTGGACGGCAGATCTGGAGGAGAAGAGGCTCAGGAGGTCCCTACAGGAGGGCCCAGGAACAAGAGCCACAGCGGGCCTGCCTGCGCTGGAGCAGGAAGGCAGGACTGGGCTGGGGAGGGAGCAGCGGGCCTGCAGCAGGCGCCCAGTGGCTTTTCCTGCCACCTGCAAAAGGACGAAGGCTTAGCAAACCTCATCTTCATAAAATAGTGTCAGAACTCCCCCCATGACCCAATCATTCAAAGGAATCCTAAGTGAGAAATGACCACAGGACAGGGCCACAGGTGACATCATAAACCTGAAGTAATAAACACCGACATTTCAACTTCTCTCGGAGTCCCGCTGGTGGAGGTGACAGCACCGCGAACTTCCTTGGGGCTGTGGGCTGCTAAGCCAGCCGACAGCAAGCCTGGGCGTACAGCCAGGCCCACGGCCCTGAATTTAAAATCACGGATGAGCAGAGGCACCTCTTCACCCGCTGCCTCAAAGCAGGAGTTAGGATCCGAGCGGTGAGGCGTCTCCTACAGCCTGCCATTGGCTATGTACACCTCTCTTTGACACTCTTGCTCCTCGGCCCAAAGTGTTTGGTCTTCAACATTCTCCATCTGCTCTGCTCTCAGAAACTGTTGCGACAACACGCAACACACCCAGATCCAGAAGAGCCACATTCACCATCGCCGTGCCGTGTGAACAAAGCCAAACCCCAACACGGGTCTGCAAATGTCGTGGGTTCTCCTGACAACCAAGCACGAGGCTCAGTCCTGAAGAGCCATAAAAATCATTAATCATCCCCACAAAACACAGGATTTGAGAGACGAGGAAAGAAAGCAAGCTAGGTGAGTCCTAGTGGCAAAAGCTCTCCTCCTGATAGAGTAATTTTAAAGAAAAATCCAAGTGGAACCTCAAAAACACAACATTTAAAAAAACAAAAAGCAAAACCAATTTCAAAAACGAATGATATCTTTCAGGGAACATTTCAAACATGAATCACATCAAGGCCTCTGAACCTCTGAAGGCCAGTCCCTTCCCCAGGGAGGCCACCTCGCCGCCCCCTCGCTATGCAAACTCCCCTGGCCCCCAACCCACCAGGCCTCTCAGACCGCAGCACCCGGCTCAGGGAGCATCTGTTCGTGGGTGGGCCACTCTGGACTGTGGGTCTGTCCACCTCACTTGGTCACCTTTGAAGCTCCCGGCGCTGGGGCCCTTGCCCACAAGAGAAAGGTCCTGGATAAACATGGGAAAGAGAGAGGGAGAGTCTGCTTTTTCAGAAACTAGATGACAATCAAGGACTCCCCACTACTCCAGCGGTACCTGTGGGGGCCCTCCACAAATACCAGGAAGAAAGTCGCTATTCTTCTCAAGTCCTGTAACGGGAAATCCACCTATTACAGCCACCCCTGGGGATGGAGACGAGCGTGGGGATGGACAGCTCATCATCCTCACAGTCACCGACACAGAACGCAGGGCCCAGCTGAAATCTTAATGCCGTTTCAATAATGCTTCCCACTGTGGAACCACAGAGAATCTCCTGGATCCAATCTGTTCTTCTTGGAAGTGTCCATATATAAATGCTATCGCATATTAAATGTAAGCATAAAAAAGAAGGCATGAGAGGTAGGGGTCTGAATATTCATTTCAAACGTCTTCCTGAAATGCCTGAGGCATCAGAGGTAGTCATGGGTTCAAGGGATGACACAGGCAGGGCTCAGAGCTCACCTTGTCTGACATAAATGAAGACAGCTTTGAAAGAAACAGTGACATTCAATCTGAGTCTGGAGAGAGAATTCGAAGGCCAGCAAGCAGCACCAGGCAACGTGGGTCACAGGAGCAGAGGCGGAAGGATGGCCGGGCTCCCCAGGAGGAGTGGAGCCAGGCAGGCTGCATGCCACGCCGAGGGGGTGTCCTTCACCTACACGAATGGGCTACATGGGGGATCCCTGGCTCTAGGGAGCTGTTGTGATGTTTCTGAGCTGTGATATGTCAGGTGCTTTTGGTTCCTTTTACAAATACACACATGCACTAATATATATTATTTCACCCTTAAAATTCTACCCACAATTTTATGGCTTTACATCTTTGACGATTTTCAAATCAGCTTAAAGTTCAATGAAAAGTACTCCTATCATCACAAGATACAGGGTTCAGAGAGAAAATTAGTCACAAAGAGAAAGCTAGGAATCAGAATGGCTTCAGAGATCTCAAATGCAAGGAAAGCAAACCAGATTTCCAACCTAGAATTTCATAACTAGACAATCAATTAAGTGTGATGAGCATAAAATTAAGACTTATATAAAAAGCCCATCCTATTTTTATTTTTTTAAAGATTTTTTTATTTATTTATTTGAGGTAGAGAGTGAGAGAGAGAACATGAGCAGGGGGGGCAGAGGGAGAGGGAGAAGCAGACTCCCTGCTGAGCAGGGAGCCCGATGTGGGGCTCATCCCAGGGCCTGAGCTGAAAGGCAGATGCTTAACAGACTAAGCCACCCAGGCGCCCCACCCATCCTATTTTTAAATGATAAAGGAGAGAATTGTGTACTAAATTATAAGTGGATTCACAAACACAATATGAAGTTATCACCAACACACTGGCATTCTGGCCCAAAAGGCTGAACCTGAACATGACTGTGCTTCACCATTAGACTGCTGGTCTGCAAGAGATGCAGGGGACAGAGGAACAAGTTAGATGACACTACAAAGACAAAATCAGCAAAACCTAAACGTGAGACATTCTCCAGCACAACCAGCCTGGACCCCTTTTTCAAAAAGTCACCGTTGTTTAAAAAAAAAAAAAAGAAAAAAGTTCTACCATAAACCATTGTAACAGGTAGAACTTGGCTTTAAAAACAGCTGTGAAAGATGTCATGAAACAGCCGGACAAATGTGGGCACAGTCAAGTTATCAGACAGCAATGAGGATGCAGAGCTGACTCTCGGGAGCGAGCTCAGGGTCGGGGTCAGGCAGGAGGACGTGCGCACAGAGGTGTTCTGAGTTCAGGAGGAAAGAGTCACCACATGTCTACTAACTTTCAGGTGACTCAAGAACACACAACAGGAGGAAAAGAGCCAATACAGCAAACTGTGAACAACTGTTGGACCCAAGCAGGAGACACAGCGTTGTGCGTTGTCCTGGTCTTTCGACTGTTCTAGCTGTCGGAGGGCTTTTCCAACCAGACTGGAGGCCACCTCGTTGAAGAAAACGAAACTGATCACAGGATCCCAAGCAAAAATACATCCTGTTGCTTCAAACTAGTTTCCAGATGAATAAAATTATTTTAGTTTCCACGGAAGGGTAAGTTCTGGAAACCGTTACAAGGCCCAGACTGTGCGTGTACCTGCACCACTCTAAAATTCAGCGGAAGGAGCAGAGGAGCGGCAGCACCTCAGCGTCACACCTGCTTTTTGCTGTTCTTGCTAAACTGATACGAGTCCAAAACTAAGCCTGTGTCAAAGAACTTTCTGGGTTTTCCTTCAGGAGTGAATTCTAACATGTCCGGAGAGCCGCGCTTCCTCTGGCCTCCTCTTTGTCAGTGACACGGGGCGCTCCTTCCGGGCGCTTCTGCCACGGGCCCAAAGACCCCGCCAGGAAGGCCCACGTCTCACTCACCCCTCTCAGTGGCAGCTGCCCAACAAGGACCAGCCAGGAGCGCAGCCCTGAGGCCACCACCGGCTGCCCTGTCCCCGGACAAAGGTTTCCGTAGCGGACCACGCCACCCGAGGGCAGGCAGTGCTACAGCCTCATCACACTCTCTTTACCAGGCAAGTAAATGAAGCCCACTGAACCCTCCTTACGAACAACAAAAACCACTTGCTCACTTTAATGAGCTATGGTAATTGACAACAATGGGAACATTACACATTACATGAACAAAATTCAGAAATGTTTTCCGTCTGTATCATCATTATGTTGTATAATTGAGCTTTTGCTGCACGTACCAGGAATAGGAAATGTTTTACATTTTGCTTAGCTGACTGTATAATGAAAGTAGTAAAACTGAACAGATATATGGGGGGAGAAGGGGGAGGGGAGAGGAGGGCTGGATGAGGAGGAGGAGAAGGAGGGAGACGTAAAGAAGGAGGAGGAAGTGGGGAAGGAGGAGGAGGAAGAGCAGGTAGAAGAGGAGGGGAAGGGGTAAGGGGAGGAGGGGGAGGAGCGGGGAGGGGAGGAGGAGGAAGGGAGGCCACCCCCCCCCCCACAGTTCTCTCCTCCTATGGCTTAGTGCCCTGCTGCCCTCTGGCCTCTCTCTCTGTCATCGTCCCCTGCCTCCCTCTCACCCCAAATCCGTCCCATGTGCATCATCCCCTGTGTCAGTGAAAGGCACTGCCAATCACTCAGCTCCAAACCCTGGAGGCTTCGCCCCAAGCCCTGGCGCTCCGACGGTCAAACTGAAGCTCACTTCGCACTTTCGTCACCCCCTTGGTTCACTGCCTTAGTTCAGGCGTCAGCCTGTCCGTCCCCGGGAGAGCAGCACATTCTCAACTGCTCCCTCCAACCTGGCCTCCTCCGTCCGTCTGTGCGTGGACCGTCCAGGCATGCTGGGCCCGTCTCCCGCAGGCACCCTCGCGGTGCTCTCCAGCCTGCGAGCCTTGGCTCTGCCCATCCGTCGCCCACCTTTACACGTGTCCTTGGGACCAAACCGACGACGCTCTCTCTTGTGCTTCACCTTTCCTCTGCCCAGAATGCCCTTCGCACCACCGTCTGCTCCACTGACTCCTGAAAACCTCTGCCCAGCCCGGGTGACCCGCCTCTGGTCTGTGCTCCCCAAGCCCTCGCACACCGTGGGAGCCCCACACGCTGGATTCCACGTGGAGCACCACGTGCCCTGCTAGTGCACTGGGAGTGGGGCCCGTGCCGGACACAGAGACTCGTTACAAAGGACACCCGAGAACCACTCTCCAGACAGGATGACGCCCGCATGCACGCGCCCAGGAGCCTCTGCCGCTGCCGGAGCCTTGCACGGTTGCCCAGCGCGCTGTGCAAGAGAGCAGCCTGGGAATCACCGGCAAGGCCAGGCGCGTGTCCCACGGCGGAGAAGAGCTCCCGAGCCTGGGACTGGATGTCCCTCCACTCTGCACACACAACAGGCCGGTCCCAGGCTATTTAGCACGATGACCACTTCACAGCTACCAGGACAGTGATGAAGGACGGTTCCACACTTGTGTACCATCTACTCCGAGACCCTCATGTGTTTTAGAAAGTTACGAAGCCTAGAAGCACCCATACACGTGTGAGAAACTAGCGTGCTTGACAGAGGTGGCAATATAGAGCCGAGGAGGAAAAAAATGCCTTGATAACTAACCCTGGGCGTAGGAGAAAACGAAACTAGATCTCTACCACAGACGCCAGGTTGGCTGCAGACCGACACGTGAAAAACAACACCTGAAAACAAAGTACAAAACAGCTTTAGGGCCCTTGGGCAGGAGGTGGGTGTGCAAATGGACAAGAAGAGTCTGCAGCCACACTTGGCACAGGTGGGAGACAGGACGAACCTGAGCGCGTGCGTGCACACACACACACCCTGAATGCAGATCTAGGGAAAATGTCCATCCATACATATAACCAAAGTCTTAGCATCCATTTCGCTGTTAAAAAAGGTAAGAAAAACTAAGTAAGATGCAAATACAAAAAAGAACAAAAAATACAATTTCCAAAATAAAAAACTTACATGGCCACAAGTACGCACCACACAATGCAGAACCTCACTATTTCTCAGGGAAATTCGGAGAAGATACCATTTCACACCATGAGACTGGAAAAAATTTCAAGTCCAGAATACCTAAAATTAGTGAGGTTGTGGTTAAACAGGAGCCCTTGGACACTCTGGGACACAGAGCACTGACGTGCTGGCTCTCTGAACAGAGTTCCGGCAACATGATCAACCGGGCGAATGCCCACACCTACAAACTCAATTCCACCATTTAGCTAAACACCCTAGAGAAACTCTCTTACCTGGCTTTAAATTTTACCTACTCAAGTAGCATTATAATAAAAATTGTATTTTCTTATTGTGAACAAGGGTTTAAGGACAAGGGCCCTGGAGACAGGACCATGTCTCCAAGGGTCCCAGATCTGCCCCCAAGGGACTGGCACCCAGGGGTCAAAAATGTTCCCCAGTTCCTCTAAACAAGCAATACCAAAATAACTGGGGGGATACACAGTCAAAATTAATTTTATATATATGTATACACTCCAGAAGAAAGTTGAGGGAAGTGATGGGCAAAACACTGGTTTTGGAGTTAGAGACACAGGAGTTTAAATCCTGATTCAACCACTAAGTGGCTACACTAGAAAGCAGGAAAGGTTACAAAAATAATAATCAACTAGTAAACTAAAATAAAGAGCAATTAAGAGACACTTTATTGGTAAGTGAGATGAGAACTATTAAAATATTTTTTAAACATTATCAACACTATAGTTTTGGATCCAAAATTGCCTTCAATTATAACTAAAATGTGATCCTGTCAAAAGCCATAGAGTAATACAATTTTCACACAACGTTCCATCAGTAAAAAGTTGAAGAAAGCCCCAGGACTGTAGGCACGCTAGCTTACTGTGTATGCACATCACACTCAGCTGCTAATACAGAATCTATGGCCACCTTTCCTTTGCTTCCTCTATAATGGGTCTTTTCCTTGTTAGATAAGGAATCTTTTACCTAAGTATTTCCTCTAAAAATCTAGAGTTGAGTTTCAATCAGAGAATGGCCCTCCAGATTGCTAAGAGGCATCATTTGTAGGTAGATATGCAATGCAACCCCCTCCACAGACAGACAGACAGACACACACACACACACACACACACACAAGACCTTTGAATGAATGAACAGATGGATGAATGAATGAATGAATGAACGGGCAGGTAGGTATGTGGGTAGGTAAATAGGTAGATATAGATTATGAGTGAATAAATGGATTGGCATAAAGGTAGTACATAGAGAAATAGACGATGAGTAAATGGATGGGTGGGTAGAACGGATAGATTGATTGATTATAGGCAAATACACGGATAGGTAAATAGATAATGCATAAATAAAGGGGGGTGGGTAGGATAGACAGGCAGAAGTCTGAAATTTGCCTCAGGCAAATAACTTCCCACAGTGTCATCCCTAAAACAAAATCATGCAAATACAAGTGACAACAGAACTATTCCCAAAGTCCAAGTTAATCAAGTCCTTGGACTAGAGAAAAGTAGCAGGGAAAACTGTCAATCATGAAGATTGCTACCTAACTTCACCCATATTTTAAGACCACATGAGAGGGCACCTGGGTGGCTCAGTCGGTTAAGCGACTGCCTTCGGCTCAGGTCATGATCCTGGAGTCCCTGGATCGAGTCCCGCATCAGGCTCCCTGCTCGGCAGGGAGTCTGCTTCTCCCTCTGACCCTCCCCCCTCTCATGTGCTCTCTCTCTCTCATTCTCTCTCTGTCAAATAATAAATAAAATCTTAAAAAAAAAAAAAGACCACATGAGAAACTTTTAGTAGGTAAGGATACCACCTCCTTTAAAAATGTACTGATATGAGACACCCACAGAAAAGGGCCCTCGTGCAGCATACCTACCACCTACTAAAACCTTGAACTTCATACAATTCGCATTTCAAACACTTGGATAACAGGACCCAGGGTCAGAGCAGTTTCCAATTACAGCTATGGTCTGCTCTAAAGCTAATTCACCCCTAGGGACACAGGCTTGGACAAGACAGGGCCCCACCATGTACCGCAAACAGATGGAGGGAGTGCTGTGCCCCCACGCCGCGCTGGGTCCTTTCCCCACATAACTTTTCATTTCCATACACAGGTGAGTAGTACTATCTCTATCATACATTTCCGCAACGGTTAGCTCGGGAAGAGAAATGCCCAGGTGATCCCAACCAGGACTGAAGCCCCGCTCTGTCCGTCCTGCAGCCAGCACACCCCGTGTGTCTGGAGCAGTCACTAGACGAGAGACTTAAGGCAGTCCCTGCAGGCACACGCCTCCACTCTGGACACCTGCCAGGGTGCAGTGCCACAAGAACGCTGCCCAGGGCTCCCAGGTGCCAACCAACACATTTTCATGGCCTCTGAAAGCTTGGGAAGGGTTTCACATAGCATCTGCTCTGTCATCTACCACCTCCCTGCATTTTTTCCTTCACTTCCAAAAATGACACCTGCAAGGTCACATCGCTGCCATCACATAACTATTATTCCGTCGAGGAGTAAGACCAAATCCCAAGCCATCCATAGTTCGACTCTGAAATACTGAGCTAAAAGTACTGTCTTTCCTTCCTCTTTGCGTGGCTGCAACCTTAACCTTGGGATCCAGCAACACCTGCCCTTAAACCTCCAGCCCCAGGGCCACCTGAGAACATCGTAAGCTATGGACTAACCTCAAGACCTGGATTGTACCAACCCCTACTTGGCCATATTTTACTTGAATACAAAAGAAAGGAAGCCCACCAAAGTCACGATTCTCTAGACCCCACACCGAGAGTGGACCTCCATCTCAGAACAGATTGGACAGATTGGGGAGCCCGACCGGGACATGGTGGAAGAGGCTCCCAGAACTCACGGGCCAGCCCACCCCAAGTGCACTGGGCTGGAGGTGGGTGTTTCCTCCATAGGGAAGCCTGGGGGTGCACGGCCCGCATGCAGCCTCCCACCTTCTGCACCAACAGGCCCCTGGGGCAGCTCTCTGCCTCCCTTCCATCAAAATGCCAGCTCCTGGCTTTGGTCCATGACAGTTTCTCCGTTTACAAAGATGGAGGAGATCGTTTTAAGCACTTCTGTAATGCAACTATACCTTATAGGTGATGAATATTCAGTCACAATTCAATGCCGTTCTCACAAAAGCAGCTCTCTGCCAGCATTCAGCACTTACATAGAACACAAGCTCAGGAAAGTTCCGTTTCTTTCCAATGCTTCACATGAAATTCTAAAAAACGAAGTCTTTTCTTCTCCCAACATACCCACTACTTCCCTTTTGTGGCTACAGTTATATTTCAGTATTCAGTTGGAACTGGCTTCATGCTTCTGGGACTTTTGTTTCTGCCAAGCAGAGGGTGCTTACATGACCAGCCCCTGATGAAGAGGCTGGGTGCTGAGTCTCTACAGAGCTTCCCTGGTCGGCAACATCCCACACATGTTGTCCTAACTCACTCCCAGGGGAGTCAGGCGTGTCCGGGTACCGCCCTGGGAGAGGGCCCTTGGAAGCTTGAACCTGTTATCCCCTGACTCCACCCTATGCATCTCTTCCCTTTGTGGTTACACTGAGGTCATCATGGCCATGATTACATCAGGCTGAGTCCCGGAGTCCTGCTAGTGAACCATCAGAGGAGGGGGTGGTCTTGGGGACCTCTGACCATATGTACCCTACCTGTACAACAAATACTAGTCAGCATTTCTCCCCATCATTCCCTCAACCCTTCATAGAATACACCAACCCCTCCCAACCACCAGCTTTCCTACAAATAGCACTGAATGGGTCAGAGGTACCTATTCCCCAGGCCCCTAAATTTAAGGCATATTAGTACTCGATTACAAAGCAGACCTTCAATTAGATCTTATGCTCTGAGAAGAACCACCATTTGTGCCAAATCCTCCTCATCCTGAGCTTTTATCACTCTCACAGTTTCTCGATACTTTTCTCTTGGCATGACAGCAGAGAAAGTTGGATTTAAAATCATTCTCCATTTATTCAACCAAGTCCACAGGTCAGACTGCCTGGATAAAAGTGAGATTATTCTTGTTGGTAGACATGTTTCTCATCACGAAAATACAAGGCATGAAGGGTAAGGCAGGCAGCAGATCTGACCCCCATAATAGTCCGTACTTTTCACCGCGCTTCAGGAAGAATTCCCAAACGTATAAATAGGGAAAAGCACAAGGGGCGAGGTGGAACAGTGAAACACCCCAGGAAAAGTCAGTGGTCGCCACCAACGGCAGAAAGACTAGGGAATGACAGGCCCAAGAAGCGTAAAGCACATCTCTCTGCACAGCCCGGGCAGCCAGGCCCACGTCACACACGGGAGCCTGCCACATCCACATCCTGCGGCTGAACAACAAACCGCCCCACTGGGTGGGGGATTCTATGGGTCAGGAATCTAGGAAGGGTCTGAAGGGGCAGCTGTCTCTGCTCTACAGTGTCTGGGGCCTCGGCCGGCCAGACGCAAAGGCTGCTGCTGACTTGGGCTGGAACCACCTGGAAGCTTCTTCTCTGACAAGTCAGTAGGAACACCGTTGTGTGCCCCCCCCTCCCCCGCAACGTGGGCTCCCCAGTGGGGCTGGTCTGGGCTTCCTCACGGCTGGTGACTTGGGCCCAAGCACGGGTGTCCCTGAGAGAACCCAACAGAAGCTGTGCCATCGGTAGCCCCCAAGACTTAGAGCGTCAATCCTACCACGGTCACAGCTGGCCCAGACCCAAGGCAAGGGAAAAGGGACACGGCCTCTCGATGGCAGGCGCGTCATAGCGACACGGCAGGGACGGACGGCCTGTGGGTTGGGAGCCGCTGTGTGGTCCTCTCTGGAAATACAGCCCCCCAGGCTACCCACTGGCCGCGCGTCACATCCTTCCACGTGCAAAATGCACCGCCACGCCCCCGGCCCCCAAGGCCCATGGGATTACGACCGCAGCCTGAAGACCAGGGTCTCCCCGCCTACATCACGTGCAGAGCAAGCCGGGGCGCCTCACACGCTCCCCCCGACTACAGCCCGTGGGCCGGCCGGGAGGCAGCGGGAGGCGGAGGGCTCCTGGGTCCGCCCTCTCGGGCCGCTCTGAGGGCCACAGAGTAGCCCGTGCCTGCCGCGGGGTGCTTTCGTCCGCCTGCTTCCTCCCCTCAGGAGCCGGGGGGTCCGGGGCCTCTCGATCCGTGCGGCCTCCATTTCTTCCAGCGCAAGCAGGCTCATCATTTCTTTACAGACTCTGTGGGCTTTGGGAACGCCCATTTACACGCCACTCTGACGCACAACCACATCCTGGACTCACGCCCTCCCCGCCCTCCGCCCCCCGCCTGGTGGGGTCTCGAAGGCACCCTGCCGCTGTCCCCCAGGAAGGCGGCGCTGCAGCCACCCGCCCCCCACCCCCAGGCCAGAGGCCACAGCAGAGGCCCTCCTGGGCCAATCTGGCCCTGCAGCCTGCCCACGGCCCTCTCTTCATCTGAGGACCCTTCGCCTGGAGACGAGGCCGGGAATGAGGAGAGGGGTTCTGTCTGAGCCCAGCAAGCCCTGTCTCCTCACACTGAAGAGGTTCTTCGCCTCCCTGCCTCCTCCCCAAGTCTGTCACTGGCACCAAGTAGAGGCCAGGTGGCACTCTACATATTCTGCCCGCAAAGTCCCTGGCCTAGGTTACCGGGTTCACGGAGGGCACTGCACGTGCCCCCCACCTGACGGAGCATAGTGATAGGAACACCGGACTTGCCACCACAACAGGGACTCCTTCCCTCCAGCTTGTGAGAACATGCTCCCTCGGTTCCTTCCAGGAGTGTTGGCCAAATTCAGCCTATTGAGGGCCGAATCCCACCACGCCATGCATTACTTATCGTCCATTAAGACTGAGGGGGGAGACAAACACCATGCACCCCCCCCAAGCCCTACCAGCCTCCATGAGGCCCTTGGGCTTTTGCCCTCCACCTCATCCCAAAGCCAATGCCACAGGCTTTAGGATTTTAATATGGCAACATCAGCTTCCAGCTTCCCAAATGTTCAACAAACTCTCCTGCCTAGTGGTATAAACCATGGTTGTTGTTGTTGTTTTTTAAGATTTTATTTATTTATTTGACAGAGAGAGAGAGAGCACAAGCAGGGGGAGCAGCAGAGGGAGAGGGAGAAGCAGGCTTCCCACTGAGCAAGGAGCCCTGACACGGGGCTCAATCCCAGGACCCTGGGATCACGACCTGAGCCAAAGGCAGACGCTTCACCGACTGAGCCATCCAGGTGCCCCCTAAAACAACCATGTTATGTTCACTGAGTCCGCAGGTCAAGAACTGAGAAAGGACCCTGCAGGGACTGCTTATCTTTACTCCGCACGTTTGGGGCCTTAGCTGAGAAGCCTCAGGTGCGGGGGGAGCCTCAGCTTGGGGCTGCATTCCCTGTAGAGGCCTCTCCATGTGGCCACAGGCTTTCCTTGCAGCAAGGTGGCTGCTCCAGAAACCAGTACCCCAGCAGACCTGAGGGAAAGCCTCTTAGGACCTGGTCTCAGAGGTCCCATGGCCCCTGGTCACAGTGGCAGATTTAAGGGGAGGGAACAGAGACCCCACCTTTCAACAGGCAAAGTGTCAACGTCACTGGCTATGTGGGGACAACACAGTCTACCAGAAGCAGGGTCTAGAGTTTTACTGTCTCTTGGTCCACCTCTAAGTCCAGCCCATGTAGCAGGAGGGCTCATTCCAAGCAGGCCTGCACACCGCACGGTCCCGGTTTCCATGAAGTACTCCATGGAACAGCTTCTAAACCAAGTGTAAGGGTGATAAGACGAGCTTTTCCCAGCATCTGAATGTTTCATGGAGAGACTGCTCTACGCACAGCTCTTCTGGATTTCTGTTCTGGCTGCAGCAGCTTCCTCCATCAGTACCTCTCATACTTCCGTGCTCTGCTCCTTGCCGGGGGGGGGGATTTCAAACACAGAAGGAACTCGTTCTGTCAGCATGATCTCTGAGCTCAAAGTTTAAAAGGACCTCCAGAAATTGAGACTAAGGAAATATGGGAGAGCCAACCTTTGAAAAGATAAGCAACCACTGACTCAACACTCCGAGACAACCTGATATAAAAAAGGTTACTGAGGGGGCGCCTGGGTGGCTCAGTCAGTGAAGCATCTGCCTTTGGCTCAGGTCATGATCTCAGGGTCCTGGGATCGAGCCCCACGTCAGGCTCCCTGCTCAGCGGGGAGTCTGCTTCTCCCTCTGCTTCTGCCTCTTCGCCCCCCACCACCTGTGCTCTCTTTTGCTCTCACTTGCTTACTCGTTCTCTCTCAAATAAATAAAATCTTACAAGAAAAAAAAAAAAGGCTACTGAGGATTCTCTTATCCAATAAACTGAATAGCCTTATAGTTCTTAAATGCTTTTGTAGCTCCCAGTAAGAAACAATGACCATGTAACAACACAATACCCAAAACAGTTCAATCCAGAAAGGTGAATTCATTTTTCTTCCGTCACTACCATGCTTCCCCCGCCCCCATCCCTTCTATTGACTAACCTGTCAAAGGCTCTGATTTCTCCTTTCTAAATGTCCCCCTACCTGAACCTCTTCATCGTGATTCCCATTCTAATCCTCTGTGTCCAAGGGCCGTCTCCAGGGCCTGCTGCCACTGAGCCAGCGCCGGCTGATAGTACCTACGGGCTCCACTTCTCTCCACGTGCCCCACTCACATTCATCTGTAAAAACCATAGCTTCTGCCTGCTCTAAATCTCCACTGCTCCCCACCGCCTTTATGAGACAGGGCCCCAATTCCTGAACTGGTCCTGCTCTCCCACCCGTGGTACCCACACGCAGCCACGAGGACCCCCAGCTGTTCCATGCAAAAGTCATGCCCTGCCTCCTCTGGAAATCACATCAACATCCTCCCTGCAACTGGAATCCCTTCCCCTTGGCTTAGCCTCCTGGGCCTCCACTGAGTGCCACGCCCACACGGCATCCCCAGCCTTCTGCTTTGTTCCTACTGCTGAGCGCCTGGCCCCAGTGTGTACCGCAGACTCCGAGGCTCAGTCCCAAACAGCCTGACGTGTTTCTGCTGATGTGACTGCACTGATCCCAAGATCACAAAACTATGCTTTAACCTTCTTTCAAACCCTCTCCAATGTCAACCCAAAGAGTGCCAAACGAAAGTCAGCAATCGATAGGTATCTGCTGAGGGCACTGCCTGTTCGACAGGGCAGAAATCAGAGCTGTCCTCACTGCTCTCATGAGCGCCCCTCCAAAGGAGCCAGGGGTACTGCAGCCTCCTGCTGAGGTCTGGCTGCTAAGACGCCAGACTCCTCGCCCTCTTGCAGGAGCAGGCTGCACAGTGCTTTGAGAACATGCTCAATTCACCTGGGATGCGATGGCCAGGCTCCGTGCTGAAGGTGAGCATGCACATTCAGCCTCGGTGAGAGTCCATTTAAACAAGAGAAGAAGGTGTCAGCACCACCAGAATGAAAACTGCACGGGGCTCTTCTCCAAAGTGCTTTCTCAACAGGAGTTCCTAAATACCAACAGCGTCATCGAGGATAAAGGAACAAAATGAAAAGTTACATAATCTAAGAAATAAGCTAAACAAAGTATGAGGCGCCCCCACCACGGAGAAGCACTACATATGGTCCCGTAACCAGCCATAAACCCGAGGTACCACCCATCCCTCCAATGACCACAAACGTGCTGGCCCATGAGAGGGCTCCCAGCTGCCAAGGCAAAACAAACAGTCGGAGCCTAACAGTGCCTGTCAGCCTTTGAATAATTAGGGCAGGAGAGGGAAAAGGGAAATTCAAGAAGAAAACTTTACAACAGATTAGCCAAAAAGATAAACATACTTATTTTTTACTTCTTTTTTTTTTTAACAGATAGGTCAATCCTCTATTATCGATTCCAATCCCAACTAGGAAGATATGAGAACGAGGACGACAAGGCAGGAATAAGCAGATTTCCTTAAAATGAAATGTAAATATTATCTATGATATAAAAGGCAAACAGAATAGCTGCCCCACAAAACTGCATCTGGGAGACCACGGTTTCCAGCACGCTTGTCTTCACTGCACACGACACTAAGGAAGCCCTTCCGGCCTGACATGGCACAGACGCTCAAACTAGTCTCTCCAGCCCTGAGTTTTAAATGGTAATAAAATGAAAACTATAATAACCAGAAAAGTTATCAAGACTTAAGCTGATATCAGCCCAGAAGCTAAGCAAAGATTTCAGTGATACTGGAGAAAGTTCCCAGCAAGATCTCACCACAATGCTGCACCCCTAACCAGCAGGGCATCTGGTTGACGGCCAAACCCCTTACAAGAAAAACCCATAGGGCTTGGTGATACTGGCGAAAACACTGAAACCCCAACCATATCCCATACACCTTATCCACAGGGGCTGCATGTACTTAAAAACACTTTTTTTTTTTTAAGATCTTATTTATTTATTTTTGCGAGAGAGAGAATGAGCTGGAGGAGGGGCAAAGGGAGAAGCAGACTCCCCACTGAGCAGGGAGCCCAATGCAGGACTCCATCCCAGGACGCTGGATCATGACCTGAGCCGAAGGCAGATGCTTCACCGACTGAGCCACCCAGGCGCCCCTCACAAACACTTCTGCCAGGATGCCGCTGCTGCCTCGGCAGCCCACCGCACCCCACATCCTCCTGGGGGACACGTGCACCTGTAACCGCAGGGGTCCAGGCCTCCGTTTGTTGTGCTCTTTGCTTTTCTTCCTGTCTCATGAAACTAGATGTGTAAGAAAAAGCCGGAGCTGATATAAGGGTCCATTTCTTTTTATACAATCAGAAAATCCATCTGAATCCCACCGTTACACTGCAGTGAAACCCCAAATCAGCCCACTTAAAAACTAAAACTTTTTAAAAGTTTTAGAATTCTAGCATCCTTCCCCTAATCTGAACAATTTTTAGTCTATAATAACTTCAAAGGCAGAAAGACCAGGCCAACTTCCACCTTATCCACCTTATTTCATTTAAAATATTATATATATTTTCAATTTTATATATCGATATTATACATATTCATATATATATATATATATGAATGAATGAATGAATAGGAAAACAAAGAGTCATGATGTTGAACCCTTTTGCCTATTCCAATAGAATAATTTTGGGGGGAAAGTTAACATCTCAGAGATAGAACTGCGTGCTTGGGTACACCTGGTGCCTCTCATACCCAAATCACTAGCCGATCCATCAGTTCACCCAGCTGAGAAACAAAGTGTACAGAAATGTGTACAAAGGAATTCACGTGCTAGTTGCCTATTTTCTCTTTCTCTGACTCTGAGGCCCACACCGGCACAGCAGGCATTTCCTGAGCTCTTCCTGAAAATTCTCATAACCTCCCATCTCTAACTCCTAAAACGTACTTAAGCCAACATTGAAAAAGGGATAGTTGTCACAAGAACAGATGTTGCCGAGTTTAATCTGTAAGCACTTCACGGGAAGAAATCCCACTCACCAACTGGCAATTTACCATGGCACCAAGCGCAACCACTGCTTATTAACATTCACCACACTTGAGAAATAAAGGAAGAGAAGAGCCACCCTGTGACGGATATTTTTAATTAAAATGTTCAATTTTCAGTAATGGCTGGTTCTTTGCTGATTTTTCAAGGTTTTATTCTTGTGCTGTGCTCACGGCCCTCAGACAAGCTCTTTCACACACATAGAAGGCACAGCACTTTTCTGATTTAGGCAACAGAAGGAAAATACTGCAAAAGTATTGCTCCTATGCGGGTTCACAAGGCCAAGGAGCATGGTTTTGCCCAATTGCCAGCACTTTGTGTAAAATGTTATATTGCGAGAACATTAACACAGAAAGGTGTCTCCTTTGATGGTAGGAAAAGCTAGTGTCAAAGTACGAACCCAAAACTCACCTCCTACATTCAAAGAGCTGAAAGATCACTAAATAAATATCATCTTCGTTTCTATAAACCACGACTTCTCAAACTTTCTGGTCTCAGAATCCCTTTATACTGCTAGAAATTATAGATGACCTCAAAGAGCTTTTGCCAATTAAAACTACCAATGTGTATCATGTTGCAAGTTAAAACTGAGGAGGTTTTTCACTTTTATTAATTCATGTAAAATTAATAATTACAAACCTATTACATATTAACATAAATGATATGTTTTTATTTAAAAAAAAAAACGCACTATCTTTCCAACAAAGAGTCTTTAATGAGAAGAGCGGCAAGGTTTCTTATTTTCGCAAATGGCTTCAGCGTCTGACTTACTAGGTACCGGCGGGATTCTATTAGCATGTGTACTCACTGTCACAACATGTTCTTCTGACCAAAGTATATGAAGAGAAAAAAGCCTCATGCCAACATGTAACTGCATCTCTACAATCTTCAAA
Organism: Mirounga leonina; assembly: GCF_011800145.1. NCBI lineage: Eukaryota > Metazoa > Chordata > Mammalia > Carnivora > Phocidae > Mirounga > Mirounga leonina. The sequence continues at coordinate 2,082,316 of NW_023270494.1, forward strand.
TAATTGTCAATATTTTTTGATATTACACCAAAACTCAACAAGTGGTGTGTTCTCAAAGGTTATTTGCAGTGCAGAATCTGAAACCATCTTAAGACCCTTTTCATCCTGTTAAATTGCAATCTGGTGCTCCATCGTGTGCTCTCAGGGGCTCGTGGCCCGCACATGGTTTTGTGACACTGCACCCTGGTCATCAAGAGGAAAAGACCGTTCATCGAGTTGTGCAGAGCTCGCCAACGCTAACGCGCTCGCTGCCGCGACATCAAACAGCCACACGCATCAATGTCACCGTTGGTGTCATCAGAAATTGCCGTGGGCAGTAAGAACGGGCCCCAATAACTGCTGTCAAGAGTGAGAGAGCAAGCTCTACACACTGACAAGACAGGACAACTTGAACAACGTTTGGTCACTAAATTGTTTAGCCTATTAGGATAAAAAGTCAAATTCCTAGAAGAAACACAGCTCTCTCAAACTCACGAAGGCATCAAAAACATGAACATTTCCATAACCATTTAAAAAACAAATAATAATTACGCACCGTTCCACAGAGATAACTCTAGACCCTCATGAATAACTGGAAAAGTTCTATAAATCTTACTGAAAGCCAGAGAATAAAAAAATAAAAAAACATTCCCCAAACTCATATTTTTTATGCTAGCATAACCTTGGTAGAAAACTCAACAAAAAAGTACCAGGAAAAAATGTATATATACAGGTTATTCTCATTAAAAACACAGATTTTTTAAAAATCCTAAGCAAACCACAAACCTAGCAATGCATAAAAGCGTAAGACACAATGCCCATGTTGGGTTTTCCCTGAAATATAAAATAGGTTTTCACCATTAAAAACAGCATGTGTGTGTGTGCATGTGCACGTATGCACACTTCACAACAAAGGAGCAAGAATATAATCATCTCAGTAGTTGCAGAGTATTTAAGAAAATTCAACAGCCATTCATTATAAAAACAACCCTTCAGCAAGAAAAGGAAAATTCCTTAATCTGATAAAAAATTATAGCAAAATCTTATTTAACAGTTAAAGGTTGAAAGCTCCCTCTGTGAGATGAGAAGAAACTAACGACTCACCCACTCCTAAACTCAACACCAGTCCCGGTTAATGGAATACAGTTAAAAACAGAAAAGGAAAACTATAAGGATTGGAACAGAAAAAACAAAACTGTCATTACTTGCAGAAGACTATGACTATGTTTACAAAAAAAGAGCATGTGGATAAATATTAAATAAGAGTGTTCAGCAAGGCTGCTGTATACTAAATCGGTACATAAAATCAACTGCATTCCTGTGCACCAGAACAAACAACATAAAATGTCTAAGATACCATCAAAATAGTATTTAAAAATTCAAATATCCGGGAATAAATTCAACAAAAGTCACAAAAAAACTTCTACATGGACAATTAGAAAACTTAATCAATTATTGAAGTGTCAATTCTCTGCTCAAATGATCTATGGTCCTACAGATTTGATTAAACCACAATCAAAATTGCAACAGGTCAGTTGGTTGAGTGTCCAACTCTTGGTTTCAGCTCAGGTTACGCTCTCCTGAGTCGCAAGATCAAGCCTGGAGTCGGGCTCCACACTCAGCAAAGAGTCTGCTTGAAATTCTCTCCTTCTGCCCCTTCCCCCACTCCCACACACCAGCATGCATGCACTCTCTCTCTCTAGAATAAATAGATAAATCTTAAAAAAAAAAAAAAAAAATCACAACAGGTCCTTTTACCCCTTCTGTGGAATTTGACCAACTGATTCTAAAATTTATATGGAAATGTAAATGGACAAGATAAAATACTCTTGGCAAGGATCAAGATGCGACTGTTTGCTTTTTCAGATTACATAAAGCCACAGAGAGAGTGATGCTGGCACAGAAACAAACAGGTCCCCAGAACAGCACAGAAGGGCCAGAATCAGACCCAAGCAAATACAGCACTTGGTTTATAGCAAAGACAGCACTGCCGAGAAATAACAATAGTTCTTAGCAATTAAAAAATGCTGGGACCTTCTCATATAACCATATGAAACAAAATGAAACTGGGCCCCTACCTCACACCATATACAAAAACCAATGTGAAGTAGGCAATAGTTTGATTATATAATTGATCATCCAAGCTGCACACTTTGGAGAGTGAAAAAGGATGCCATAAATAATTATGCCAGGACAGCAGGTATAAACCAGGAGTGTCCTTGGCACTCTAGAACTTAGATTACTCTAGTTATGAATCTAAATACAAACAGCAAAACTATAAAGCTTTAGTATACATTATAGGACAAAGTTTTGACCTCAGGGCAGGAAAAGACGAAAACAAGAATGAACCATGGGGGAAATAATTACACATTCAACTACAATATAAGTAAGTATTTCTGTTTATCCAAAGAGTCCATAAAAAGATTAAAAACTCCCATCACAGAGTAGGAAAAGAAATGCGTTATTCATCAAACACATTTAAAAAGGAAAGTAATCGGGGCTCCTAGGTGGCTCAGTCAGTTAAGTGTCTGCCTTCAGCTCATGTCATGATCCCAAGGTCCTGGGACTGAGCCTTGCCTTGGGTTCCACCCTCAGTGTGGAGTCTGCTTGATTCTCTCTCTCTCTCTCTCATTCACTCTCTTCCTCAAATAAATAAAATCTTTATAAAAAAGTTTAAAAATTAAAAAAAATAATAAAAAGGACTTAATCTAGAATAATACAAAGAACGTCTACAAATCAGTAAGAAACCACCTCACAGAAAAATGGGCAAAAACCCTGAACAGGGGGCGCCTGGGTGGCTCAGTCATTAGGCATCTGCCTTCGGCTCAGGTCATGATCCCAGGGTCCTGGGATCGAGCCCCACATCGGGCTCCCTGCTCGGCGGGAAGCCTGCTGCTTCTCCCTCTCCCACTCCCCCTGCTTGTGTCCCCTCTCTCGCTGTGTTCTCTGTCAAATAAATAAATAAAATCTTTTTAAAAAAAAAACCCTGAACAGCCATTTCACAAAGAGGCCAAAGGCTAGTAAGTCTACGAAAAGGGATTCGATTTCATTAGCCATGAAAGAAATGAAAATAAAAATCACAATAAAATACAAGCCAACAAGAACATCTAAGTGAAAACAACAGTGCCGGCCAGAATACAGAGCAACTAGAATGCATACATGGCAGAATGAACAATCCCTTTGAAAGGCCATTCCGCAGATCACCTAGAATTGAACACGTGTATACCCCAAGAGCCTGCCATTCCACCCCCAGGTAGCTACCTCCCCCTGAAAAAAGTCCACATATATGCTAACCGAAAGACAGGAAAAAGTGTTTATGGCAGCACTGTTCTTAATATACAACAACTGCATCAACCTAAATATTCCAACAACGGTGGGGTGAATGAGTAAAGTGGGGTCCACTTGGCGGTGCACACAGCTCAGCAACAGGATGAATAAACTGCCACTACACCGCACGCGGGCTCGCCGCAGCCCCCACGCGCGGGGCTCTGACACACGGCCGACAACGGCGCCACGTCACTTTCCGGGCATTCATTTCGTTCCATATTTGTTTAAATATCTTTCTGTATACAGAGCACATTTTTGAAAACTTATAAAGGTTAAAGAAAACACAGATGAAGCGGTACACCCTAGCTCGTGTTTTACCCCCAAGAAACATTTTCTGAAGTCCAGTCACGACACATCCTGTCCTCTAATGGGGGACAGAGGACTTTCTCACCATCAAGAATGTTAATATCTCGTCAGAGGAATATGAGCAACTAAAATACCCAGCATAAAGTGGTAAGGCCCACAAGAAACATAAGACTTTTAGCAGAGGAAAAATCAGACATTTGAGCTAGACCTTAAAGAGCTGGAAGAATCTGGGCACTCAACTTTGGGACAGACCTTTCAGCTGCTCCCAGAGCCTAGCCTGTGTGAAAGGGAGACAGATGTCCCCTTGGGGCTGCTCTCCTGTACCCACCCAGGGTCTTGAACCACGGGCCCTTGAAGGCCAGTGGTGACAGTGGCCTCTCACAAAGCAGACGCAGCAGTTTGATCCCAGTGACTGATGGACTCTCCAGAAACATAAAGAAGGGCCCATATACTGCACTTGCCCAAACCTATTATTCTTCCTCCTTTTAGTTCTTCCAGTCTTACTTTCTCAAAAAGGAAACTTCAGTGCAGACTTTGGGCCGTAAAGAAAGTGGCATGAAAACAGACTTGCACATCTTGGAAGGTAACTCTTCCCCATTTGTCACCTGTGATCGTGACACAGAGACCACAGAACAGAGCGCAAGGCAGGTTAGAAGGCATCCAACCAGTTCCACTAGTCTCAATTCAGCAAAATCTATGACAACTCAAGCACAGAGTTTTGTCTCCCAGGCTCAATTTCAGAGAAAAATAGGCCTGTATAAAACTAGCATCTGCGGGGCAGATCAGGATGGGCTGAAACAGGACTTAACGTATGACTTCTCAGTTGAACCAAACAAATAAATCTACGCCAGCACCTGCGGATTGATGCCCTCACAGATTCTCAGCATCCTGCCTCTCGGCCCCTCCATCTGCCCGGCTGCTCAGCACCTCTGACAAACGGCAAACAACATTATGATATATGCTGGAAATGTTAGTTTGCAACCACGTTTGAGAACAGGGGACTCCAAAAACTTCAGAACAATTTATAATGTACGGGATTGAAGGATTCTATGGCTAGATGGTAAAAGAAGGCAGATTGAGAATGCATATTATTCATAAACACTGCAATGTTTGAACTTCTAGTCACTATAGGATTTGATTAACAGGCGTTCAAATATTTTAAAACCTAATCAAAATAATTTCTAGATTAAGTAAATCTCCAGGTTCCTCTTCACAATTCTACGTCATAAAATGTCTTACTTCTAAACTATATGCACATAGCCCTAAATAAAACTCACTTTGAGAATACCATTGTCCTTCAACTATGTAATTCTGCAAGGCACAGAAACTTGAGTGTCTATAGCAACGCGCACAAACCACGTCACAGGACCCCCGGAGATGTGCTGCGGTACCAGCCCTTTGCTCTGGACGCTTCAGAATGTGAAGGAAAAAATAATACACTAGAGCCCTGGAAGACACTAAAAAACTAGGAAGAGTCTTACATAATTTGGGTTTAATTCAATTTCCAATTGACCCCCTTACCCAGCTTTCCATAACTATACACACAAAAGCAAATTCTCATTCTCTATTTTAGGAAAGCGTTAAGGAGCTGGGAGAAAGGATACAAAATCCAACGAAGCCAACTCATGCTCCTTCTATATTTTGCGAATTGGTATAAATAATATGTGGATCATTTTAAATGTCTTAAATTTCCACAAATATGTGGAACATTTTAAATGTTTGAACTTTGGTAGCATCTTGTCAGTAAATATTCAACACAACTGAGATCATTTATTTTAATAAAGTTTCATGACTCACCAGCTACCAAAGACGTGATTTAATTCAAAGTTCAAGACATAGTTCTCATTTTCTCATGATAAAAAATCTTTCTAAATAGATAAGAGATCAAGCAGCGTCACAGCGATGGCATCGACATCCCGACACCCTGCAGCCTGTGGTCCTTGGGAAAAGGAGGAAGTCACAGGGAAACGGAGAAGGGGGACGGACAGAAAATGAGACTTGATTTGTCACTTGTGTCGCCGTGCTAAGAACAGGGACGCCTGGAGGAAAAGGCGCACTCCTGCCGGACTCGCCGCACGCGAGCTTAGACAGAGTCCTGCCGAGGGCCCCCGGCTCCACATGGGCAGGAGAACCCACAGAGCTTCTCCCACAAGGATCCCACTCATCTTGAAAGGCAGTTATTTATGACTCACCCCATGAAGTTCAAATGCTTATGTTTTTACATATTTTTTTCTACTTCCCATGAGTTCTGACCTTAAAAGCTCAAAGAAAAATGCAGCACTCCACAATGCTTCTCGGAACCCCCAGGTGAGTAGTTTCTCTGTAGCTCTCAGTAAAATCCCAACCAACAAAAAATAAAGTTCATTAAAGTGCAATTCAGGATGCTAATTTATTCCCCTTTATCACACAGAAAGAACACTGCATTCAGGACAAAAACAATTAAAGATGTAAAAATGTGGGTCTGGCTGGATCCATCCAACCTGGCACAAACACATGGCCTCCAGGTAGCCTCCTCTCCAGGCCCAGCGGCTACAAGAGCCTAACCCTCTGCAGAAAGAGCCCCCGTGATGATTCATTTGATGTGTCTACTTGGCGGGGTCACAGCACCCACATGTGTGGTCCAGCATTATTCTGGGAGGGTGATTCTGAGAAAGATCAACTTGTAAAATGGCGGATCATGAGGAAGGCAGATTGCCCTCCATAGGGTGGTGGGCCTCATCCGACCAGCTGAAGGCCTGACTATAAGACAGACCTCCTCCAAGGAAAAGACGACCTCTAGGCTTGAGTCATATCGGTCCCTGGGTCCCCAGCCTGCTGGCCCGCTCCAAGGATTTGGACCTGCCAGCCTCCATAATCACGTGAGCCTACCCACACAGAGCCTACTGGTTCTACTTCTCTGGAGAACCCTGACTTATCCACCCCCGCCCCCCAATGCGTCAGAGCCGTGTTCCAGAGGTATTGTGAGTAGAAGGAATGGAACCATACCCTGTCTGCTGGTCTCAGAGTCAGCAGGCAGCTGTGCCCAGCCATGAAGGTCCGAGAAGTCAGAGGAAACAGGAAAGAGTGAGCAATATGTCCTCGGAACTAAGAAAATGTCCTCTCTGACCACTCCCTCCGATGAAATGGATGCCCAGGCAAATATCTAAGTCTCCGCACAACATGAATCAAAACAGAACAAATCAAATGCCCTCTGCATGCCTGTGACCAGCGACAAGCTGGAAATCGTGTGGGCATGAATGTCATCGGGAGAGCCAATCACGACACCCTGGTTTCTGTGACACGGTACCCTTCCTCTGAGGGACACCTAATCATTGCCCCGTGTCACTTCGCTTCAGACTGAGGCGGCCGATATTAGCACAGTGGTCACAGACGAAGGTTCTGAAGGATGGGGGAGCCCGCCGGCCCCACTCGCGGGGTGATGGAGCCCAGTGACGGGGCCCTGCCGGCTCGGCCCTGAAGACCCCTCCCAGGCACCACGTGGGACGGGCTCAGATAGTTGTTCTACTGACTGGTCCTCTTACAGGCACTGACAGTATATGTGAAGCTGAAATTTTCTAACAAAAAGCACCGGGATTTAAAACAACCTGTCTGCCCTGCTGCCGTCACCCCAGTCAATGCACATGTCAGCTACGCGTGCACGTGTGTGCACTCAGAGGCGCAGGGTCACGCGGTGCCAAGCTACAGGGACGCTGCGCCCACACAGTGTCCTCCTGGGACGTACCAGCACGGCCTCTCCAGACCTTCCCATCGCCACGGGAAACAGGCATCAATACCCCACTTGTGGGGAAACGATTCTCTGGGCGATTAAAGAATCAATCACTCTGAGGCCACAAAGCCGGGAACGAGCCGGCTGCGCTTTGCACTCAGATCCCCCCGGCGACCCTTCTTCACTACGTGAAGCATCCTCCCAGCAGCGACACAGAACCCTCACGTGCCAGGCTGTCCAATTACTCCCAGAACCTTTCCAACAGGAGTGAGATGACTGAGGAACGATTCTGTGGCACTGACCGTGGGCTCTGTCCCCAGCGGCCCCTCGGGAGCGGCAGGCCAGTTTGCTCCCTCACAAATGCCCAGCAGCAACCCTTCTGGGGCTGGAAGGGGACTGGCCACATCCCTCCTCAGCCTTCCGTCCCCCATTCCATCCCTACTCTTTCCAACTCTCCCCGAGGGGCCTCTGCTTCCAGAGGCTGCTTCCTGAGACCGCTCAGCTCTGAGCCACTGGTCTGTTCTGTGAATGCCTCTCAGAACAGAGCGTCCAAGAGTAAATAAGATACCCCACATGCGGTCTCAAATGCCCGAGTGACAGAGGTACGCAGGGGCCCACAAATGGATTTCTATACAGCAGTCAAACACCCTCAGGTCTTTGCACATGAATTGCTAAACGTTTACCTGTATTGGTACAACTGGTGGAAAAAATAGAAATGGAGAGGAAAAGGGAGGAAAGAAAGGAGGAAGGAAGACAGGAAGGAGAGCAGGAGGAAGGGAGGAAGGAAGGCAGGAGAAGGAAGGAAGGCAGGAGAAGGAAGGAAGGGAGGAGGGAGAGCAGGAGGGAGGGAAAGAGGAAGGAAGGCAGGAGAGAAGGCAGGAGGGAAGGAGGAAGGAAGGCAGGAGGGAGATGTTCAAGTATCTAATTGTAAAGATATGTTCAGTGGCGGTGCAGAGGGCTGACAACAATACTGGGAATGCGGCCCCCAGGCCCACTAGTGGGTGATTAAAAGCATCAGACCTGCAGGAACCAGACCTTCTGTCTTCTGGGTTCTGACGCTTCCACCACAGCCCCTCCCAGGCTTCGCCAATTCCTGCAGATAGTCAGCCACTGCCTTAGAAATGCCGAGCACCCACACAGCCTTGGCGCCTGCGCCCGCGGCGCCCCCCACTGGGCTCTCACGCTCTGGGCCGCTGTCCCTAACGGCCCCGGGGCCGGGCACCTGCCAGACAACTGGGGGCAGCCCCTGGGCCCCAGAGCCTGCTGAGGTCATTCAAACCAGCCAACCCTAAAGCTGCTTACCCTGCCTGCCCTCCTCTCCCCAAAAAAAACCACTGCGCCCCCCCAACCTCTGCCGCCCACCCCCAGGGTTCCCCCACGTGCCTCCCATGGCAGGGCTCACCCCCTTCCCTTGGGAACTGTAATAAAACTACCTTTTCAATGGTTATTGTCCTCTGATCTGCTGGCCCGACTGCACCTTAAATTTCCTACCAATACTACTTTAAAACACACTCCTGAACAGCAATTTTGCAAACTATGTCAGTATCCCTTAATACGCTCATATCCAGCTATGCACGACTTCTAGAAACCTAAACTAGAAAAACAACCAGAAATCGGGACAGAGAGATCCTCATCATAACGTTACTTAGTGTTGGAAAGTCAGAAACAGCCTATCTAACAATAGAAAGGTACTTATAAGAAGTATAGGTACATCCCAGGAACTGTAAACTTTAACAGTAAATAACCTAAAGTTACTGTGAAACCAGCAAAGTCAAGTTTTTGAAGAATGTGTAAATGATAAGGGTAATACACACCCCTTGATGTTAGTGAAAAAAGCAGGATACAAAACAGTCTCTGGAATGTGATCTCAATTCTTGGGTAAAAAGGGGTGGGGGCGAAAAGTATGTGCATGTGATTCTGGAGAAATTCTCCTGGATAAGGAAATAAAATCGGGATACGCAGCCTGCCCTTGAGGAACCTCTGTGCACATCAAGCCATCAATTCTATTCTAAACATTTGTAAGTCGACTACTTTAAAATCCTGGTTGTCCTTCTAAAATTCAGAAAATATCCTTCCAAAATAACCAATTACAGATGCTAAGCTGTGGGTTCTCTTCCCGGGGGAAGATAGAATCTTGGAATGAACAACCATGGACAGAAATAGAGTTAACAACCTAAGAACTTGACACAAGCGTACTGAGCTGCTCTTGATTCTAGTAACACAGTTTACAACAAAGGCTGGACATGGATTACAGACCTCTCTGAAATATCTTAATTTCCTCTGTTATCTGGAAACAAGTCACAGGCAAGGCCAGCAGGCTCACGACTGGTATCCTCACATGGGGTTGGGCTCTGACCACCCCCCCCTTTGGAGAAAAGGCTAGATCTTCCTCCCCGCAACACCCCGTCCATAGTGACCATGTGCTTCCCAGGCTCTGGTCAGACCGATGACATGCTGGGGTCCACAAAGTTCCGGCAGCCCCTCATTTGGGCAAGGCTACACTGGCCCCTCACAATTATGCAAGACTCTACATATGAAGAACAACACCTGCAGAATGAGACGGAGAAAGGCCGGCTCCTTGTTTACAAAGCAAACACTAAAGCTACTGGTGGTGTGGGCCCAAGCTGCTGCCTCCTGGCCTCTGCCTAGGGATGCGGGCGCCAGGGCTGCCAACCCCAACGCTCCCTCCCCAGGGGGCTTTCTCCAGGTTCTGCCAGTGGGGACACTAGAGGGAGATGACAAGGTGACAGAAGGAAGCCCAAGGCCTCCTTGTACTTGCAGCCCCCAGGACCTGCCTCATCGCACGCCAGAGGGGCCAGCATCCCACATCCCTACCTCAGTGGCCTGAGACCCAGCTCCTGGGCCCCTCCTCGAATCCTCTAGATTTTAATAACTCCAACCCCTTCTCTTTGTCCGGCGGTGCTGGCCGCCTCCTGTAATGAACACCTTCAGGCTCCCTGTTTGCTCTTTCAGCTCCTCTGAAACCAATTCCTGACGGAAACCCGCTCCGTCGCAATCCCCAGGATGTGTTCCGGTTTCTTTACTAGATCCTGACTAATAGGCCTTCATCTCAAAGAGAAAGCATGCATACAATCACATTAGAGCTACAGACACCGTGGAGAGTCCTGAAGTTTGTCCTGTCACCTGGATGCAAACCCGGGACTGGAAGATGACCCCTTTTTCCCCAGCTCACCCCGCCACCTGGGAGAGAGGCAGGCCTAAGTTCAGGGGACCCTGTGCAAAGTACTTCACCTCTTGCCCCTCAATTACCTCCTCTGTAAACTCCGGATAAAAGCAGTGTCAACACCACAGGAGACTGACAACTATGATGGCGTCACCCCACCCCCACTGTTCGCAAAACACTCTGCTCCAGGCCCCACAGCCCCACCCTGACGGAGCCTGCCCTGGGGACAGCGTTTCGATTCCCTTCACAATCCTGGCTGCACACCTTGAATAAACTTGAAATTGCGTACGTCCTTTCTAAAGATAAAGCTTATAAAACAAAACAAAACAAAAACCAGCTCATGAACAGGAAGACTATCCCCTCCCTCATTCTGGACACTGCACTTTATTAATGCAGCCAAAAGACGACACTCAAGCTTGAATTCGTTTGTTTTTGGCAGCACATCACGGTGTTAAGTCACGTTTTGCCTTCAGTACCTAAAACACCTAGATGTGTTTTCAGAGGCACAAAAGGTGTTCACACTGACGGTCTTGTCATTAAGTGCACATCTTCCCCATGCTGCATGAAAACCGCTCTGCGTTTTAGCGGTCCGCCCCGGCAGACCTCCTCTGTAAACTCAGGATGAAAGCGCTCTGCGGCGCCCTTCTGAGAAGGGCAGCAGAGGCAGACGTGATTCTGAAACACAGACGTAGAAAAGCACGGCCTCTGTGCACGGCCGGGTCTGCACGCCGGCTCCGCCTCTACCGGCCGCACGGTCCACGGCCAGTTCCCCTCCTGCTCCACGCCCCCTGTGCCTCACCCCTACGACGGGCACCCACCTCGCTGGGTTACTGCGAGCAGGAGAGGACATAATACAGACAGAGCACTAGAACTGTGCCTGGCACGTGCATGGTAGGCGCACAGAAACGCTGGCTCCTCTCACCTAGAGAGCCACCAACAGCAATGCCACTCCCACGGCCACTTGGACCAGTTTTCTCACACGAAGCTCACGGACAAAGTTTAAAAACTGAGACAGGGAGCTGCATGATTATACTGGAACCGAGGGACTTCCTGACGACGTAATGTTCTTATCTGTGACTTGATGAAAGGTTCAGAATGTCTGCTCACCCAATTCTTTTAAGGTTTATTTATTCATTAGAGAGAGGGAGTGCATGAGCGTGGGGGGGGGGGGCAGAGGAAGAGGGAGAGAGAAGAGAGGCAGACTCCCTGCTGAGGACGGAGCCCTATGCTGGGCTGGATCTCACAACCCTGAGATCACGACCTGCGCCGAAGTCAAGAATCAGACACTCGGCACTCAACCCATTGAGCCACCGAGGCGCCCCCGCTCATCCAATTCTTGAATGGCATAGCTGGAATGGACTGTGAGTAGGCTGGTTACAAGAGTCAGGAATCAAAAAAAGATCAGACAAAGCAACCAAATCTAATGAGATAAAACTGGATTAAGTCCTTGGTTCTGCCCTAGCAGAAACCACCCTTGAGGGCTGGGGTGGGACCCGTGTGAAACAATGCTTAAGGAATTCTTCCATGGAAAACACACCGTGAATCAACAGCAGGACAGGACCCCCAAGGCAGATGGACGGGCTCTGGGCTGCGTGGAGAGAAATGTCCACATCCAGGATGAAGGGGATAACAGCCACCTCCACGTACTCTTCAGCCAGTCAAGCGATACGAGGAGTGCAACGTTCAGTTCTGATCGCTATAGCCACAAATAACTTTAAAATAGCTTTATAATAATGTTGATTACAAAAGAGAAACCAGAAATATCGCCATTCATATATTTGCATTTTATCCTTATTTTCTCTATACCACACAATACAGGCAGCATCAGACCCAACCTTTTCTCATTTAGTCATTTGTGAGCATTTTCCTATGTCATTAAAAGTAAAACAAAATACTTTTTTTTAACTAGGAAAAGTTATTTTCACCTTTCAACTGGTTATAGTTAGATAATGGTAAGCAGATATAATGCGTATTAAAGAAAAATACATTTATTCAATTTAGTGATTAAATGAAGAGCTTTTGATATGGATTATATTAACATAAAAAATGTGCTTCGATTGGAAAAGTATCTCAAATCTGATTAGTAAAAAACTGAAATGATCTAGGGGTGTGCAGAAGTCGAGTAAAGACCAACCAAAGCACCAGCCCACAGGCAGCCTGGTGTGCTCTCCCAGACGCCTGCTCAAATGCACATGCGCACACACACGCTCACGCCCATGCACGCACACACGGTGTGCACACACACACACAATTTAAATGATGCGAAACACATTCTTCCCTCTTGCTGTCTTCACTTTAGGACTTAAAGCAAACATACAGATCAGCTTCATATACCACCAATGTTCTAAAAGAAGCAAACTTCACAGCAATTTTCTAAGGCTGACATTATGTCCATTTCCCAGATGAAAAACTGAGGCTCGGGCAGCACAGCACAGCTAGTAATGTAGCAGATGCAAGATGAAGCTGGCCCTCAGCCCAGGCCACCGTGACTCCATATCATGCCACCTCCCGTACTTAGGGACAGAGCTCGGAGCAGGGCAACAGGGACCAAAAATGCCCACACCTCAAAATATTTAGTACATAGTTCCACCAAGACCTGGCCAGAATTCCTACGGTAAAATGACGTGAATGAATATGCACTCACTTGTTAGTGTGAGTGTGAAGTGTATGGACGGACGTGAACTGGGTTCCCGTTGCACGGGGCGCACAGGACGGGCCCGGGGTGTGCATGAGAGGACCGGGGTTTGCGCTCCAGCGGCTGCAAGAGGCCTGCCGGACAAAGCAGCGTCGTACGGCAGGGGAGCTCCCTGCTGCTCCAGGAAGAGGACATGTTTCATCCAAAAATGCAAGGAGTGATACTTTTTCATTGCAAACCTGCACAGGAGCACCACATCATGAATCTACAGATTCTGGCTTAGTAAGGAGTCCCCGCCCCTGAAAAGAAAAGCGGAAGGAAAGGTGTACTAGTGACAACAATGTGGGAAACCACACACCCGCTCCAGGCAGACCCGCAGGGGCAGTGGGAGGCAGAGGCGTGCACGTGGGGGCTGCGGGTCCTCCACCCCACGCTCACGCCCCCAGAGATCTGACTTCGGGGGTCTGTACGAACGAAACGATTCATTACATGGAGGGAAGGCGTCCACACAAGACAAAACCCAAATACCCAAGAAGAGGCAAATAAACTACATTCTAACACAGAACCACTAAAAATCAGCAAAAAGAATACTTAGCATTATGAAAAAAACAGCATATGATAAGGTAAACACGATAAGGTAGAAAAATAAAACACAGAACTATATGGATATCATTATGGCAACAAGGTGATCATATATGCACATATTTTGAAAAATGAATTCATTCAAATCGCTGTTGGTATTCTTTCGTGATCACCACCGGTTTTTCAAATCTATGATACTACTTTCTTCTGTTAAGTTTTTTTTTTAAGGTAAAAAGAGCAAAACAGCAAACCATAAAAGGAAGGTAATTAATGCCGCAGGGCAGAGAGAAGTACAAAATGCCATGCGATCAGAGTACGAGGAGGAGACAGGGACCCAGGAAGACAGAGCATCTGAAACACACGGGAAAGACGGCACAGCCTCCCCAGGGCTGGGAGGCAGGCACTCTCCCTACTGTGATCAAATCTGGGTGTGCTTTGCCATTTCAAAGGCTGTGTGTGTGTGCATTCATGTGTATATGTATGCATGTGTGTGTCTATATCAACATCACTGACCCTGTGACCTTTTGTCACACAGGGTTATAAATCTGTGCAAATGGGGCGCCTGGATGGCTCAGTTGGTTGAGCGTCTGCCTTGAGCTCAGGTCATGATCCCAGAGTCCTGGGATCAAGTCCTGCATCAGGCTTCTTGCTCAGCCGGGAGTCTGCTTCTCCCTCTGCCAGTAACCCCTGCCTTTCATGCTCTCTCTCTCAAATAAATAAAATCTTCCAAAAGAATAAAGACTGAAATTGTCCAGGAAAAGGATATAAAGGTCTCGATTAACGTTATAGTGTTTTTGAGTATTACTACCATGATTGCTAGGGAACTACACACAAGAGAAAAATGGTACATTACTTCAAAAATAGTAAAGAGAAAGAAACTAACAAATATTTTCAATCCAAAAAATGGTATATTAAAACAGAAAAAGAGGGACACCTGGGTGGCTCAGTTGGTGAAGCGCCTGCCTTCGGCTCAGGTCATGATCCCGGGTCCTGGGATCGAGCCCCGCGTCGGGCTCCCTACTCAGCGGGGAGCCTGCTTCTCCCTCTGCCCCTCCCCTCCACTTGTGCTTTCTCTCTCTCTCTAATAAATAAATAAAATCTTTAAAAAAAAAGAAACCGTGCAGGCAGGACTACATACATATATACATACATTTATAATGGCAGATTTAAGCCCAAATAAAGGTAGCTAGACTAAATGTTCCAACTAAAAGACAAAAGTTGTCAGACCAGATTTTTTTTACTCTACCTACAAGCTGTTTACAAGAAACATGAAAAACATAAGGATACACAAAGCTTGACATAAAGAGACAGAAAAATAATCAGCGCAAACACCAAACGAGAGAAGAGTGGTATGACTACATTAATGAGACACCAGAGACCTTACAGCACAAAGCATTACTGGGGACAGTGACTCTGTCACAACACAGACTCCAGTGCACGAGGAAGACACCGTTGCAGATGTGGTGACATGACAACATCGCCTTCAAATATAAACAAAGCATGAACAGAAAGAACCATAAAGAGAACTAGACACATTTACAAGCATGGTGAGAGGATTTAATACACCTCCCTCAGTTACTGACAGAAGTCAAAGTTGGTGAAGATGAACACCAGAAATAAGACACCTGACTTAAGGGTGCCTGGGTGGCTCAGTTGGTTAGGCGACTGCCTTCGGCTCAGGTCGTAATCCCAGGGCCCTGGGATCGAGTCCCGCATCGGGCTCCCTGCTCCACGGGGAGCCTGCTTCTCCCTCTCCCACTCCCCCTGCTTGTGTTCCCTCTCTCGCTGTGTCTCTCTCTGTCAAATAAATAAATAAAATCTAAAAAAAAAAAAAAGACACCTGACTTAATGCACGCATACAAAATATGGCACCAACCATATGTTATGGAACATAACCACAATCCATAGACTTTTAAAAGATCACAGGAGGATACCATGAACAACTTTAAGCCCACAAATTTGAAATCTAGATGCAATGGACAATGTCCTCTAAAAAATATAACTTCTCAAACCCGACTTAAAAAAAAAAAAAATACTGGGCGCCTGGGTGGCTCAGTTGTTTAAGCGACTGCCTTCGGCTCAGGTCATGATCCTGGAGTCCCGGGATCGAGTCCCGCATCGGGCTCCCTGCTCCGCGGGGAGTCTGCTTCTCCCTCTGACTCTCCCCCTCTCATGCTCTCTCTATCACTCTCTCCCTCAATAAAAAAAAAAAAAAAAAACTATTTTAAAATCCATAAATACCATTCATGACTTTTAAAAATTATATTTTTACAATGGAAACATTGGGATTATGTGGCCTCACTGGCAGGTCCTACCAAGTGTTCACAGAACAGATACTCCCAACATTGAGGGATCATTTCCTGTGGCTCAAGAGTTTCCATGAAGCCTGAAGTGTCCAGAGCCACAAGGGAAGGCAGCCTAGTGGGGCTGACTCCTCCAAGCACCAGTTCCCTGGGTAAACGGGAAAGGCCGGTGCTCAGGGCTGAATATTGATCTGGGGGATAACACCTGAAGCAGGTGAACCTGCAGGAAGCTGAGACCTAGCTACTCTGTGTCCACACAGCCCCCCACCTCATGCCCAGCAGCCTTATACACGTAGTGCGGGGGGGGGGGGGAGGAAGCTGTGTACATAGCCCGTCGGGGCTCCAGATGAGATGGAAGACACCACGAATGCTGCTTATAAAACTATATACAAAAAGAATTTATGTGCTTGTATACCAGCAAAAAAATAAAAATAAAAAAATTTAATACAACTGAACAATTCAATTTTTAAAAGATGCTACTTAGGAAAGCATCAAGATAATATCAAGAACCTAAAAGAAATCCAACAAAAGATAGGCAACAGCTCTACAGGGAAAAGTATATAACTTTATTTAGGGAAATTAAGGAAGACCTACCTAAATAATGAAGCCACGCTATGTTCATGGACTAGAGCACTCAACTTCGTAACTTCGTAAAGACATCAAATCTCTCCAAACTACAATTCAGGCTCAACGCAAACTCAGTCAATATCCAACACATTTGCTTTCTTTGAACCTGCAAATTAATTCCTCAACTTAATAGGAAGAGCAAAAGAACAAGAGCCAAGACATTCTCGAAGAAAACTAGCGTGAGGACCTCCCTCACACAGTGTTCCATAAAGCCCAGTAACTAAGCGAGGGCTGACTAATGAGAATGAACAGAAAGCCCCAAACAGACCTACATCGACATGGATGCCTGACATATGACAAAGCTTGCAGCTGACGGAAAGGACAAGCTTCTCAGCAAAATTCACCAAGATAACCAGAAATCCATGTGGGGAAAGAAAGGAAATTGGGCCCCTAGCTTATACCACACACAACAAGTGTATAAAGACCTACACACACAGGGAAGGTCCAAGACCTTCCCAGGTAAGACAGGAGACCGCTTCCCACTGTCAGGGTAGGAAGGGCATTGTAAAGCACGATGTAGGGGAGCACTAGGCTTAAGAAGAAAGAGTGAGGGACCTGACAGCACTGAAATCCAGAAGCCAAAGACTCCACAAAGAACGTAAAGAGTGGAAAGGTATTTACAATACATAGCCAAAATATACAAAAGCTCCTAGAGTCAGTATGAAAAAGATGACTCAACAGAAAAATGGGCAGAAGACCTGAACAGGCTTTTTTTAATAAAGAGAACTTACAATTACCCTGTACCTGTACATGCACCTTCGTAGCGCATCAGAACATCTAAGAATGCTCATTTCAACATCATTCAGGAGTGGGATGGGTAAACTGTGACATAGACATGTAATGAGATATTTTACAAAAGTAAAAATGAATTAATTACGCATATATTCAACAACCAGGGTGAATCTGACAAACATTAACACTGAGAAAAGAAGCAACACACAAAATGTAAATGCAGTGCATCATTCATATAAACTTCAAAGTGGCAGAACTGAAGCATGATTTCCTGAGATGCATGCATAGGTAGGAAAATCATTAAGAAAAGTGAAGAAGTACATCTCACCTGGAAACGTAAGAACAGCAGCTGAGTCTTGGAGGGAAGAAGTAACTGTGGTGTGGGCAGGACACTCACAGACTCCGAGGGGCTGCAATGGTCTATTTCCTGACGTGGACAAGGGTTACATGGGTGTGGTTTTTATAAATATTGGTTAAACTGTAAATAGACATTTTATACATTTTATTACCTCATAATTTTTTTAAAAGAAAGAAAACCAAATTGAATCAGATGAGAAAAAAAACTTCTTCAATAAAACAGCTAAATGGAAAGAATAATTAGACTGTCCTTCCAGGGCTGTAATGATTATTAACACCGAAAGAGGATTTCTAAAAGTAACTAAACCCTTAAGGTAGCAAGTCACATCCAGCGCTCTAACACTGCATGACGAAGTGCCCAATTTAGATCTGTAACACCAAAACAGGAAAGGATTTTATTGTTAAATCCTCTCACACATTAAACAATTATTTCCGTGTCACCCTCTGACCTATCTGGCTTTATAAAGCCCAAATGAAATGCACATGTTTCTATCAGAGAAAGGAGGAACTCTAAATCTAGCCTTGTAAATTACCTGTCTAGGGATCCCGCAAGCGGAACTCTTGCAAACTTTGATTTGTACTATTAATTTGATACACCAATGTAATCTTAAATTTTAATGCCACATTTAAGCTGGAAAGCAAAATGCCACTGGGGGAAAAATTAGGTTCAGTGAAAGAACAACTCTTAACACGTAACAGTTTATTAATAGTAAAGAATCAACTCTCAACTAATCAATTTAATAAAAGGTGATCTAGTTGTGCGACATTTATCTCTCCAACACTTCCTCTCTTCCGTGACTCATCTGTGGCTCATCTGTGGTATCGTACTGAGGAAGATCTCCACCTCCAGGGAAGATAAGAGCTAGTACCAGACTAGTCCTCCCACCACACATGACCAGAAAACTGAACAAAACACATAAAACACTTCTTCAGCATCAAATAGCATGCAGTATAGGAATGTGGTCCCTGAGAGAAAGAAAGCAAATGAGGTGAGCCCCATGATCACCAAGGTTTCTGTGTGGGCAGATGGGACTCCAAGCAGAGCAAGGTAGGATCCCTGAGCTGAGGAGACAGAGATCAGAGTTCGCGGAGGCTGAAACAGCTGGGCCAGATGAGCTAGAGTACCAAAGGGAAGACTGCTACACAGAGGGGGAGCTCCAGAAATCTACATGGGGTCCCTCATGTCCTTGGGTAAGCACTAGGCTGAGCATGCAGTCGGTGAGAGCACAGGAGGCTAAGCAAAGAACAACTACTGGGTAAGGCTGGGAATCCAAGTTCCAACAAGTCACAATGAAGAGACCTCACTGAACACCCAGAACAATCAGCAGAAAGCCCAGAAAGGTCACACCTGAGGCACAGGGCTAACCTAGACCCAGAGCAAAGCCTTCTCTAGACTAGGGGTCATCCCATTTTTCCTGTAAAGAGCCAGATAGTAAATAGTTTAGTCTTGCAGGCCATACATCTCAACTACTCAACTCTGAAACTGTAGCATGAAAGCAACACAGACAATAAATGACATGGCTGTGTTTCCATGGGCTCTATTCACAAAAACAAGTGGTAGGCCAGATAAGGCCTATGGGTCATAGTCTGCCACCCCCTGACTGAGACCTACTTTAACAAAGCTAGAAGACAAGCCTTGAAAGAATGAAGTTTGATACAGAACAACACGCAACACTGTTTAAATGAAGACAATGCCAGACACCCACAACACAACATTCACTACGTCCAGCATCCAATCGAAAATTACTAGATGTAAGGAAAAGCAGGAAAATGTAATCTGTAAACAGAAGAAAAGCAGTTAACAGAAATAGACCCAGATATAACAGTGATGGTGGAAGTAACAGACAAGAGCATTAAAATGGTGTTATAGGGGCACCTGGGTGGCTCAGTCGTTAAGCGTCTGCCTTTGGCGCAGGTCATAATCCCAGGGTCCTGGGATCGAACCCCGCATCGGGCTCCCTGCTCCGTGGGAGGCCTGCTTCTCCCTCTCCCACTCCCCTTGCTTGTGTTCCCTCTTTCACTGTGTGTCTCTCTGTCAAATAAATAAATAAAATCTTTTAAATAAATTAATTTTAGGGGCGCCTGGGTGGCTCAGATGGTTAAGTGTCTGCCTTCGGCTCAGGTCATGATCTCAGGGTCCTGGGATCGAGTCCCGCATCGGGCTCCCTGCTCCTTGGGAGCCTGCTTCTCCCTCTGCCTTTCTCTCTCGCTCTGTCTCTCAGGAATAAAAAAAATAAAAAAAAAAAAAAAAAGAACTTTAAATAAATTAATTTTTAAAATGGTGTTATAAATTTGTTCAAGGATTTAAAGGAAAACGTGAATATAAAGGAGAGAAATATAAACCATAAAAAAGACCCAAACAATTTCTAGAGAATAAAAATATATCTGAAATGGAAACTACAGTGAATGGGCTTAACAAAATATCACACACTGCGGAAGAGTAGATGAGAGAACCTGAAGACACAGCAATAGAAACAATCCAACAGGAAACAAAGAGGAAAAGGGCGTGAGCAGGAAAGAGCCTCAATAGAGCGAAGTCAAGCATCTAAAACAAATGTCATTGGAGGAGCACCGGAGTGGCTCAGTCAGTTGAGCATCTGACTCTTGATTTCGGATCGGGTCAAGATCATGCCCCATGTTAGGCTCTGCATTCAGCATGGAGTCTGCTTCTCTCCTTCTCTCTCTCCCACTGCCCCTCCCCCTGCTCGAGCACATGCGTGCATGCGCGTTCTCTGTCTCTCAAATAAATAAGTAAATCTTTAAAACAAAAAAGATGTAATACTGTAAACCTTAAAACCACCAAACCTCTGCCCACAGAGGACATATCATAAGAGCAATCTTTTTTTCTTAACATTAAAAAAAATCATGCAGAAGATTTTAAAAATTATGTACAGGAAAATAAAATGTTTTATAAATATAATTCTACTGATCCCTACCTCCCATCCTGCCCATAAGCATGTACTGTTCCATAAATGTTTTACACAGATAAGCACATACTGTTACATGCACATATAGCTTTTTAAGAGCACAGATAGTACCATACCATACAGTCTGTTCTATGCCTTGATTGGGGGTTTACTTTAGTTTTTAATTTAATAATATGTCTTGAAAACCTTCCCATGAGAGCACATATAGAATGACTTCGCTGTCTTAGCTGCGAGGAGTCCAGTTTACAATGCACCATAATTCAATCAGTTCTCTGTTGACGGACACGAGGTTGTCTGCAACCATTCAGGAAACACTCAGTGAATGAGTGAGTGCTGCCATGAATATTCTTACAGTAAAGTGGAATAATCTTAAAATGCCACTTTTCTACATTTGCTTGAATTTATTATTCCTGGATTTAAAAGAGGCTCATAATTCTATAAAGACAATTCCTTAAAATCAGGACATTTGTGAAAATATTAACATACTACTTTTGGAACACATCTCTATGTTCAAGCCATCATATGAAGAATAAAAATAATCTACAGAATCAACCTTAATCTACTTAGCATGAAATTCTTCTCAAAGAAAAAAAGATATCATCAGGGACAATCTGGCAACTATTTCTCAATATATTTATTTAAGTGAAAATATATTTAGTTAAGCGAAAACGCTCAGTAATTAAATAAAGCAATAAAATAGATCATAAATTAGGATTCTCTAAGTTTCATGTAGCAACGTAAGACGCTAATAGAGCACTAGCTAATGTATCATAAACAAGCATATCCTGGTAGAGCTTACAATAAGCAAGGGCAGAGCAAGGGGCTCACGGCCAAGCCCCAGCCAAGGAGCACAGATGAGTGTTAGGGATGGGGACAAGAGTAGTGGCCGAAAGGATTAGGCAATCTCCAAGCCCATTCCAGGCATGCTTTTTGGCACCTGGGGTCCTCGATAGCATCTGAAGTAGACACAGCGCATGGAGCCCAAACCGCTCAGGGCTCACTGCCTAACACACTGGGCTGCAGAACCCAGGCAAATCTGAGACCAGGGAAAGCCAGTCAGGTACCCAAAACTGAAACTCAGGAGAATATGAAGCAAACCGGAACTCATGGAGGAAACTCGAGCTCTAGAACTTAGTAACAGGTGCCTAGTTGTTAGAGCAGAGAGTCATTGAACAGAAAGAGGAGGGGCCCAGTGATCAGCACCAGGAGACAAAGAACCAAATACAGGTCACAGAATTGTGGCTTCAGGCACAGTTCCAAAGTCTAGCGGTCAGTGCCAGGCCTTCAATTTCTGGGTCAGCCCCCACACCCCTCCTCCCAGTGGGGCCCCAGGAGAGCTAAAGTACTTCCTCCTTGGCTCATTTCTTCTAGGACCCAGGACAGCACCAGGCCAGCGAGCCCACCTGTGGGAAAGGCAAAACAGAGTAAGAGTTGGGGGTGTTACCAGCAGCAGGAAGAAGGGCCTTGCAGCAAGCATATGTTCGGAGACTTCCACAAGCTGGCCTCACAGACCAGATCCTATTGGAAGAAAGCATTTTATCTTCACAGCACCTTTACTAGAAAGAAGGGGACAGTGATGACCTCTTCTTCCCAGCCTGTTCTGGTAGATTCCCAGAACTGTTTTTATAAAAATGCTCATTCTCAATGAAATGAATTTGATGTCTAAAAAAATGAGAGAGCTGTTAGTGAACAACTAATACTGGCCATGATGGCTTGCAAGAATCCATTCATTTTCAGTAATGTTCACAAACACTGATTTATGGGAAGCATGTCATAAAGTCTAGTTTTTGATAAATCTACAACATTTACCAGCACCTCACAGAAACACACTTGGGCAGAGCATGGATCTCAGGAGAGCTCACACCCTTTGAGGGAAAGGGGCTGGCATCATTGTGAAGGGAGAAAGAAAAGGAAAGGAAAGAAGAAAAGAAGAGAAAAGAAAAGAATAGAAAAGAAAGAAAAGAAAAGAATCTAAAGCTGCCCAGTTTGGAGCTCCTCCTAGGAGGGTGGTCACCTGAACAGCTTCTGCCCCTTACCAATGGATGAAAATTGCAGGCACAGCTTGCTGGCTAGACAGGGGGCAATTTTCACTCTCTTTCCTCCAAATAGTTGTTATTTAAGCTACCGCACCAAAATGGGATGGAGCTCATTAGTAGCTATGCAACAAGGAACATGTGGAGGGAATGCGTAGGTGCGCGGGTTACCGCCGCTCAGAACAGGAAGAGCTGTGACTCGCTGGGCACTGGACTGGGCGTCAGCAGCCCCCAGAGTCCCCCAAATACTGTCCCATGTAATCCCCACAACCACACTGTCAGAGGTGGCCTTAGGCCCCCTTTACAGATGAAAACACTAGGACAGAGACCAAGAGCACACAGCGGAAAAGGAATCAGCTTGGGCCACAGTCAGTGTGACACCAAGTCCATTCTCTTAGATAAAAACAGCTGTTTCTTTAATTTTTAGAAAATGTCAGGATTTTCCCAGTCTCCATAAGAAGGGACTTTTTTTTTTTTTTTTAAGATTTTATTTATTTATTTGACAGAGAAAGCACAGCAGGGGGAGCGGGAAAGGGATAAGCAGGCTCCCTGGGATCATGACCTGAGCCGAAGGCAGCCACTTAACTGACTGAGCCACCCAGGTGCCCAAGAAGGGGCTTTAAAGCAACAAGAAATCTCGCCCTAGGCCACACTGAGAACAGGTTGGAAGAAGGTAGAAGCCAGGACTCCTGGGTCGTGTCAGATCAGGGCTTGGACTCCCAGCCCTGCTCCTTAGCAGCCAAGGGACCTGCCGAACCTGCCCAAAGAAGCTTCAGAGCAGTAAGGCAGTGCCCACGAGGCATGCTGTCAGGATGCAACAGGCTAATCCCTGCGCAAACTATCTGCAAACCGTCAAGTCATAAAGCCCTGACCCTGGAGGCCTCCCCTCGCTGGCCCAGCGTGCACCTCACCCACAGGGCCGCTTCCCTCCCCGCCCTACCTCTCCCACCGCCCACCGCTGCCGGCTCCTCCATCTGCTCGCTGTCATGCCCAAAGCGGGCCGCCCATCTCCCGTCTCTCCTCCCATTCCCGGGCTCCGTGACCCCCGCCTTGTCCCCTTGCCTCCCTGACAACTGTTCCTGAGAAGTTCAGCTTCTAGTAAATTCCGTATCCCACCAAAACTTCTCAGAAGCCCCCCACGGCCCTGGCTCCACCGTGCAACAAATATTTACAGTCTCTCCTGAGGGACAGATACATCCAGCACCATCTCCAGTGTCGGCCCTCTGCATTAGAATGCTAGCTCCCTGTGAATGAGGACCACGGGGTCTCCTTCTGCAAAGCTTGCCAGATAGTGCATACCCGGAGTGTCGGCGAGAACGTGGACAACTGGAATCCCGCACGACGCTGCCAGCATGTTAACGACACGGCCGCTCTGAAAGCCCGTGACGTGTATTCTTTGTCACCCAGCATCCCATTCCACCCAAGAGCAATCGGTATCTGTGTTTCCCAAAAGACGGAAAAGAATATTCTGCAGCACCCGGAAGAGCCCCAACACCAGGAACCACCCCAGTGTCTGGCAACAGTAAGAGAGTCGCGAGGGCACCACGCTCAGCGAGAACGAGTGAGCGCCCGCGGGGATCACAGAAACAGTGCTAAAAGTCACGCTGTCCAAGTGCAGATGGCAGGAGAGTGGCTTCCCAGCAGGACGGAGGCCTGAGAGCAGGCTTGGTGGGGCTGATCATGGTCGCTGCGCTCTGTTTCCTGAGCCAGGTGCTGGTCACGTGTGTTCACTTAGTGACGATTCACAAAGCACTCAAGATGTGAACTTTTCCTTTAGGCTTCAGGGAGACTTACTAAAAATAAACTTGAAAATGGAAGTCTCACTTCTGTGACACTAAGCAACTATGTTTCGTAAGGATACGTAGCATAGGACCCAGGAGAATGCAAAAGGCCCCAAGCTCAGAAAGGGCAGAAGCAATGCAGGGCCAGGCGGCAGGATGACCCAGGCATGGAGCTGCTCCCCGGTCCTCCATCGCTGCCGTGACCCAGCCCACGCTGTGCCTCCTGCCTTCTATCCCTGCACCAACTGCTTTCTCCCAGGTCATGTTGGCCCATAACTCAGAGCACGCTGCGACCTCCTGCAGCCCAGATCCAAACTCTGTTCCCACGGATGTGTCCCAATTCAAACCACTATGGGAGAACCAGATGGCTCCAGCTCATCTTCTCATGCCCACCAGCCTTAGGATGTGGCTACCCTGGGCCCAGCCGTCCAACCCTGGCCCGCCAAGGGCTGTCCCTTCACCAGGAGCCAGGATTAAAACGGGGAAGAAGTTTCACAGCCAAGGGGCTATGAACTGGCAGACACCGAGTGTAGCACTTAGGAAATGTTATGGGTCAAGTGCTTCCCAAAAAAGTCTTTCTCTTCCTTGGCCTCTGTTAAGCCACATGATTCCCCTTCTCCTCAACTCTGATCTCCCCACTGGACAACCTCCCTCTTCATCCTTCAAGAACTCCTACCATCTAGCATCACCCCTATGGAGTCAGTTTCCAAATTTATTTCTCCAAACTTGACTCATGTCTTCAAGTTTCAGGGAACCTCAAACTCAACCTGTCTAAACCCAAGTTCATTAGCTCTCCTCCCCCAGAAACACACCTTTCTCTGAGTTCACTTGATGTTACTAATCTCTTGGTTCCAGATTTAAACACAACAAAAAACAAAACAACTCAGACTTGAAGACATCACTATAAATGCATGTTTAGCTTAATACAGAGATGATTACATCTGGAAATATTTCTAGACATATATCAATGGGGGTGGGGGGCAGAACAAGTAGAGACAACTAACAAACATGACCTCGGCCAGGTGGTCAAGGTCACATCCAGTGACAAGTCAGGTTGAGAGCACTGACCCCTAATATGACATGGTGAGAAGGGCACTCTCCCTCCATGCTCTTCCTCCCCAAACCTATGACCCCTTCTTATCATGTAACAATCATCAGATACACCCCTGCCCAGTGCCCCTCAGAACTGTCAGTCACCCGAAACCAGGCTGAAAGACCACTGCCACCAAGAGGAGCCGAAGGAGACATGCGTGACAGCTAAATGCAGTGTGGTGTCCTGGGCAAGGCCCTGGGGCAGAGGACAGATAAAAGAGAAATGCAGGAAATCTGAATAAAGGGTGGGCTTTAGTGATAATAACTATCAATATTCATCAACTGTGATAAATGTACCAGCCTAACGTCAGATGTTAGGAACAGCGGAAACTGGCTACGAAGTATATGGGAACTCTATCTTCTCGACTTTTCTATAAATCTAAAACTATCATAAAAAAAGTTCATTAAAAAAAACAAAAAACAAAAATACCTCACAGTTTTTCTTTCCCCAAATTATTCCCCAAACCCCATGATTCTCTCCTTTCTCACACACTGCTTCGACTCCATACGTCACGGCCCACCCCCACTCAAAAACCTTCAGAGACTGCGGTTTCCCAAACAAACGTCCTGTCCTTACCCTACCATTCAGGCCTTCAAAGATCTGGCTCCAAGTGCCTGTGGCGCTGCTCCACGCCAGAGAGCTCCTCTTCACTCTGGGCAGCCCCCCTTCCCCACCCCCCTGCTGCACCCCCGCCCTCTGGCTTCCATGGTTTCCCTGATGAGAATGCCCCCCAGCTCTATCCTTCTGTCTCACCTGGCCTGTGAGCGAGGCCCCACCACCTGCCCTCCCAGGGAACAGCCCCTGCAGGCGGCCCACCGATGTGCGCCAATCCAAACTGCGCCCATCGCGGCCTTCAGCCCTCCCAAACCTCCCCAACAGCAGAAAAGGGTCACGCCTCCTGCCGGGCACCCAAAGCAGGGCGATGCGGTGCCCGCCACAGCCAGTGCCCCACCCAGCTGCTGGCACTACCCCCACTGTGCTCTAAAAAGACCCTCCTATCACTGACACTGGACGCCCCCCACATACCGCCCTGGAAGGGCCTTCCCCTGCGTTCTGGCCTGCCAAGCCCTCCCCGTCTCCGTGCCTACCTCCTCCAGAAGCCTTCCTCCACCAGACCCCTCTTCCAAAACCCCTCCCTAGCTCCCAGTCACCCCACTCCTCTCCACTGAGTGATCACACAGTCTGCAACCACTAGTTAAACATCTCAACATTATCGGTCTGATCTGCTCAGCTGGTCGGTGCACGCACTGACTTTACGGTGCTCCCAATTAGGGACCAGCTCACATTTTCGTTCCCACCAAGGGACTGGCGCTCACCGGCTAGCCAGCAAGTCAGCCAACAGCACGTGAGCAGTGAATAAATGGCGGTGCCCCAAGCAGCTCTCCCCGCCCCGGCCCCACTGCCTAAGAGGCAGGATAACGCCGGGCTCCACCCCTCACTAACTAGGTGACCTCTTGCAAATTATCTAACCTCTCTTGCCTGAGTCCACTCAACTATAAATGCACCTGCTCACAGGGTTGTTCAGTAATTAAAGGGGCTGTTGATATGGAAAACCCAGACAACACCTGGCAACACGGTCAAGTATGACTTAAAATAAAGCTAGTACAGACCTTCTTCAATTTACAATGGGGTTACGTCCCAATAAACCCTTATCACAAGACCTAACCTACGGTCATAGCTCAACTAAGCCCAGCTTCCACATGCTCAGAACACTCGCGTCAGCCTACAGTTGGGCAAAAGCACCTTGCACAAAGCCTATCTTACCATACAGTGTTGACCATCTGGTGTCATTTAGTGAACACTACAGAAAGTGACAAGCGGTGGCCGTGTGGGGACAGGATGGCTGTTACCGTACGTAGGCTGTTGACCCTGCTGATCGCTGGCTTGCGGGGGCTACGCTTACCACCCAGCATCACGAGAGAGGATCAGACCACGTATCAACACCAGCCCAGGAGAAGATCCATGTTCAAAATCGCAAGGAGGGTTTCTACTGAACATGTATCGCTTTCATACATTCGTAAAGTCGAAAACTTGTAAGTCGAGCTATCCTAAGTCAAGGGCTGTCTGCTATTATTCTCCCAGAAGCAGAAAAGATGTTAAAGCTGGTAGCTGGGACAGTGTTAATGTTGATCTAGTTCTTGGGTGCCATGGGGGTTTTCCTGAGTGTTTATTTTATTATTATGTTTCAGATCCTATAAGGGTAAGGGGGAATTCAAAATAGTCCTTTAGTGACACATACAGTATAATCTTGGTTGCAGGAAAGGGGAAGAGGAATGACAAAGAAGTGGAAAATACACCAAAATATTAACAGTGCCAAAGTAGGATATTATATAATTTTTATTCTCATGATTATGTTTTTACCTATTTTCTAAAAATTTTACAACGACATGTGTTATTCACGTACTCTGAAGGAAAACAAGTTTCCAAGGGTTTGTCTGTTAAAAATGCTAAAATATTTTTCAAGTACTAAAACCGTTCCCAGTATAAAGTTTTATTTAAAGAAGGAAACTCTTCTGGGCATCCTGCCTGCTGACCAGGTAATGACGCTTTCCCAGGAGAAGCGCTGCGTGCGTGATGGGAGAGACAGCGGGAGCTCTTCGGAGGGGGCCTGAGCCCCACTGCAGGTCTGAGCTGGGCGCCGCCACCACGAGGCCAGCCTGGCAGCAGACGGGACCCAGCACAGGGCACTCCCAGCGTGCGGTGATCAACTACGCAGCTGAAGGACGTGCAATGACATGCTTGAACATGCCAGGGTATTCAGGACATCAATACGGGAAAGAAACACAAGACAACTTGTATCTCCGAATTGCTCCCAGCTCTACAGAAGCTAATTCTGAACCTGAGCCAGGGCTCAGAGGGAGCACAGAAAAAGGAAATGTCTAATTTACATTTGACAGTGCTTTTAGTCTCATGTAGCTTTAAACTGCTGGTCTGATCAACTTTTAAGGATAAAAGAGGAAGTTATCCAAGAGAACACCAAACTGAACAATATTCATTGCGTAGCTCATCACCAGCAGCTACGGCATGAGGACAAGGGTACAGCAGGGATGAATGAAGACCAGACACCAAGGGGAACAGGGGTCCCGGGACCCATTTTAAGCAACACTTTCAACATTTCCCCCTGAAACACTTGTTAAAGAAAATTTTCTCTGATTTTCAGAGGGAGACGCACGCGCTCTCCCTTCCTGAATGCCCACAGTAGCTTGCCCCTCTCTGTCCTACATCCAGCCAGAGCCTGCAAGTCGCTCTGCCACCTCCCGCACCCCATGAGTGACCAAGCACCACCCATCCTCTGTTCCAGGGGGCTCTCGGGGCCCCCCACCCCTCCCTGGCACTGGCCGAGCTCAGCTGCAGCCTGCTCGTCCTCAGTTCCCATCTCCCCACCCTCCATGCGCTCCTGACCCATGCCCCCTCCCCAACGCAGATTCTCACACACACACACCCCTCCTCACACATGCACACACACGCACAACACACATTCCCTCCCGTTCTCTCTCTCTCTCTCCCTCTGCACCCAGTGAAATCTTTCTAAAATCCTAACTATGTCACTGCCCTGCTTTAAAGCATTTCTTAATGGTCCTTGAAACAAAATCCAAACTCCTAGGGCTTTGTAAAGCCTGTCAGGACTTGCCTTGTCCACCAGTCCATGCGCAGAGGCCCTGACCACACCTCTTAGCACAGTCCCAGCCCCGTTTCTTCACCTGACCGATAATTATTGAGTAACTTCCACCAAACGGCACTGTGTGAGAAGTTAGGGGTGCAGCAGTGAACAAAACCAAGTCCCTGGTGAGTGGGGTTGACAAACCAAATACAGAACCTGGTGTTTGAGGGAAAACACAACAGGCGGGTGGCGGGTGGCCGGTGCCACCTTAGGAAGCAAGGAGGGAAACCTGCACCAGGAGGCCTAGCCTCGGCGAAGGGCAGTTTCCCAGAGGTCATGCTCTCTCACCTCCCCACCTCTGCACACACCAGCTCCTCAGCCCGGCCCTCTCTCCCTCTCCCTCCTCTGCCCAGCAAACTTGTGTTCCCTTCCAGGGTCTGAGTCAGAGCGCCAGTCTTCCAGGAGGCCTTTCCCGTACTCCGTTTGTAGCCGCCACCAGCCCAATGCCCCGCTTCCTGTTGAGTCAACCCCTCTTCCCCCCAAAACTGGTAAACACCTTAAAAGCAGGAGTTGTTCGGCAATGAATCACCCACACTTAGCACCCCGCGTGACACAGAGAGGCACTAGACAAACATTAGCTGAATTACTGAATTCTAGAAATGAGCTGTGACTTAACTATCCTTTCCCCTCTCCACACCCCCACCCCCTGACCCGTGCACACTTTCACTTATCCTTCAGCACCCGGCACCAGGCTCAGCCAAGCGCCTCGGGACTGCAGACACGGTAGAAATGTCCAGCCAACAGAATTCGTGAAATCACTAACTTGTGACTCAAGCGCAGATACATAATTATTGCACTGTTCTTTGATTTTGTATAAGAATGTCATTTTTCTCAAATCAGATACAAATTCCTCAAGGGCCACACCCATGCCCTGTGTCTGCTTATACACAACCCCGGACTCAGCACCGAGAGGCGAATGGTCCTAAATGCAGATGATAAGCACTATTTCCACGCCCAACACTGAGGAAACTCACTCTGAATAGCATATTCTACTAGTTAGGATCTGTAGGTACAGTCTGCCTCAAACAACAATGTAAGTAAATATTAACCCCTTAGGAGGGCTGCTTCCCCAAGTGCCTGGGTTATCAATCCGGAAACTCCCCTCTGTGCATCCCAGCCTGGGACAAGTGTGGAGCCAGGAACAACAATATTGGAAGAAAGCAAAACCATGTGCTTTCTTTTTGTTTAAAATTTAAAGATTTATTTATTTATTTGAGAGAGAAAGAGAGAGCATGAGCCTCCTGGGAAAGGCAGGGGGAGAGGGAGAGAGAATCTCAAGATGACTCCCCGCTGAGAACAGAGCCCGGTGATGTGGGGCTCATTTCGACAACGCTGAGATCATGACCTGAGCTGAGATGAAGAGTCGGACGCTTAACCGACTGAGCCGCCCAAGCGCCCCCCAGCACCATGTCTTCGATGCTCTGAAGACAGCACATCGCTTCAACTGCACTGTGACCCAAGACGCATACACTGAATCTGCCTAGGAGGAAACATCAGGCAAACTCAAACTGAGGATATTCTACAAAGTAACGGCCCGGCACTCTTGAAAAATACCAAGGTCAACAAATTCAGAGACAGTAGGATGTCGGCTGCGCGGGGCTGGGAGGGGAACAGGGGCACAGAGCTTCAGTTTGGGAAGATGGTAAAGTTGGGAGGCGGACGATGGATGGCTGCACAACGGAGTGAATGTACCTGATGCCACCGAGCGGCACACTTACCAAGGATTAACAGACATTAGTGTGTTGTACCACGAAAAAAAAATTGTCAAGGGCAAGAAATTCTAAGAAAGGCTGAGAAACTCCCTTAGATCAAAGGAGGCTACATAGGCAAGACCATTAAAGGCAGTGGGTGACCCTGAGTGGGGGCGGGGAGGGCAGAAATTGCTAAGAAAGGCGCAGTGCTGGGACAAATGACAACATGTGAACGTGAACTGTGGATTAATAATAGTAACTTATCAATGACAGATGTCCTGACTTTCACAACTATCCTGTGGTTATGTAAGAGAGTCCTTGCTCGCAGGAGCTACACACATTAAGGCCTGAGGCACAGAGCCTCCAACTTACTCCTCAACCACTCATGGGAGCAAAGTACAGACTTACATAAACACAGAAAGAATGATAAAATAGATGAGGGAAGATGTAAACAATTGGTGAATCTGGGTAAAGGGTATAGGGGAATTCATTGTACTATTCTTACAATTTTTCTGTAAGTTTGAGATTACATCAAAACCAAAAAACAGAAAATAGTGCAAGTCAAGAACAAAAGCCACATCTGAAAGCAAACTGGTGGGGGGAAGGGGGTGGTCAAGTGATCACGTGTTCTCCGCGGCCGCCTGGGGGCACACACCCCCCACCCCCCACTCTGGCAGAGCTGCACCTGTCTGACAACTTGAGGCTCAAGAACATGATTAAAGCATGAATTATCACGTCAAACATTTCCTGGGATGGCATTTTCTATACATTTAACTTACAAAAAGAAAAGGTGTCAAACTTCAGCTCTACTGAAACAAGCATGGTAGATGCCCCAAGTACTTTTTTAATGTCTTCGGAATAAAAGGAGGAAAGAGTCAGAAACCTGGAGGACACCATCTATATATAATCCACACGCTATCTTGTTAAAACTCTAGCTTTAGAATTCTACAAGGTGATAATGAGGAGAAATGTTCTTATCCATTTCAGGACTCTTCCACGGCACACTGTTCAAAATGGAACACGGCACATTTTTTAAAGCAGGTTAAAAAAAAAAAAAATCTATGTAGATGGTCCCTTTGTGGCTCCAGAGCTTCCCATGACAAATGCCAACGGCAAGTTCACATGTTTCAAGTTCAGAGAGAGGGTGCCCACACTGGCCACCCGCTCTTTAACCTGCAAGGCCTGACTAGACTCTAGATCCCACCTCCCTCCTGCTGTGGCTGCCTGGCTTTGGGCATGGTTTCTCACTTGGATTCCCACCTCCGGTCCCACCCCTCCAAACCCTCCACTCCACCCACGGTCAAAAAGATCTTTCAAAACACAAATCTCTGTATGATACTGCCCCCCTTAAATCCACAAGCAGCTCCCCACCATCAAGCACATCAACAGTCATTCAATGCTGAGAGTTCCACGCTGGGTCAATGGGACGGATCTGTATGTTTCATAAATGCAGTTCAATGCAAATAATTTACTTACTTAATATCAATGCAAAGCTTTCCCTATAATCATGCCCTTCTCACCTGTAAACACACGTAACAGTGTATTACAAATTTGGTGTTGACGTGTCTGTCCGTCCTACTAGATCCTAGGGTTCTGGAGAGCATAACACCCTATAAGAGAGCGATACACCTTTGTTGTACTGAAGACTTCTGGCTACCTTCCCCTGCCATACGCGGACAGATGTTCCTTCACTCCCAGGATAAGATACTACTGGGTGAGCAGCAGAGCGATCCCCTCCAGGACACATGGCAGGGGACTGGAGCAGCAGGAGGCCCTAATGGTTACATAGCAGGCGACTGCCTTCACAACCCCACAGAGCTCTTCACAAACACAAGCTCCAGCATGGAAAGGGCCTAACAGATCCCTTTTAGGTCTGCTACCTAATTTCTGGTCCTCCCTGCTTGATATTTTTGGCCAACCACCTGATATTCTCAAGCCCTGATTCCTAATTTAAGTCTGACGCCCACTTTCTTTTAACTACACAAACGAGTCTCAAACTCTTGATGATGGGATACCTTTACTTACGCTCAAAGATTACTGAAGACTCCCAAAGAGCTTATTTTATGTGCTCTTATCAGTACTTCTCAGTACTTTCCATGTTAGAGGTTAAGGCCAAAAAGAAAAAAAAAAAAAAAGGAATGTATTTCTTGGCTGATTCATTTAAAAATTATAAACTCATTATATATTTAAATAGATATTTCTATGAAAAATAACTGTATTTTCAAAAAATCGTTAGACAAGTGACAGCTTTTTGCAAATCTCTTTAATGTCTGCCTTCATAGAAGACAGCTGGACTCCATATTCTGTTTCAGTCTGCTGTGACGCACTGTTTTGGTCAAAGTAGATGCACAAACTCTGACCTCACAAAGATGTGCAGGCGAAAAGAGAAAAAGTATCAGCACATCCAAATAACTGAGAATATTCTTCTTTCACATCACGTCAAAACTCAGTAACTGTAGTTTCTTAAGGGTTAGGGGCAATCTATCTGCACAGAACACAAAATAGGATACCTAACCTAGCGGAAGATTGGGCTTTTTACCCCTTACTATGTTAAAATCCACTGGCCTCACTTTGAGTGAGTCTTTTGCCCGTGGATGATTTTGTGGTATCACGGACTGGTCATCTGGAAATACTGGCTCACTGAATTATGCAGATGTTCCGAATGTGGACACACTTTGTTCTACATTTCATATCCCCCCAAAAAATCCTATTCATTCTACCACCACTGTCTCATTGGAAGAGTCTCAAATGTGGGAAGCTGGGAAGCTCACCGTGGCAGACAGCAGTTCTCCAGAACACTTGATTTTCACCTGAAAGCTCAAATTTTATCCCTGGCAACAAATCCTGTTGGTCTTTTCCTTGAAGTGATAGCTCATTTTGTTCATTTTCGAGACGCATCTGCCACAGACCCAAGCCTGAGAGCGCAGAGCTGCTCGTTAGCCTGTCAGATGCAGCGCACACCCCCCTTGGCAGAAGGGCAGCGGGCGCGCCGCATGGGAAGGCGGGCACTGCAGAGCCAGGATCAAGAAGACCAACACGTTTTACCGCATCATCAAGGGCATTCTCAAGTGGAGTGGAATTCTTTACCGTGAATGCGCAGCCGTGAAGAAAACAGTGGACCAGCACCGTCCGGCGCCACCACCCTTATTCCTGCGAAGGCACCAGGGGTTTACCCACATCACTTCTGCACCATCTGCACAGATGCCAACACAGAGAGTGCGAAAGGCCAGTGCTACCTGGCATTATTATTTTTTCTAAGATTTTACTTTTAAGTCATCTCTACACCCAACGTGGGGCTTGAACTCATGACCCCAAGATCAAGAGTCACTCGGCCCACCAACTAAGCCAGCCGGGCGCCCCTGCCTTATACTATCATCGGAAGAGGGGCCAGGGGAACCCCGAGCCCAGAGCCCGCCGCAGGAACAGCTGAGGTGCAGCACTGGCACTGTTCTCTGGCTTTATGTCCCTGCCACCACCCCAGCCACCTTCCCAGCACACTCGGGTATAGACTCCAGAGCCTCACAATGTGGACTTTCCAGTGGCACCTTGTGACACCATTCTAGGCTTTGTTTCTCAAGTCCGCCTCCCTCATTGCTAGCCATGCAGCTTAGGTCCCTTCGGCAAGCCACGTAATGAAGGCCTCATCTCCTCACCCATCACCTGGAGACAATCCTTCCCACCCAGGTAAGGTGCTGGCAGCCTTAAAGAACACACCCTCTGTGGAAGCCCTTTGCAAACTATGCATTTTTTCTGCAGTGTCTTCACCATGTGTGAAGTATTGACCTGTGTACTAGCATAAATGAGGTCCCTGCTTTACAATAGAAAACTCAGGTCCAGGGGTGAGGATATAACAAAAAATACCAGAGAAAGCAAGTGCTCATGAGTGGCTGGGGAGTTGCTTTAGATGAGATAATCTGGGAAGGCCTCTCTGAGGAAGTGACCCAGCAGCTGAGAGAGGAGGACCAGAGGGAGCCAGGTGTACAAAGAGCAGAGGTTAGAGCATTCCAGGCCTTTCCATCCAGGAAGCAGAAAAGGCAGGGGGGGCCAGATCATGAAGCTCTGAGCACCAGGGTGAGGCATCTGCATTCTCCTCTCAAGCACTTAGGAAGCCGGGAGAGGGCCAAACAGGAAGTGAGTAACAGAATCTGATTTACACCTGTGAGAGATCCCTCTGGCCACGGCATGAAGAATCAATTGTAGGGCAGAATGCATGTGGGGAGACCAGTCAGGATGCAAGTCTGGTCATCCAGACAAAAGATGGCAGCTGCCTGGACCGGGCTCACAATGGGTAGAGACAAAGCGAGGCGGTCCAATATAAGATGCACTTCGGAGGCAAAGCTGACAGGCTCTACTTGTGAGCTGGACAGGGCCATGAGGAGGGGAGGAGGAAAGACGGAAGGGTAAATCCTGGATTGACAGCATGAACACCTGAGTGGGGGCAGTGGCCATGTGCTGAGGCGGAGAATGCTAAGGCAGAGGGGTGTTCGGGAGCTGCAGGGCCAGGTCAGAAGTGAAGACCTCAGATGTGCAAGTCACTGGCCCGTGAACCGCATGTTAAGCATGAGCATAGACAAGACCCACTGGTGAGGGGCCTACACAGCAAAGAGGGAGGGCCCAAGATCAAGTCCTCGAGCGCTCCACACTGAGCTGTCAAACAGCAAAGGGGTCTGAGGAGGAGCGATAAGACCCCAGAGGGAGACCCGGAGTTTCAGGAAGACACGGAAGCAGGTGAGGAGAGTCTAAGCGGGGAGGGAGTGGTCCACTGCGGAATGCTGAGGAGAGGTCAGACAAGATAAGGACAGAGAAGTGACGTTTAGATTTAGCAACCAATGATGGCCTGTGGAGGGTGGTCTCAATGCCAGGCTGGGAGCCTAACTGGAGTAAATGAGAGAGGATGCAAGGTGAGCAATGTAGGATTACCCTTCTATTGCCCATACATTACTCTGATGCATCCACTCGGCTTCCTCCATGGCTGATCCAAAGTACCGCTTACAAAGCCAGGTGACAATTAGTCAAGAGACCAGTTTGGGAACTGGCTCATCATTTTATATCTACGTCTCCTACCCACGTGTAGGTATAGTGTGTGTGTGTCCGTGGTTTTGAGAGCAACAGCTCTCTAGTCTCCCTGATTCTGGCCCACACGTGTGAGGTAAAGATGAATCTGAGACCAACTGTTCCCACATGCCCACTCTCCAGGAGGAGAATGAACTTGGTGATAACCATAAAGTATCACAGCAAAACACAAATGGGGAACATGTATACACATCAGCATTAGCCACAGGCCTATGAATGATTCATTTTGAGCTGCAATTTATACACGTCTAGTTATTTGCAAACTACAAGCCAAAGATACTATTGATGCATATACGTATCATTCACTATACATAGAATTCACCAAATGACAAACTAATTTGATAATAGCAGTATTAAACTAACAGTAGCTTAGTAATTAAAATGCAATAATACTGGCATTTGAAAACCAGCACTGATCCAAAACAAAAATTGTGTGAATCCCAACTGACAGCGGGCAAGTGCTGTAGCTCTCTCTGAGGATGCCGAACGTTGAGTGGCAGAAAACTTTTTAGGGCCATCAGTCAACTTTAGTGAAGATGTCAATTTTAGGAATCCTTAACAACTTCATTCAATAGGACACCAAAAGGTAACCACTAATATATACACAAAATAAAAGTATCTGGAGTTACACATGGATCACAGGAAGAAGCAGAGGCTGCGCCTGGGTTTAGGGCAGTCAATAGCTCACCAGGGCGAGTGGTATGAGTAGGCCCTACTCCTGGCCCACGTGTGTCGCTTTACTACAGTGCTGCTCCATCACACTGTGGGGGGGAGGGGAGACAGCCCAGCCTGGATGCCTGCACGCTCAAGATGCCTGGAATCGGAGCGGCTGTCTGGTGTTGAGGGAACAGAGCACAAGTCACACCCAGGTAACCCACTGGCGAGAATCAGCCCCGCAAATGGGGTTTGTGTGGCCTGCAGTGCTGGACTCCTTTGTGTTTTATAACATCTGAGAGAGTGCCAACATTTTTAAACTGGAAGGCTTCACATTTAAAAACAAAGCCTTCTGGCTTCTCAAAGAAAAAGTAAAAAGAGAAAGGAAGCCATCTGGCTGAGGCCCACCTGCCCCTTCAGCTGTTGTGGCCTGTGCTCTCCAGAACCCACCCTCCAGACAATCGGACACAAGTCACTGTCAGCTGCCACTTACCTGTGAACCTGTGCATTCTTCTATCTGGCCTGCTTCCTTCTCTTATGCTACCTCCCAGCTATTAGCATCATTTGGATTTGCAACCTTTGTCCTGGCAGGGGTGCTAAAAGGTCCCCTGGGTCTGAGTCCGAGGAAGAGATGATGAGGACTGTTAAGATGCCAAGCTCTCACACACCGAACTGAAAATATTAGCTTCTGATTTTCTTCTTCATTAAACAGCTTGCAAAGGTCAGACACAGCAAACGTCCTCCCCTGGCTCTTTTCTAAGGAGTAATCTCAGTAATTACTCAGAACTTTTCTCTTCATAACCTATGATGAGCTTATCAGGGAATGCTGATCATTCACAAATTGATGTTTTAATTAAAAGGTCAAACATATATCCATTAATCAGTTTGAACAGTTTGAGCATTGGTTAGGGTAGCAGAGGGAACCACATTTCAAAAGAAAAAAGAAAAAAAAAAAAGTCCTCCAAATAGTAGAATGGAAAAAAAAAAAGATTAGACAGTTACTTTACAATAAGTTTCTTTTTATATATGCATAACAACCACAAAAGCTTTGAACTATGAATTAGTATTAAAGATGTCCATAAGACAGACTTTATACAATCTCTTCCAATAAACATCTCTTTTACTCCTTAAATTACCTTTGGATGAAACAAATTTTCCTAAGCCAAATCAATAACTGAAGGACTGGTTACTAGTGATTGACTAAGTAGAATTACCATAACTTAGGTGATCTTACATAGATTCAACGTCATATACAAAAAACAATCATCTTACACAAGCATGTTCATAAGCCCAGAGCACTCACACTGCAATGTAACACCAACTACCCTTCTTGTAACACTGAAATGTTTAAATAAATAAAGACAGTCTTGAAGGAAAAATCATAAAAAGACAAATTTTAAGTGTGCACAGATGAGAGGGTCCCACCCTTTTGCTTTAGAGACCAGGAAATAGAGGTTAATTAAAGACAGGTTCACCAAAATTGGCTGTTTTCTTTCCTACTAGCCGCTTGTGAGTCACTGTTCACGCTCCAACACCATGGAGACCCCCTAAAATCTGGACCCAAGTTCCAACCCATCATCCTCCAACTCTACCGTGGGAGAAAGTCTGTCTCCAAGCTACAGCAACATGACACCACATAGAAGGAATAAAAGTCTGGATTCAAGACCAGCTGTTTAGAAGGCTATGATGAAGTTCATTGTAACTTTAAAATAACTTTGCATTAATTTGTTACCACCTAAACATCTCCCAGTAATGTTGTTTCCCAGCACAGCATTTCCCAGAGCCCGACAAAAAAAGTAAACCAGCCACAGAAGCAGCCTAACCACGTGGGTACAAGTATTCCAGCCCAAGGTGTCTTTCCTCCAGTGTTAAGAGCACTAAGTAGGGGCGCCTGGGTGGCTCAGTCGGTTAAGCGACTGCCTTCGGCTCAGGTCATGATCCTGGAGTCCCGGGATCGAGTCCCGCATCGGGCTCCCTGCTCGGCAGGGAGTCTGCTTCTCCCTCTGACCCTCCTCCCTCTTATGCTCTCTGTCTCTCATTCTCTCTCTCTCTCAAATAAATAAAAAAGGGCGCCTGGGTGGCTCAGTCGGTTAAGCGACTGCCTTCCGCTCAGGTCATGATCCTGGAGTCCCGGGATCGAGCCCCGCATCAGGGAGCCTGCTTCTCCCTCTGACCCTCCCCCCTCTCATGCGCTCTCTCTCTCATTCTCTCTCAAATAAATAAATAAAATCTTTTAAAAAAAAAATAAAAAAAGAGCACTAAGTATACCAAAGAGTGTGTGAACACTTGCAGGGCTGTACTTTCGGACTTGGTGAACTTTGATTGTCTGGACCAAAACTTAGTTTGAATCAAAGTAACATTATCCAGCGCGTAACTCCCAACCAAAACACCCTTTTTCCATTTACAGCCAAAAGCTAGAGTCTGAAAGGGCTCGTGCTTCTCTGGCTGACCTGCAGCCTGTGGCTGGGAAAAGGGACCGCGGCTCTCCCTAGGACACGCTCCTGGCTCTGAACTTCCCTCGTGGGAAGAAGTACCAAGGTCCGCGCGGCGCAGCCGGAGTCCACTTACCCGATCCTTCATCCTCCAGCTCTGAGCTAAGGATTTGGAGCCTTCGATCTTCTCGCAGTGCCTCTTCTTCATAAAGGCCAAAGGCAGGTTCCAGTCTGTAAGGTCGGCCTCGTCCTCCTCCCCGAGTCCCAGAAGAGGGGACTGCAGCGCCTCGGACTCCATCTGGGGCGGAGGGGGTGGGGGAGTCCTTGGCAGCAAGCGCTCGAGAACCTCCAGCCTTCAACACCAGCGCGTGCCAGAGCTGGGGCGGTGAGAATCAGGAAAGGGGGGACGGAAAAGGCAGGAAGGGGAGCGTGCGGAGGCCCCTGCTCGGGCAAGACGTCTGAGCCCCTTCTCTCCCGACCCTGCGCGGCAGGCGGAGGCGCTGGGAAGGGCCGGGGGGCGCGGGCACACCGAGGAGCTCCGCACCCACACGCACGCCCCCAGGTCCCAAGCGCCCGGCTGCGTCCCAGGCTGAACGTCTCGGGACGGGCTGTAAGCGAAGCTGCCAAAGGCGCGACGGACTTCGGGCCTCACGACGACCCCGCTCCCGGCCTCCAACGCCTCAGCCGATCGGAGCACAGGAAGGCCGCCCGCTCCCGGTGCCGGTTCGCCGGCTGGGCTGAGGTCTGCGGCCGAGGGGAAGAGGCTCGGGCGCGTCGGCTCTCCCGCAGCCGCCCTCAGCCCCGCGGGTCCCGCGCTCGCCGGGGCTGCTGCACCCAGGGCCAGGACCGGCCCATCGTGCTCGTCCGCAGCCGGCTCCTCAGCCCCGGATCCGCGCGGCCTGGCCGGTCCTGGCCCTCGGCCCCGTGGCTCTCTCCTGCCTGAGAACCGGGCCTGAGGAAAGGGCGGCACGGAGGCGCGAAGAAGACAGGTAGCGAGGGCTTCTTGGGCTTGGAGAGTTTTGCCCTCTGGTCTGAAGCTACAGTGAAACTCCTCTCATCAGCGCACCAAGGAGGACGCCATGTTACCAAGACCCAGCATGCATCGCGACCTACGGCGTGACCAGCAGGCCAAACTTCCCCGGAGCGTTCTGGCCGCGCTTCCCAGGATGCGGAAAGAGAGGGGCCCCCTTCTTCGTTGCCATGGTTACCACAATTCAGCTTTCCAGAGTTTATGGCGTTCATTCAGTAGATACGTGATATCAGTCAATCCCACAGATGAAGCTATGTCGATTTAATTAATTTTGAAAAGAGTTTTTTATTGTTACAAACGGACCTGCATGCTCCTGAAATTAAAGGAATTGACCCCCCTGTTGTTTCTTCCAGATTTTGAAAAGGCAGCAAAAGCTTCAGAAAGAGCCACTGATAATATTACAAAAGAAGATAGTTGCGGGGGGGGGGGGGGTTGCGCAAGTATCCTCCACAGTATCAATCAGATTTTCTTTGTTTTTTTTTCCAGGGAATACCCCGGGGAAAAAAATTAATTTCAGTGATTACCATTTCTTATTGAATCCGTCTTATTTTCTGAGCAGTTTATTCTTCTTTTGATATAGTTTCATGTGCAAACAAGTAAAAGCTACAGGTGTCGATGCGTGGAGACATGCTCCTGCTTTATTTCTCTACTCAGGAAACACTGCTTTTTAAAAAAGATTTTATTTATTTATTTGAGAGAGAAAGAGAGCAGGGGGAGGGGCAGAGGGACAGAGAGAATCTCAAGGAGACTCCCCGATGAGGGCAGAGCCCAATGCGGAGCTGGATCCCTTGACCCTGAGATCTTGACCTGAGCAGAAACCAAGAGCCGGACTCTCAACCAACTGATCCGCCCAGGCGCCCAGGAGCCCAGGAATCATTGCTTATTTACAATATGTGCAGAACTGTGACCTCCTGCACGAGGAGGGAACATAAAGCCGAATGCAGCATGCAGTGCCTGCCTTCAATGAACACAGTGTTAGTGAAACACACATGGACCTGTTCCATAAAGCTGGGCAGGCAGCAAAAAGGCTGGTCTTCCCCTCTGCATTTGGGCTTCAGAGTCAGGGGCACCTGGATCCAAATCTTGACTGAACCACTTTCCATCTCTGTAAACTTGGTTAATTCTCTAACTAGTTCAGCCTCAGTTTCCTCAGATATAAAACCAGGATAATAATACCCACCTTGAAGGATACAATTAACTGGTGAAAGTGCCTAGTAATAAGTATGAATGCCCAATACAATGCTAGCAATGATCTTTCCATAGCTAGAGTGAAACCTAGCAACGGTGCTTTATTAATCTAAAACCTCAGATTGGACGCTGGAAGATACCCTGTCTCTCCGTGGTTTCCCAGGTCTTTGACCCAATGTGGGAGTCCATATCAAAATCCTGATGGCATTTGTGTTCCTTTCCACACTAGAATGAATAGTGCAATCCCAGCTCTTTCTCACCTAGCACATAGCAAGCGTTCCAAGCATTCGTTTCATTATTACATCCGACTGAGCCTGATTCTCCCCTTAAAACTCAAGGCAAATTCACCAAAACACAGATGGAGGCTAAAACCTTTCTTTTCCCTTCTCTCTGGGTTGGCAAAATATCCCCACAGGCACCAGCAGAGGCTTTGGGACTGCGGGGTCTTTGGGAAGACCCTAGTTTTACCCCAGCAGCATTAAACCCATTCATTCCTAACTAGCCTGTGACCTGGGAAAACCCACTCAATCTGTGTGAAACTCAGTTTCCTCACCTACAAATTGTGTGTCACCTTGGGATATCACTCACCTTGTCTGATATTCTAAATGAAGCTCGTAAGGGTGCCTACGGAACCCAAATTTGGCAGGTCATCAGAATCACTGGGGGAACTATTTAAAAATAAAGATGCCTGGGTCCCACCCCAGACCCACTGAATCACGGGGAGTGGGAAAACAGGGGGTTCAGGGCCTATATTTTTTAATCAGGTAGCCCTGATGAGAGCTTAAAACCAGTCAGATTCGGGGATATTGGAAGACATTCTCCCTAAAGATATTAGGTAACATTCTCCTCTAATGATTCCATTCTGGCCACATCTGGCCGCATCTGGCAGGTCCTCAATAAACATTTGTACCAAGTAAATGAGTATTACGAAGCAATCACCCAATCTTCCATCTACTAAATCAGAGCAAGACTTGCCCTCTCCCCCAAACTACAGAACAAAACATGCCCATTTTACAAATGTGACCCCAGAACCAAGAAGCCATTTGGGGTCCATGTCCTGGACCGAGGGTCAGGACACACACATTCTGGCCCCCAGCCGGGCACCAATTCCTGCAGACAGCAGCAAAGCCTCTGACCTCTACCCTCAGCTTCCACCTCCGTAGCATGAGGGATTTGAAGAAGGTGAAATCTAGGCTATTTCAGGTCCAAAACTCTGTGATTCATGTGAAACCCAGAAAGGGGCTGGTGACAACCCAGCTCCCAACCTGAAGGCTCAAGAATGGGCTTGAATCATTTCATAGCATCATGACATTTAAAAGAACTCTAGTCCCAGTGTGTCATGGATGATTCTATTCAAGTCCCAGATAAGCATTTGGAACTGTGGCTCCAGGCCTCTGGAAGGCAGTGAGCGTCTATGACTAATGAGGGGCTGGAAATTCAAGGCCTACAATTTCTCACCTGGGTGATCTCATCCCCACGGTGTGTGATCGGCTGGCCACCAGAGGCTGCAATTCCGATCTCCAGCGTCCAATTCTTCACAAGCAAGGACATCTCATGCTTTCCACAGAACCTCGAAATAAGATACTTTAATCTTGAAAACAGTTTTATGCATCTCAAAAAATGCACGAAACCTTGTCTGATTTTTCAAGCTATAAAACTGGGGGGAGGGTGTTGCTGACATCCTGCGGGTGATGAACACCAGGCTTGGAACTGGGAGAGGAGGGGCTTGTAGGCCCAGCTCTGATGGGAAACAGCAGAATAACCTGAGACCTACTTATACAGGGAGGGGGAGAACGTGAAGGTAGACCAGCTGGCCGCTTCCAGCCCTAAAACTTGGGCTCTTTGGCAACCAGAAGCCAAAGACACTGCCAAGTGAGCCTGAGAACAAATATAAAAACCTGAATGTGTGGGTCACGGAGGTCAAGGGTTAACATAGGAGAGGGAAAATGGGGCAGGGAGAGGGTGTGAATAATTGCCTCAGGCAGCTTGTTGCCCTGGGAGAACAAAGGAGCCTGGGTGAGCCCACCTCAC
This sequence comes from Mirounga leonina, assembly GCF_011800145.1. Taxonomy (NCBI): domain Eukaryota; kingdom Metazoa; phylum Chordata; class Mammalia; order Carnivora; family Phocidae; genus Mirounga; species Mirounga leonina. The sequence goes on from NW_023270494.1 coordinate 2,125,648, forward strand.
CTTCTCTCAAAACACAAGACCAGCTCAGGCGAGGCGTCCCATTTGCTCGCAGCGCAGCGCGGGCTGAGTTCCATCCTCCAATATTGCAGCTTCTCCGCTAAATCAATCAAGGGCACGGAATGTGTTTTGTCATCAAGAATCAGGAGCGAGACTGGAGGTCAAGAAAGCGGGTGCTTCACTGAGCTATTGCTTTCCATGCAGGGAGACCAGCCAGCTCCTATCCTTTCCAGAGAAATCTGTGCTTAGCTTAAAAGAAACCAAAATAGACATAAAGTACTTTGCTTTTGTCTGAGCATCATTACTCTGTTTTTAGCAAAATCCAAGCCACCCCCCTCTGCAGGTCAGATGTTTTGTTGACAGCGAAGTGAGAAGAGAGAACTAGGGGGAAGTGACGGGCCTCAGCATCTTCGTCGGAAACGCAAGGCTGCAAGACTCCAAATGCGCCTGTCTCCCTCTCTGCCCGTTTCATTCGTCTAAAAATACGGTGATATTTATGTATGTGATTTTCATCCCCTACAGTATACCTTTCTATTTTGCTTACTTTTTTTTTTTTTTACACTGAGTATGTATGGTTTTGATAAGCAGAAACAATGTTATTCCATTTAAAAAAGGAGGTGACCCCCGAGGGGCCTGGGGACTATGGTAAAAAAGTGGTTCTTACTGAACAAACTTCACCCACTATCTGCATTTCTTCTTTCAGAGCTGAGAGATTTTGCATCACCTCAGCCTTCAAGATCCAGCCACAAGACAGAGCCGAGGGGGAAATGCAAAGGGACAAGGAAACAGAGGTGGATCCTGGACAGAAATGTGACCTTCACCCCCAGCCCCTTCCTTCCCATTCTGGGGGCTGTTTTGTGTAGGGCGGTGAAGATCCTGTCTGAGGGAACCTAGAATTTGGAGCAAGGTGAGGCACAAAGGAAATGGGAGGCAGTGTGGCCCAGGCCCGGTCGCCCCTGGGCCTTGCTTCCAGCATGGGCCCACTGGCCAGGCAGTTGGGCTATAGCCTTGTGCACCCAGCTCCAAGCCTTTACTGGATTAGACACCACTGTCCTCGGCCCTTAGGAATTCTTCGTGGAGAAGGGACGAAGAAGGCCAGTTCTTTCCCAGCTCCCAACTTCCATTCACGCAAGCACCCTCTTTCCTCCCCAGGACTCTGGAGGTCGAATGGCCGCAATATGGTTTACGCCCAGTACAGGCAGAGTGTTTGAAAAGAAAAAAAAAAGGAAAGGAAAGCTTGTATGATAGAGGCTATACTGAGAAAATTTGTTATCCAATAAAAAATATTCAAACTGGATTTTATAACCTTTTATTTTAATAGAATTGCCTGCAATAAGATTCTACCTTTATGAAATACGAATAATAGAACTGTCTCTTTTTGAGTTCCCCATTTGTTCTTTTATGTAATATTCACATCTCATCAGTGATTCTCAGGTTCTCAGCGAACACAAGGCCCTGGGGGGCCAAGGCTAGCCTCTGCCTTTAATAGGGGGATTAGGGAAAATGCCTGTAACTAAAATATTATAATCCTGGTGGTGAGTGTCTGTGGTGAGCCAAGCCCTTTTTATGAGAATTAACTCATTTAATCCCCTAATAGGCTCATTTAAAGGCTCCTGTTTTAGATCCGTCTTACCAGTAAGGAAATTGAGACATAGAACAATTAAATAGCCTTCTCAAGGTCTCTCTGCTGGCCAGGGCTGGGCAAGGGCCCAACCAGCTCTGTGAAGGCCCAGCCCTGGCAGGAGCATCTCCACAGGACCCTAGACTCAAATCCCCCGCTCCGGCATTTCTGGTCCCCGGACCCCAGGAGAGATGCTCCATGCATCCCCGTCCTAGTTTCATGTATAAAGTAGGAAACTAACAGTTTCTATCTCATGGAGATGTTGTAAGAATTAAAAGAGCTAATGCCCGGTACACAGTAAACCCTCAGTAAAGGCTGTTATTAACAAAGTTCTGTAAGAAATAAATTCCATCTGTGTTGATTGAAAAGGCTTCCTGTAAAACACAGCATGTATGCCTGAGTCTCGAAAATGGATTTCTTTTTTGGAATAATTTTAATTGTTTTTCTAAACGGAAGTCTTACATGTGAGGTGGAAGGGAGATGTAAGAGAAGTCTCATTTTTCATGGAGGTCAATGGATCAGACCTGAACCTGATTTTTTTTTTTTTTAATGGGTTTCTACTCTTAATAGCTTATCTTTTTTTTTTTTTTTTAAGATTTTATTTATTTATTTGTGAGAGAGAGAATGAGAGACAGAGAGCACGAGAGGGAGGAGGGTCAGAGGGAGAAGCAGACTCCCCGCTGAGCAGGGAGCCCGATGCGGGACTCGATCCCGGGACTCCAGGATCATGACCTGAGCCGAAGGCAGTCGCTTAACCGACTGAGCCACCCAGGCGCCCTGAACCTGATTTTTTAAAAGTGAAGAAAGGCACTGTAATGCGCTAAGTCCAAATGCTGAGGTGAGCACAAGTAGAAGCAGCCAGACCAACAACCAGCTGTTCCAGGGGCTGAGGGGTGACTCAGGGGCCGGGACCACCATCCTGCCTGCATTTAATCCTAGAAATAATACTGGGCATTTTAAACAGTACCACGGAGTACTTTGACAATTTTTCGTAAACTTAAAAAATAAAAGTAATAAATTCCTGCTGGAGGAAATTGGAAAATGTCAAAATGAATAAAGAAAAAGAAACCAAGAGCACTGTTCACATTTTGTGTATTTTCTTCCTGCCTTTACTTTCTGGCATATATATATATGTTTAAAATCTATTTTTTTTACATTAAAAAAAACAACAACAACATTATCCTGAAACATTACTTTGAAAATAAAGACTACAACAAAGAAACACTTAATTCCACTGCCCAGACATAACTGCCACTAATATTTCTTTGTATAGCCTTCTGTATATGTTATAAATATGTATTATAAATAGACGTGCTCGTTTGTATAGTTTTTGCAAAAAAGAATCATTCACTTTTATACAAACAATGCTATTTAGCAAAACATCTCATGTCACGACTTGTCTCTTTCACTTACAGTGGGAGCACATTCTCCTAGCACAGCCAGTAACTAGGGAATGTGGAGGGTGACCCACAGCGAAGGGCACAGCCCTTGGGGTCATGCTGTAGGAAGCCATAACCTTCACCTGCCTTAATGAAACTTAACAAGCCAGACTTTTGGTTCCAAAGACATAAGGCAAACACTGTCTCATTCATTTCCAAAAATGTCCAGAGGGATGTTAAGCCTCCATGCAGAAACTTGGGGAGGTAAGTGTTCAATTTAGCACTAATAAAAACAATTACTATTATCCTGTCATAATAGTGACTAACGTAATGGAGCACGTCGTGGTACCAGACCCTGTTCTAAACACTTCACACATTAACTTGATACTCATGATGTGCCTATTGTCCCCATTTCACAGATGAAGAAGCTGAGGCACAGGTAGATTAAGGAACTCGCCCAAGGTCACTGAGTTAATAAGTGCTGGAACCAGGATTCAAAGCAGGAGGATGACTCCAGATCCCAAATTTTGCTGCATGTCAGGATTGCCTGGAAAAGCCCAATGTCCACGCTGCACCCTCACGGGTAGAATGAATGTCAGGGGACGGCAGTCCCGAACCCCCAGGCGCTCCAACATTGGATTCCATCACGTCTTGGAGAACTGTGTGGTTGTGGTGCCTCAGCCTCACCGTGCAATCTACACCCAGCTGTCGGCGAAGCCTGGCTCCAAAGTTGGGAGCAAGCTAGTCAGAGAGGATTCGTGTGGGCTAGATTTAGGTCTTCCCCACGGGACCGCATGTCCTGGTTTCCGGGGGCAGTCCTGGTTTTCATCTTCTGCCCCGACATAATTATCAATAATACCTTCTTACATTCTCGAAAATGTCCTAGCTTGGGTGATAAATCACTGTCACTCCATCTCTTACCCACTGAGACCTATCCTCCTTACTCACCGCATGGATCATTGTTTGAAACAAACGTTTGTTTTCAGGCCCCTTCCCCCAACTAGATAGAAGCTCCATAAAGACAGGGACCCTATCTTCTCATTCCCTCTTTATGCCCTGCAGAGAGCACAGAGCCAGGTAGAGCGGTGGGCACAGGGTCTGTTGACTGACTCCAGTGAGCAGGACCCCAAGGAACCCATCTGGAAGCAGAAACAAGGAGAACATTCAGGGCACAAGGCACAGCGATCACACTTTAGAGTCACAGCAGCAATGACTGTCCTTTGGAGGGAGGAAGCAGTGGGGGAGGGGCAGACCTGGAGAATAGCTAAAGGAACCCCCACCCCACCCCAAGAAGAATGGCTGCCCAAAGACTTAAAGGACAAGACACGGGGCCACTCCGACCTGGATAGGAAAAGAAAGCAACTTAACTTTGAACCCCCAAGTGGGCAAAACAGACCGTGAGAACATCGTTGAACAGGAATCTTTGCTTTTATCCCTCCCTGTATCAGTCAAGCTAGGCTAAGTGCTGGCACCCTCCGACCTCAACAGAAGGTCCTTGCTCACCCACACAGCAGTTCAGTGCAGGTGTCTGGGGTAACCGGGGGGTACCCTTTCCATCTCGTGGTCCCTACCATCCCCGGAGTCCCTGGGCCCTCTGCTAGATGACTGCTCCCAGCCAGCAGGCTTGCAGGGGAACTAGGGCTTCTATTGGCTTGGCCTACGGTTTACATCATCTCTGCTGCATCCTATTGGCCAAAGTCAGTCATGTGCCACAGCTAACTGCAAGGGAGTCTGGGAAGTGTAGTCTCTATGCCCAGGAGGAAGAGGAAATAGATTGGGTAGATATTGAGCTACAAGCTTTCCTCCTAGAAATGAAAGTAAAAAGTCAAAAAAGGTATGTATTCATCAACTGGGACTTCCATTAACAAAATGTCACAAGCTGGTGGCTTACAACAACAGAAATGTGTCACGGGCTGGAGGCTGGAAGTCTGAAATCAGGGTGTCAGTAGAGTAACATTCCCTCTGACGGTTCTAGGAGAAAATCCATCCCATGCCTTTCTGTTAGCGTTTGGTGTCACCTGCAATCCCTGGCATTTCTCGGCTTGCGGCACCCAACTCCAGCCTCTGCTTCCCCCGACACACAGTGTCCTCCTTGTGTGTCTCTGCATCTCCCCTCTCCTCAAGGACCCCAATCAGACTGGATTGCGGGCCCCCTACATCATCTGCAAAGACCCTATTTTAAGTAAGCCCACATTCACAGCTACCAGAGCTTAGGACTTGGATATAGGTCTCTGCAGGATACAATTCAACCCATAAGAAACAAAGGGCATGAACTTTTTTTTTTTAAGATTTATTTATTGATTGGGGGGAGGGGCAAAGGGAGAGAGAGTCCTAAGCAGACTCTACACTGAGCACAAGTCAGACATGGGGCTTGATCTCCACACCCATGAAATCAAGACCTGAGCCAAAACCAAGAGACGGTCGCTGAACCGACTGTGCCACGCAGGCGTCCCATGGCATGAACTTTTTAAAGGTGCCTGAAATGTACCCACATTGCACCCAAAAAGATCATCATAATTTGCATACAAACTAGCAGCCCAGGAGAGGACAGGTATCGTCCCACCTTCTCCAAACTGAGGAGCAGTATTTTCATTTTCTTCCTTGGTTTTATTACCTTGATTCTTGCAAATTTGATGAGTGAACAATGGCATCTCATTTTCGTTCGGATAGGCACCCCTTAGGAAAGACACAGAAAAGGGGAAGAGTGCTCAGGAATCACGTCACCCAGGCTCGGGAAGTGGAGGGTGTCTGCTGGGCAGTGAGCGGCTGGCCACCCCAGAACACAACCCAAGCAGGGACTTAGGAACATGTAACTGGCAGAAGTTGATGCTGAAATACTTCTCCTCTTGCAGAAAGCAAATATCAGAAGGCAGGAAGGACAAAAATTTCCATTTATCCATCTGAAATTAATGTTTCCAGCGAGGAGGCCTGGATGGCTTTGTGCAGACAGCCAGCTGCTGCAGTCGCCAGTCTTGTCTGGTCTGCCTGTCACAGCGGCAGGTTCGGTCTGATGGTTGCAAGGGATGAACGTGGCAGCGACACTCGGAGCAAGCCGTCCACAGAGCAGATCCTGGAGGCCACGGATGCCATCACACGTCAGAACACTGTGTGCTCGGTCCAGAATTACCCCTCGCCGGTGAATTATTCATACCAGCCACCTTATGATATGCGATCACATTCCAGGCAGAATGTCAGCCAGGGAGAAGAGGGTAAATGTAATTTGTAGTCTCAATTTCTGTCATAGTTTGGGTCATTATTTTTCTCTCGTCACTCTCCATCTCCCTGCCGGATTCTGCCTTCTCGAGTTTCTAATCAGAGGGATATGTCAGGAGCGAGTCTGAAAACCTCTGCCTTCCTTCTGACTGCGCTCTCCCAGGACAGAGTTAATATGTTTATGATACATATTTTATTACCTTTGAGTGCAAGTAATTGCTATGGTTATTTCTGTTGACCCTAGAAAACAAAAGAGCCAGCTATTTTGCCAGCAAAATAAGTTTATGGAGGACTAGAAAAGCAATTGCAACCTGGCGCAAGCGAGCTTGGATGAGCCACAGACGAGCACAGAGAGCTGAGGTCGGGGGCTGGCTTTTATAGCAAGGGTGGTGGGCGGGGCCGCATCGCTGAGCTTTCATTGGCTGGGCTGTTGCCAGGCGAAGGGAAATTCTGCCTTCCTCCCCTTTGCGGTCTAACGGCAGTGTGGGAGAGCGCCCCCTTCAGGGCTGCCCCACTCCATTTTAAGTGAGATTTCCTCTGTCTTCACATCTTCTTAAACACATATTTTCCTGTCCTTTATTTTGAGCGTGGTTTGAATTTTTTTGCACCATTCTATCTGTGCTCCCAAAGGAGCTGTGGAGGGGAGCCCACTTCTCAGCCTGAAGTGCACCGGTCACTTTCATGGCCCCACCTCTGAGAAGGGGACAATCTCCCTCTCTGATCGGTGGGGTGAGTCAAGAATCCCCTCCACTGCCCACTCCCAGGAAAGCCCAAGAACCCCAGCTATAACCAAAGCAGGGAGGTCGAATTAAATGGAAATGAAAAAAAAAAAAAAAAAAAAAGCTTGTAACTGCCAAGCTGATCTCCATTGGATTAAAGATTTTTGTGATTAGGGATTCAAGGTGGGCTCCAGGTACACTCCAAACCTATTCCCAGAACCAGAGGCTGCATCACTGACCTAAAGTCTTTCAAGGTACTCAGGCGTGAACCCTCCTAAATTGGGTCCAAGTCTACTGCTCAAAGGGTCTGCCTGTGGTTCCCACCTCCCTTTAGCCTTTCAACACAGACGGGACCACCGTCTGGTCTCCCCCAGAACACAGGGTTAAATCTCACAGGTAATGAGATCTGGCAAGAAGGCTGGATTTCTCCTGAGCTAACTGATTTTCCCAAGAGACAGGTTGGACCCCACAGCCATTCACGTTGACCCCGACAACATCCAGTCCGTTCGCTGGCCTGCGGAAGGCAGTGGTCAAGCACGTGCACTGTGGCACCACCTGCCACAGGGCCTTCACCATAAGACAGAGTCAGACTCCAGCAAAGCTCCACCACTAACAAGCTCTGCCCTCTCAGGCAAGCTACTCAGCCTCTCCAAACCTCAGCTTTCTCATCTGCAGAATGGGGAAAAGATGAACTTGCCTAGAGCACTGAGGATGCAGTGAGGTAGTGGAACTTTGCAAAGTGATTCTTTTAAAGCTTAGGGGCTAGACTGGGAAACACCCAGGGCTCAAAAGTCTCCAATAGCCCCAGCTCCCTCAGGATAAATCCAGAGTCCTTACCCTCACCCCCAGAGCTTTACAGGATCTGACCCTGCTCCCTCTCTGACCACACATCAGTCATGATGACCTCTGTGCTCTTCTGGGACACCCCAAGCCAAGCCAACCTCACCTCCAGGCTTTGCACTTGCTGCTCCCATTGCCTGGAACACACTTCCCCAGATGACCTCATGCTTCCTGTGTTCACTTCCTTGGGGTCCCCACTGATATCATCACTCACAGGAGCCCTCCAACCACCCATGTTCCTGAATCCCCTCCTCCTGCTCTTTCTCACTCCATAACCCTCATAACCACCTGGCACACTTGACATGGACTGTTTATCTATTTATTGCCTGCTAACCCCTCGGGAAGGTGAGCCAGGTAGGGGCAGGAATGCTGGTCTGTCTTGGTTGGCTTCCACCCTGCTGTCTATCATGGAATAGGCAGGGGTCTGGAGCTAATTGGGAGGTAGAGTGAGAGCCTGGTGCTTGACTGGCTGGGGTGGGGGAGAGGGGGTCTCAGAGCACTCCCATGTTTCTGGCTCAGGCAGTCTGGGCCCAGGGCACATGTGCTATGAGGCAACATAGCTGCAAGATGTTCCCCAGCCCTGGCCTCTGTGCTCCCCAGCCATGCACAGGAGCTGCTGTTTGAAACTAAGGAGGAAAGAGTCTGATTTGGGCATGCGGGGGAGGTAAAGATGATGGAGGGTTGGCATATGCTCTTAGCTGTTTGGAACTGAGCTAAGCCCAGACACTTAGATAGGTACCAGCTGGAGAAGCTGGGACTGGGAGGGACTGGGAAGGACTGGGGGAGGACTGGGAGGGACTTTGAGGATTCTGGGCATTAGCAGGGACACTTGAGTCAGATGATACAGTGTGGCATGGCATTGGGGGCTCATTCTCCAAGAAGACAGCTCAGTGTGTCCAGGGGGGACATGGGCAGACATTGGCTCTTGTTTGAGGGTCCCTGACGGCAGAGGCTGTCCCTTTGAGGGTCTTTAGGGTGGGCAATGTCAAATCACAGCGGGACAGCTGGGAGGGACAGGGATCCTCCCGTGTTACCACATGGACCGTGAGCCAGCGTGACATTCCTTGGGGATGTGGGGCTACCCTAGTGTAATTTGGAATGGGGACTGGAAGCCCTGCGGGTATTGGTGGGGCAGATGGAGGGACTTTGGGCAACTGCGGTTCTGTAAGTTGCGACGATTGGTGACACACACGTGATGTGGCCATGCGCACCTCTGCACCACCATAGCTGCTCACGCCAGCACCAACTTGCCCCATACGAACTCGCACCAGGTTTTCTTGGCCTCGACACTGTTGACATGTTGGGCAAATGATTCTTTTTTGTTTTTGTTTTGGTTTACATCTTAGCATTTTGTAAATATACATGACAAAACACTATTTTAACCATTTTTAAGTGTCCCGTTCAGTGACATTAAGCACATTCACATGCTTGTACGACCGTCACCAGCATCCCCACCTGACCCTTTTCACCTTATAAAATGGAAACCCTGTCCCCATTAAACCCTGACTGCCCCTTCTTCCTTCACGCAGCCCCTGGCACCCACCATCTACTTTCTCTCTCTGCAAATGTGGCACCTCATGTAAGGGGAATCCTACATTTGTTGTTTTGTGACCGGCCGCTTTCACTTCGCATCATGTCCTCAAGGTCCCTCCGTGTTGTGTCCCATGTCACAATTTCCTTCCTCTTTAAAGTTGAATATTTTTCTCTGCTGTGGAGCCGTCCTGCACACTGTAGGAAGATCAGCAGCATCTGTGGCCTCTACCCACTAGATGCTCGAAACATTTCCCTCCTCCCAATTATGACAACCAAGAATGGCTCCAGACTTTACCAAATGTCTCCCGGGAACCAAGTCTCCCGCCGCCCCCCCCCTGCCCCGCCCCGGTTCTAGAACCACCGCTCTAGTCACACTCGCCTCTGACTCGAATCTCCCCTGCAGGTACCTGAGTGCCCCCCAAACAGCAACCTCACCTCAGCAAAGAGGCAGGGGCACCTCGGGAATGTGTACCCAGGACCTGCTACAGCCGGGGTCCCCATTCCCATCCACACACATCTCTCCTGTCAGAATCGCCTGGTAACATTAGGGCAGATTTTCACAATAGCCTTCTTTAATAAAAAAAAAAAAAGTCTCTTTTCTTAAATCCACATTAAGCATATGGCAAGCCATGTGCTGGCTGCATTGCCTCCTGCAAACTGAATGCTGGCCTCTTGTTTTCTACCTTCCATCTGGGGAGACATAAATCCTACTTAGAGTCAAACCCCAGGAGATCCGTGAAGCATGTGAGAGTCAAAGATAAAAAGGCCTTCTTTGCCCTTGGACACATAAGCTGGATTTTCTTTAGTAATCCAGCCTCTTCACGGAAACAGCCAAGAGCAAGGAAACTCACAGCACAATCCATAACAACACACACACACCCCAAAAAGAGTAAGTCTGGCAGTCCAGGAGGCTGACAGCCACAACTTGGGCCATGTTTCAGCTGCGCGCTCCCCCCTCCCAGACCCTGCCAGCAGAGCACAAAGTCCCGGATTCCACTCGAGCCCCACATAGCTCTGCTAATGCACATCAGTCCTCAGACAAAATCTTTTATTTCCCAGTAAGCCTGGAATAAAACAGATGAATTTGCAGGGGCTTTAGGAGTGAAAAAGAGACACCAGAGCCCCTCAGGATTATCTTGGCAGAGAATGGATTTCGTTTGCTCACGTATGGTTCATCAGGCATTGATTAAAGTCACAGAATTTTGTAACTGGAATCAATCAGAGCACCTTAAAGTGGGAACAAGTAAACCTCCCTTCCGGGGCCAGAATGGAACCGAGGAGTGGTGGTCATCCAGCTTTTGTTGGAACATCCCAGAAGGGCGGCAGATTTGCCCCCGTTCTTCAAGCCCTCCTTGTGTCCCCCGTCCTCTGTCACCTGACTGACTTGTGGCTCTTCCCACGGGGGGAATGTGCTTCTCTGACACTTGACTTCTTCGGGCTTGGCCTGGGGACTTGTTCTGGCCAATGAGACCGGTGGCGTGGCAAAAGCAGGGGGCTGGGGGAGTGCTGGGGGGTCGCCTCTTTCTCCAGAGCCAGCAGCCGCCCCAGCCAGCCCACAGACCCCGATGGAGCTGCTGTGTTAAGCCGCGACGTGGGGCTGGCTTGTTATGCACCGATAGCCGGCCAGTTCGGGCACGGGCTAGTTTGCGCTCACGCGGGCTGCTGCAGTCTGGTGCCCGCTCTCACGCAGAACCAGCTGACCGTGCAGGGGAGGAAAGCACAGCTTCACGAGGCAGACATTGTCCTTGTCAACGCCATCCGTTATTGGACGGCGGCTTTTGTGTCTTGCCAGACCCTCTCTCCACCAGGCCCTAGGTGGGCCCGGCCACAGAAACAACCCAAACAAGGGTGGTTGGCTCTGGATTCGGTGGCCTGCCTGCCCCTTTGTGATGGCTCTTGAGTCTTCCCTCCCTCCTTGGGAGGCTGGAGGAGACCCCAGTTATGGAGGAGACTTGCTCCTGGCACATGGGGTATCTGTGGCAACCCAGCATTTCATAGAGAGGGAGAGACCGTCAAGCCAGGGGCAGGTTGCATTATGGAGAGGGCAGAGACCCCCATGGCACCCCGGCAGCTCTGGTGACCCTTCCCTCCAGCCCTTCCCTCTTCTCGGCTCCCATCACAAGGGACCTGTCCCGAACAGATGCTTGCACACCGTTCATGGCAGGACTACTCATGATCGCCAGAAGGTGGGATATTATTCAGCCTTAAGAAGGAAGGACATCCAGGGGTGCCTGGGTGGCTCAGTCGTTACGTGTCTGCCTTTGGCTCAGGTCCTGATCCCAGGGTCCTGGGATCGAGCCCCGCATCGGGCTCCCTGCTCCGCGGGAAGCCTGCTTCTCCCTCTCCCACTCCCCCTGCTTGTGTTCCCTCTCTCGCTATGACTCTGTCAAATAAATAAAAAAATCTTTAAAAAAAAAAGAAGAAGGAAGGACATCCGGCCACCTGCCACATGGATGGACCTGGAGGACACTGTGCTCAGTGAAGTCAGCCACTCACAAAAGGACAAATACTGGAGGATTCCCCTTACACCCTAGAGTCGTCACTTATAGAGACCGAGGGTTGAACCGAGGTTGCCAGGTCCTGGGGGAGGGGAATGGGAAGTTAGTGTTTAATGGGGACAGAGTTTCAGCTTGGGATGATGACAACGTTCTGCTGGTGATGGTCGCACAGCAATGTGAATGTACTTAATGCTACTGAACTATTCACTTAAAAATAGTTAGAATGGTAAATTTTACATTATGCATATTTTACCTCAATTTTTAAAACAGGACCTGTCCTGTGTCCCGGGTCCTGGAGGCCCAGCTCCCACCCGGCTGTCAGACAGCAGAGCCAGCTGATGAGTGGAGTCCCAGGTTGTGTGCCCGGGGAGGAGGCGCTGGTGCCCGCTGCCGGCTGCCGTCTTCCTCGGGTTCAGTGGGAATCCCCAGCATCCTCACTGCTTTACTCACAGGGATTGTTAACGGGCACCCCCCCGGGGGTCGGGGCACTCCAGTAGGGGGTCACGGGGGACAGAGAGACAGTCCCCCTGACGCTCCTCTGACTCCACACAGAGGCCGCACACTCTGGGTGGAGGGGAGGGCTCTCCAGGTGTCCAGCTGGAAGTTTGGAGCGTGAGCAGGTAGAATTTGTTTGGATGGGGAAAGGAGGTGAGAACAGCCAGGACAAAACCAATGAGAAAAGACTGGAGAAGGGCAGGGAAAGCCTTTGGACCTACAGACGCAGGCTCACGCTCCGGCTCTGCCACGTACGGGCCACGTGGGCCTGAGCAGGCTACCCCCCTTCCCTGAGCCACCCCAGTGTTCTCATCTGTGAAGTGAGCCTAATAACAGGACCTCTGCCTGGCAGGCTTTTGTGCAGGGTAATATAATATGATGTTGAGTCCAGTGTCACACAGCGAGGGCTTCATTAATATCAGTCCTTCTGGCGCGGCCTCCAGTGGTCCCCGCGCTCGTGAGTCCTGTCCGGTGTGATCCCCACCCCCGGCGTGTGGGCGGACCAGGGCCTTGCTCCTGACAGCAGGCTGCAGCAAAGGTAACGGGGTGTCACATCCATGCTTCAGTTGCCCATGGTCGAGACTGCCGTCCTGCTGTCACCCTTGCTGGCCCTCCTGCTGGCCCTCCTGTTTGCGTGCTCGCTGAAACAGGCTGCCGTGGGGTGAGATGCGCCGTGGGGTGAGATGCTTCGCGGAGAGGCCCATGTGGCCAGGGACTGAGCGAGGCCTCGGCGCAACAGCCCGCGAGGAACGGAGCCGCTCGAGCGAGCGAGGGAGGGCGTCCTTCCCAGTGCAGCCCGGAGAGGGGCCTGCAGCCCGCGGAAGGACCAGATGCGAGCAGCCAGCTGCCACGCCAGCCTCCTGACCCCCAAACCATGTGATGATAACTGCTGCATTCAGCCACTTCCTTTGAGCTAATTTGTTCCGCAGTCATAGATAGCTAATACAGCCCACGCCCGGACTCCGCCTGATCCTGTCGCTTGTGACCTTGTCCCCAGAAGTGCCCCCGGCCTCCAACCCCGCTCCTCGGTCCCCCCACATGCTCCCTCCAGCACCACACACACCACATGCACACCCCACACACTTCATCTAATACATGTTGGCTGAGACCAAATCAGTGACAGAATTCAGTGTCCCCGGGGAGTGACGGCAGGAGGGAGCTGCACAAGGTCTAGAGACAGCTCCCAGAGCACAGGGATGTGTTGCCGGCAGAAGAGGGGCCTCGGACCCCTCTGTTCTTTAAGCAGAAGTATCCCCAGGGGTATCTCGCTGACCAGCTGCAAACATCTACTGGTAACATTCAGTTCCCTGGTTCCTGAGTCTGTCTTCACTTCCACAGTCAGAGCCCGGCATTCCTCTGGCTGCTGGCTTGCAGAAATAAATCCATCTCTTCTGTTTGCTTTCTTGGGTGGGATTACATGGGTTTGCCCCCCACACAAAATTTCATTTGGCCTATAGTTTGGTCTCCAAGGAAAAGACGTTGACATCTCAGTTCTTATGACGAAGTTTGGACCCTTGAGGGCGAGGCTGTGGTGGGCCACTGTGCCAGGTGGAGGAGACAGAAGGAGGGGAAGGAGCCCTGGGCTTGAGTTCAAGTCCAGCTCTGCCCTGACAAGCTGAGCCACTTTGGAAGAGTTCCTGTCCATCAGCGAGCCTCTGTCATAACCCCCTCAGGAGTCTGCTGTTGGAGACCTCAACAAGGTAACATGTGTGGACCCTTCTTTTCTGGTTTGGCTTTAGGAGTCATAAGCTACTGCGGGCCAGAGGCCCTGGCTGAGGAGCTGCAAGCCTCTCTTCCACTGGGAAGAAGCACACTGCCACTTAGGTTTATCAGTCTCTTGTGGTTTGGGTTATCATGAGTTGACTCCTGAGAGCCTGAGCTCTAAAGGGCTACATCGCTGGATCTGTGACATGGAGAGCTGCCCCTCCCCCCTGAGATGGTCCTCCTCCCAGTTGCTGAGCATGTCAAGGCTCATCCCTCATGGTGTCATTCTTGTATCATCACAATGCCCTCCTCTCACTTTGAAAAGAACAGCCTTTGCTTGACCCTGCTGCTCCAGAACTTGTCTCTAAGATTCCGCCTGGCTATGAAGGGCACACTAGGATGTGGACTATAAATCGGGAGCCCTCATGACATTTAGATCCATTAATCCATCAAAAGAAGATTTGCTACCTCTTAGTGTCCAGAGAGAGACCAGAAATCCCCTCATCCAAATGTTCACATGGAGGCTGGAGCACAGTTAATTCTACTCAGCACTTTGTATTGGGATCTTCAGGAATTCACGGGATGTCAGCACTCTGCCCTGTGCCTTATCACTTGCAGTTGGGCCAACACAGGAAACCAAGCCGAAGGAGTTTTTTACCAGGTGCCTTTGCCTGTTCCCAGTCTGTACGTGAGGGACCAACCTAATCCTGAAATGATGAGACTATAAACCACCACCATAACCTACAGGATCCAAACAACCTTCCAGACTGGAAGTTCTTTGAAAACTATCTGCAGCACCTAGTCCTAAGCCTGGCAATGCATGGATGAATAGGTGGATGAGTAGGTGAATGGATAGATGGGTGGATGGATGGGTGGATGGATGGATGGGTGCTTGGGTGGATGGGTGAGTGGATGGAAGGATGGATGCTTGGGTGGGTGGATGGATGGATGGATTCTTGGGTGGATGAGTGCCTGGATGGATGGGAGGATGGATGCATGGATGGGTAGATGGGTGGTTGAGTGGATGGGTGGATGAATAAATGAATCTCTGACCAAGGAACAAAAGTTCTTGCCCAGAATTCACTACTCAAGAGCCTTGTAACTTCCCTCATTTGTAAAATGGGGTGAGGGTAGTTCTTTTTCTGTCCATCCCATAAGGTTGTTGTGAGAACGAAATCAGATGATGTAAATAAGGTTGTTTTTGGCCATCTCTATAGAATTATACCAATGAGAGGAAGTACTGTCCCAAAGAAAATGTTTTCTTCAGCCTAATAAATGCCCCTAGGAACATCAATTGCTTCAACCAATGACTTAACAAATCCTCTTGGGGAAGACAGCCCTTTCCATGGTCGTTAGAGGTGCGATTCAGAGCAGCAGCTGCTTGGTTGACAAGCTTGTCTCACCTTGGACAGGCTACACCTGTAGGTCCTACAAGACTGTGAGCTCACAGCGGGCAGGTATGGGTCTTAGACCTAGAATCCTCCTTGTCTGTAAAAATGAGTAACCATGGGCACTCAGATGTCTATTGCAGTGATTTCAGTAAAATAGCCATAGTATTATTTTTAAAAAGGTATAACTTTACAAAAAGACAACAATGCAGAAATGCTAGAGTGAAGTGCTATGTGTGAACCATGTCCTTATACAATCGTGTCCTTATACAACTTAGAGACTGACATTTGATGTGGCTTTTTTCCCACTTAAGCCCTATTTTAAAGATGGACACGGGGCTTGCAAGACAATGTGAAGGGAACGGGGAGGGGGAGGGGAGTGCAAAAGACAACGTGTACAAAGAGCCTGAGGCAGGACTGACAGAAAAACGCTTGGTCCACAGCACCTTACTATGGTCCCAATGATTTGGGGTCCAGGCCTGCCACTGTGTCGCTTGCCACTGTGGTCCCAGATCCTCTGTCTTCTTTTCCTGTCTCGCTGGCCTCCCCTGTCCTTTGGATGGGGAGAAAGGTGGTGCGGGTGGTGGTCCAGGTCAGAAGGGGACGGGAGTGTTGCAGCCAAGTGGGAGGAGTTAAAACCTCTGCACAAACACCCCATCCCCCCTTCCTGCTCGCTCTGGATGCTGCACAGCCAGACCCCTCTGCCGGTGCCGGAGGGTCAAGCGTTTGCTTCTCCTGGGTGTGCACGAGGGCGCAGAACTATCCCTGGGCATGGTTGGGGCTCCAGACCAAGGCAGTCAGGCCGTGCCGGGGAAGAAAGCGAGAGCAATGGATGTCGGCACGCACGGGCTTGTCCTCAGAGCACCCCCAATGTGCTGGCAGGCCGCCTGCAGCAGGGCTCACTGGGGGACAGGACAGAGGGAACACAGTGGCAGTTTTTATGCATGACAGCTCTGTGAAAAGGGCATAGCATTTACTTGAGCAAATTTGGGACTGGGATTGGTGAACTGACCAAAGTTGGTAAATATCAAGGGTTAAACAAGAGGCCCCCCATTATCAACCCTGACGCCGAGTTACAGACATCACGCTTTCTAAAGGACAGGAGCTGGGGGTCAGGATGGACTCACGCATTAGAATTTCTAATATCACTGTTCACACTTGGGGATGAAATGAAACAGCTCTATTTTCACCACGCACCTTCCCCAAGAGCTGGACCTCAAATGATCTCTAATTATTACAGAATCTCTGATTTCTGGGCCAGTTTCCAAGGCCGTTATTGTGGCCGTTTATCAGAGGCGGTGGCAGCCGGGGTGCTGGGCTGCCGGGCAGAGAAGTCAGACGCAGGGGAGCGGAAGTCGCGTGAGGCCCGCTGCGAGTTCAGGACACAGCCGGCGCTCTGGAGGACACGAGGAGGAGGCCTTCCCTTAGCCTCCAGACGTCCAACCCCGCAGGTCGAGCAGAGAAGGTAGATGGGGCCTAGAGCCAGCACCTGGAGCACCGGCTTGAGTGTCCTAGAAGCTTCTGGCTCCCGGACCGCCTTCCCTGAGAGGTTTTCACTCAGAAGCCTCCCCCCCCCCACACACCTACTTCTCTCCTCCCCAGGGCTCATTCGGAAGTAGTGGGGAGAGGACGTGTCTTTGATTGTCACATCTCGGGGACCACTATGGCTCTCCAGGGTGGCCAGATGCTCCTCAATGCACGCACAGCATCGTTGTGATGGTTCACTGTCTGTGTGGGCTGGGCCATGGTGCCCAGTTGTTTTCTCCAACACCAGTCTAGGTGTTGCTGTGAAGGTAGTCTTACACGAGAGTAACATTGAACTCCGCAGACTTTGAGCAGAGGCGACGACCCTCCCTAACGCGGGAGGGCCTTATCCAATCAGCTGAAGGTTTGAAGAGAAAAGACTGAGCTCCGCAGAGGAGAAAGGAATTCAGCCTCAGATGACTATGGGCTGGAGATCCAACAGCAACTCCTGCTGGAATTTCCAGACTGTGGCCTGTTCTACAAGTTTCAGTTGTGCCAATCCCACGGTCACGTGAGCTAATTCCTTAAAATCTCTCTCTGTCTCTTTGTCTCTGTCTCTCTCTAAATATATACCCTCTTGGTCAGTTTCTCTGGAAAACCGTGACTGACACAGCCACCCTGCCCCAAATGGGCCTCCCCACCAGGACCTCCCAGAGAGCCACCCAATGACCTGGGTCAGTCCCACACAGACCTCCTGGTCCCCACATCTAAAATGAAGGGGCAGCATTTCCTTATACCACACACAAAAATAGACTCAAAATGGATGAAAGACCTAAATGTGAGACAGGAATCCATCAAAATCCTAGAGGAGAACACAGGGAGCAACCTCTTCAACCTCAGCCGCAGCAACTTCTTCCTAGAAACATCGTCAAAGGCAGGGGAAGCAAGGGCAAAAATGAACTATTGGGACTTCATCAACACAAAAAGCTTTTGCACAGCAAAGGAAACAGTCAACAAAACCAAAAGACAACCGACAGAATGGGAGAAGATATTTGCAAATGACATATCAGATAAAGGGCTAGTATCCAAAATCTATAAAGAACTCATCACACTCAACACCCAAAGAACAAATAATCCAATCAAGAAATGGGCAGAAGACATGAACAGACATTTCTCTGAAGAAGACATCCAAATGGCCAACAGACACATGGAAAAATGCTCAACATCACTCAGCATCGGGGAAATACAAATCAAAACCTCAATGAGATACCACCTCACATGGGTCAGAATGGCTAAAATTAACAAGTCGGGAAACAACAGATGTTGGCGAGGATCCAGACAAAGGGGAACCCTCCTACACTGTTGGTGGGAATGCAAGCTAATGCAGCCACTCTGGAAAACAGTATGGAGGTTCCTCAAAAAGTTGAAAATACAGCTACCCTATGACCCAGCAATTGTATTTACCCCAAAGATACAGATGTAGTAAAAAGAAGGGGCACCTGCACCCCAATGTTTATAGCAGCAATGTCCACAATAGCCAAACTATGGAAAGAGCCCAGATGTCCATCAACAGATGAATGGATAAATGGATAAAGAAGAGGTGGTCTATATATACAATGGAATATTACTCAGCGTCAAAAAATGAAATCTTGCCATTTGCAACAACATGGTTGTTGTTATTGTGCTAAATGAAGTAAGTCAATCAGGGAAAGACAATTATCATATAATTTCACTCATATGTGGAATTTAAGAAACAAAACAGAGGATCATAGGGGAAGGGAGGGGAAAAATTAAACAAGATGAAATCAGAGAGGGAGACAAACCATAAGAGACTCTTAACCACAGGAAACAAACTGAGGGTTGCTGGAGGGGAGGGGGTAGGGAAATGGGGTGACGGGCACTAAGGAGGGCACGGGATGTAATGAGCACTGGGTGTTATATGCAACTGATGAATCACTGACCTCTACCTGTGAAACTAATAATACACCATATGTTAATTAATTAAGTTTAAATAAATTTTAAAAATAAAATAAAATGAAGGGTCGGGTTGGAAGACCCCCCTGCACTAAATTCTGTGATTCGACATTAAAAGTGACCCCCGTGAGGCAGCCTGTGGGAAATGGAGTATTCTAGGTCATGGAATGAGACCCTCGAAGCTGGCCTGTGAGCCTCTCCAGCTGCCCCCAAACACCAGCAGCCCCTCTGCAAATCAAAGCAGCCCATAGCCCTTGCCTCCAACACGTGGGGGCTCAGATCTCTGGCTAGTTGGCAGGATCTGGATTGTTCCAGGCAACAAAGATCACAAAACGTATGCGGTGTGAAGGTCGCATGGTGGATTTTTAGCCTGCGTTTTCTTCTCACGTTGTCCTGGAAGGGGGGGGGGGTGTTCTCAAACCTCGGGGCACGACCCTGCTTAGGAGTGGGGTTGCAGATGGAGCAGGGAGAGCCGGGGCAGGAGGGCCAGCACTGAGGAGCACAGGGGGCTCTGCTTCTTCCTCCGGAGACCTCAGGCCACGAGGCCGCCCGCGCCGGCCTGGGTCACCAGTCCCCCTGGGAGAGCTTTGCATACTGGCCTGAGTGTTCAGAAAGCTGAGCTGTCCTCGGGTAGCTCCAACCTTGACTGCCAGAGAAAGTTAATGTTCTTAAGTAAAGTTTATTGGGGAGTTTTTGCCATTGTAAGTGCACTACTCACTTATTCATGGGACAGAAATGGACCCTGCACTGTGCTAGGTGCTGAGGACGCCAGGGTGACACGTGGGTGACACAGTCCGTGACTTCAAGGAAGCGCCTGCCATCATAATTAACAAGGGAAACAGTTAAAGGTGGTGGCTGTGGGGCGGAGAGGAGGAGCCGGGGGGTCTTTAGGACCCGCTCTGCTGTCTGAGGGTGCACATATTGCCTCCATCCAAGGAGGAAAGAAGAGGAGCCCGACCCTCGTCCCTAGCCTCGAGGACCCTTCACCTGCTGCTGAGTGTGTGGGACCCTCCATGCACGGCATCCCCCTCGCTTCCCCCACCCGGGCCTCCCCACAGCCCCCTGAGAAGGGTGCCGGGTTTGCCCACTTTTGAATGGAGCCGTCTGTAGCGACTGGATGGGGCCGGGCGGACATCGGACACACAGGAGGTGAACCGTGCAGAAGCACTTTCCACGCCGCGACCTCGGTGCCAGGCAGCACAGGCTCACATTCCCGTTGGGGGTGTCTTGGAAAGTGAGCCTGTCATCCTCGTCTGTTCTCTGGAGTTGGACCCAGACCTGGCTCTGTCCTCCCTTCTTTATTCTTCCATCTAGTGATGATGCTAAGAGCCCGGCGGCACCGGGAAGGTGCGTGAGGGCTAAGCTAGGACCAGGAGGGCTCAAATCCCAAGTCTGTTCCCAAGTCACAATTTTGAGATTTCCAGTACATCTTCCCAAGGAGCCCCGTCCGAAAAGGCTGGATTCATCACTCCCAGCACCAGCACACCCGGGAGAGTTTAGCTTCTCCAGCTGTGCGCCCTTGGGGCCCCTCTCCCGGGGCCCAGCAGGAAGAAGCAGGCTCCCCACCCCTACCCCCACCCCACCCCACACCCCCGCAGTCCCTGCAAGCTCCCCATCCATCTGTGCACAGCCAGGGTCCCAACTAAGGTGACATGCTCGTGATGAGAGGTAGGTGAGCTTAGCTTGGTTTTGTAAGTATTATTGTTTGTTGTGGTAAAATACACATGACATAGAATTTATCATCACGACCATGTGTGAGTGTGCAGCTGAGTGTCCCTAAGGGCATTCACCCTGTTGTGCGTCCACCACCACCTTCCATCTCCTGAACTCTGTCATCATCCCCAACTGAAACTCTGTCCCCATGAAACACGAGCTCCCCGCCCCCTCCCTGACGCCTGGCACCCACCGTATTTCTGTCTCGAAGAATTTGAGTCCTCTAGGGACCTCCTGGGAGCAGAATCACGGGCTTATATCACTCAGCGTCACGTCTTCAAGGTTTACGTACTTTGTGGCAGGTGGCAGGATTTCCTGCCTTTTCAAGGCTGAATAATGTTCCCTAGTGCGGAGGGACCACCTTTTGTTCATCCATTTCTCCACCGACGGACGCTTGGCTGCTCCACCTTTTGGTGATTGTGAGTGGTGCCACTGCAAACATGGGTGTGCTCATGGCTCTTTAAGACCGAGCTTAGTCTTCGGCTCAGGTCGTGATCCCAGGGTCCTGGGATCGAGCCCCGCATCGGGCTCCCTGCTCTGCGGGGAGCCTGCTTCTCCCTCTCCCACTCCCCCTGCTTGTGTTCCCTCTCTCGCTGTCTCTCTCTGTCAAATAAATAAATAAATAAAATCTAAAAAAAAAAAAAAAAAAAAGACCGCGCTTAGTTTTGGGGACTCTGTGGCTCCCATAACCACCCTTGCTCCCACAGAATTCCAAGCAGTTGCTTTCAAATAAGACTCTCCTTGAGTTCTTACCGAGCGGGGTGACCATGGCGGAGCCCTCCCCCACCCCGGCTGATGCTGAGACTCTCTTACCTAATCTGCTCAGCCTGGCATTTCTACGACGGTTTCTATTTTATAAGTGGGGAAACTGAGGCATAGAGAGGCTAATAAACTTGCCCAAGGTCACACGTGAAGGAGCCTCCCGAGGAAGGTGGAAGCCGGGCGGTCTGACATCTGAGCCCGCGTTCTAAACCACTTTGCTCGGTGGTTTTAGCGTCCCCGTGAAGAACGGGAGGCAGACATCATTGTCATTCTGAGGAAAAACTCACGTCTCGACAACTTAAGTGGCTCTGAAGGTCACACAGCTCTTATCTTTGACTCCCATTCTGTGACTTCGAAACCGAGGTACGATTATTGGCAGACCTTCCACTTTCCTTCCCTCCTCCCCTCCCTGCCTCTTCAGACACAGTGTCCCAGGACTTCTCTGCTCCTGAACCCCGCCTGCCGCCCATCCCACAGCTTAACAGAGGCGTTGTGACAGCCTTGACCCACAAGAGGCACAATGTCTGCTGAGCCCTGAATGAATCAGACGAGGAAAAGGTTAGGCGGCCAGAGGGAGCTAAAAGCCCCTAAAAGTTTAAAGAGATCCTGCCAAATGGGTGATTGGCTCCCACTGAGATTAGTTTTAATCAATTATTAAGCAATAGCTTAATATTTTAAGAGTTTATGCCATCACAGAGAAATGAAACATTTTGTGATTTTCTTCCCTTCTATCTTCCAAAATAAAAAACGCAAAACAAGTGTATAGTAGCATAGATTTATCTTAAATTTCCCATTGAAATACTAGGATGCCTTTATGTTAAGTGTTTAGCTTCCTTTGTGTTCCTTACAATGCGTAGTCTTTCATGAGCCTGAGGGGGTGCTGAGTTCTAAGTGCCTGCCTGAGTTCAAACACCAGGTTTGCTCAAGGGACACCAGGAAACATCAAAGCGTCCTAAAGTGCCCTTGACTTTCTGACAGTGGCAGGCAGCCCCTGTGCGCAGGCTCTGCATGGGAGAGACCCAGCGTCTGGTCCTTGAACTTTCACCTTCCAACCTCTCATCCCTGGGTAGGAGTCTGGGCCCATCCTTTCTCCCTGCTCCCCAAACCCTTCCTTTCCAGTCAGGAACTGGGAAGCAACAGGTGGAGGGCAGCAGGAGAAGAGAAGGATTAAAGCACATTACCACCTCTATGATCAACCCTGGAAAAATACAGGTGAGAGGTCTCCCATTTTTATTCTGTGATCAGTTCCCCTTTGGAAACTGATATAACGTGCCATTTTTCACCCACCCATCCATCCACCCATCCATCCATCCATCCATCCAACCATCCATCCATTCATCCATCCACTCACCTATTCATCTAATTATCCATCCATCATCCACCCATCCATCATCCAACCAACCACCCACCCATCCATCCATCCATCCATCATCCATCCACCTACCCATCCAACCATCCATCTATCCATCCATCATCCACCCATCCATTCTTCTACTCATCCATCCATCCACCCACCCATCCATCTTCCATCCGTCCATCCATGCAACAACATGTGTCAAGCTCTAAGTCCGGTGCTCAAGGAGCTCACTCTCTGAAGGGAGACAGACCTGGAGCCCTACATGCCATGCAGGGTGCTGGGTGCTAAACCAAAATGTCCTCAAGACATGAAGGACACAAGGGAGAGAGTGGCCCCTCCTCATGACAGGTGGGCCTCACAGGGCAGGGTCTCTGTGCTCCATCCAAGGAAATCAGCTGGCAGGTGGAGTTGTTCCGGGCAGAGATGTGCGCCCCTGAGTCCCGTTTGGCTCATCTGTCCTGGTCTCAGCACACTCTGCCTTCCCATATCCAGTCTCCAGTCCTGTCAAATAAGGACACTCCAGCCATCCTCGTGGGGGCTGCTGCATGCGGGTCACTTTGAAATGGTCTACGTGCTGGGCAGACCCCAGCATTTCCTGCCTGCCCCTGTCTTCCAGAGGAAGCTCACATGAGGGGGGAGGTGGTCAAGGTTGGGGTCACTTCTGTAGATTATTCAGATTCATTTGCTGTATGTAGATCATGCCGTGTCCTAATTAATGCAGACCTTCAAGGTTGGACTGCGTTTGCAAAGTTTTCTGAAATGGGCCAGTGCTTTAAACTCCAACTACTTCTGCCTCCCCACCCAGAATTTTCTCTCCCTCCCCACGGCTGCCCCCAGACACCCCAGCTTCCACTCCGGGTAGAAGTCCTGCACACAGGGTACACGTGAACCTACTTTTGGCTTTTCTGAACTCTGAGCCTCACTAACCAAGGGACGTGTTATAACTGATTTGCCTCCATAAAATCCATAGGTGACTAACATGCCCAAGAATTGCCAGGCAGCTCCTGGCTACGGTTCTGTTGTCACCCATGCGTGGGTTGTTTTCATCGGACGTCACTGAGTGAGATCCAAGGCAGGAGCTGTGGCCACAGAAACATATGGGCAGAGCCAGGGCTGAGCCTTTCCTAGATTCTTTGGGCTCAATAACAGGGATTGTTTTAACTCTTCAGTCAGGGGATCTGTGTATCCTAAAGACAGTATGTAAAATATTTATTAAGAAGAATATCTATTTTTAACCAGGGATGATTTCAGTTCTATTATTCATGCAGCCTCGGAGGGCAGGCTTCCTGCTTACCGGTTTGCAGGGGCTGTGAGCCAGAGCAGAGGCGAACCTGAAGTCAGAGGTGGGGACTGGGGGAGGCAGCGGGGGCTTCGGGCAGGGGTGAGGGGAGCCGCGGCTGATGTTGGCCGCCTGATTTCAGCCAAACCTCCACGTTCAGGTAACTGTCTGTGTGAGTTGGCGACAGCATTGGCCTCGTTTTAAACACAAAGATGCCTGTGCGCCTGGCCAATCTTTTTGAGGCTCCCTCCCACAGGGAGGTGACACTGAGCCATGTAGGAATCAGTGAACATGGCCCCTTTCGGCTTACAGAGCCCAGAAGGAACATCCCCGTTAGAGACAGGTGGCCTCTTCCAGCAACCCCATGCTGACAAGGTCTCGACAAACAAGCTTCAACCTGTCAGACCCAAACAAGAACACACTCGGCCACCCACTGGGCTGGTGAAGGCGCCAGGGCAGTGACCCACTGAGGAACAGTGTTCCCACGCCCTCTGCTTCCCCGAGTCCCAGGGGACAAAGCTGCTGAGCATCTGGTCCCCCTGGGGCAGGAAGGAGACCATCCATGCTCGCTGAGCAGGGGTGACACACAGAAGTATGGGGGTCAGTGGACCAAGTTTGAGTCCCAAGTCCACTAGGACCAGCTCAGGGACCCAGGTCCAGTCCCTTAACCATCCTTAGCCTCAGTATTCACATCCATAAGTGGGGACCACAATAACAGGTCCCTCCAGGGGAGGTGTTATTCACAGCAGATGCTCCTGCCAGGTGCCGGCCCAACCGTCCTGCAGACCGTAGCCAAAAGCGTACACATGGTACCTGGCGGCAGATGGTTCTCCTTGGGACATCCAGTCCCTCCATTCGGTAGAGAGGGAAGTGATGAGAGAGGGAGGGAGGTGGACAGACAGATGGATAGTCTCCTTTGGTGCCAGGCCCTGTGCTAGACACATGTCATTTCCTCTAGCCTCCCCATGCACTGGGGAGGAAGTCCATGCGCTGGGGATCACTGCCGACCTTTGCAGACAAGGAGTCAGTCCCTGAAACCCTTCTGCTCCTCTTCACACACGTCACAGATGGCATCGGGGGGAGGTCTTTAGCAGGGGGGTCATCGTCCAGGGCGCAGAGTCGGGGCAGCCCTTCTTGTTCAAGGGGCAGGGGGTCAGGAAGCTGCCCACATAGACTGCTTTGAGAAGCAGGCACCATGCCAGGCACCCCAGGCTCCTGCTCCAGGCTCCGGGGCCAGCCTGACCGCGTCAGGCAGAATCAGGGTGGAGGGTGACATTGGGAGGCAAGAAGGCTCAATGCCTGGGGTTCAAAGAACATCAGGGGTGGACACTCAGGGCAGAGGAAGGCGGGGAGAGGACAACTAGGTCAGTGCCAGAGGCCCCGCGTAAAACCAGTTACAACACACACTGTCGGGGGAGCGCCAGGGCCGTGGGGAAGGTCGCCAGGTCAGCGTGGCTCCGGCCTGGGATCACCCTGTCCGGCATCCCGCTCCAGCCCACAGACCCTGGAAGGCCGCTGCCTTCCAGAGCTGCTCCTCCGTGGAAAGCAGGTGGCCCCATCCTTACTGCTTCCCTGCAAGGGTGAGGTGGCAGAGACTCTTGCCTGTTCTGGGGACCTACTTGGCTGTCCCTGCCTCCACCCTCTGCCCTCTGCCCCTGCGTCCTGCTCCTCCCTTCTTTCCCCCTGCGTCTTGAGCTCACCGTCCTGGGATCCTGCAGCTTGAGTGAACCCACAGATGCAGGGACGTCACCCACCGCAGCCTGGCCAGCTCCCACGCCCGGGACCAGCCCCCAGCTCCCCCCGACAGTGGCAGCGTCCTGGTACGGCCCCCAGACAACTGTACAGGGAGTCCTCCCCCTTGGCTCCTCTTCCTGGGTCCTGGTGGTTTCCTCCTTTCCTCTGGAGCCCACCTTCTGCTCCCTTTTAGCTTTGTGGGGAGCGGCTTCCAGCCCCACTGCTCACCTGCCCCTCCGCCCTCCAGCTCAGAAGCTCCCCTAAACACCCAAGGGCCACCACTCTGTCTTTGGGCCACACGGGCACATTTGGTTAATATCTGCACAGTCTGAATGGTTTCTCACGGGCATGTATATTTTGGTTTAAAAAAAAGAAGTGTTACTAAGTATAAAAGTAAAAAAAAAAAGTGCTGTCACAAATTTTAAAGAAGACAGAGGCCCAGGGTTGGTGGGTTGGTAGCAGTCCTCAGCTATCAGAGATGAAAACTGAGAAGTAAGCAGCCTGGGGACCCCCTGAGCCTTCTCAGGCTCAAGCCTGCTGGGTCTAATTAATCCAGCTTGATTCCAGGCCCCTGAGGAACCCCCCCCCGGAAATGAGGCCAGCACCCCCTCCTGCCACTAGGGAGCGGCAGGGCCCCCCCAGGGAGCTTTGCCACCCGCAGGTGTTCACTCCCACCTTTGACCTAAGAAGAGGTCACCCCCCACCAGGGACTGCCTGGGTGGACCTGGTGCCTCCTCTGCGGGAGCCGGGGCAACCCCACAGCCAGCCAGGCTCTCCCCTCCGGAGACGGCCTGCATGGGAGGATCCAGGGCAGGACTCAGCTGGGGGCTGCAGGCCTGACCCTCGGCCCAGCCCCCGGGAGTGAAGACCATCACTCTCTCGATTCCACGCACAGAAGACCGGGGCTTAGGGAGCCAGTGGGACCTGCCCGAGGGCCCAGACATTGAACCACGTGGACCAGGACTCGCACCGGGGCTGATCTGGCTCCAAGGCCCGTGCCCACCGCCACGGTTCACTGCCTCCCCCACCCCCAGCTCTGGGTTCTAATCTGCACGTCCCCATGTGCCATCCACGTGCGGCTGCCGGGAGGAGGGTGGCCCTGCTTCGCCGTGGTCACTGTGCTCCTGCCTGGGAGGACAGCCTGGCCCACACCCCTCCCATGCCACCCCGGCTGGGGGCACAGAGCCTACGCCCACCCCCCACCCCGCTGGCAGCTCAGCGAATAAGAGGGACCTGACCCAGAAACGGTGACTGGGGAGGTCGGTCTCTCCTCCCGCCACTCTCGCGGGCAGGGGCTTGCTCGCAGCGGGCCAGGGCGCTCCAGGGTGGACTCACAAGGCGAAACTTGCTAATGGCCGAGTTATTACCTTTATTTATGTCCCTCTGTGGAGCGGCTTGAGGCTTCCCAGCAGCAAAACACTTTAAAAGCAATAAAGAGGAGTCGGGACCCTAACCACAGGAATCCTGGAGACCGCACACAGCGAGAGCCTGCGGCTGGCGCTCTGAGCTGTGGACCTGGCCGCGCACAGTCCGAGCGGACTGTGAGGTGGGCTCGATGCACAGAGCTGTCGAGGTGACTCCAGACGCTGTGATGCCAGGGGTTTTATCCACCTCCTCCCTGTCACCTTCCCACCGCCCTGTGGGCGCCTTCTCCCCCATGGCTCAGGCGTGCTCCCTGTCCTGCAGACAGATCAGCTTGTACAGGATGCACAGCTGGGACTGGGTGCAGGCTCATGGGTCTATGGTTCCAAGGGGTGGGGTCGTTCCTACAGTGCGGTCCCAAGGCACATGCGGGAGCGCATGTTCACGTGCAGACACACCACCAGCCGTCTCTGCCCTCGCACACACAACCACACCAGCACATTGCCTCCTGCTCTGCTGGCTCTTGTTTGCTTCTGCAACCCAGCACCCCCCCCCCCCCCCCCCCCCCCCCCCCCCCCCCCCCCCCCCCC